>NC_138051.1:55096938-55520738 GCF_964194185.1 Rhinolophus hipposideros | reverse complement strand
GTGTTCTGGCCCTTGTCCTTGGGGGAGGCTGAGGCAACCAGTGGCACCAGGAGAGGGAATAGTGGTAGTGGCTGGTAGCGCTTATGAGCTCAAGAACAGGATGAGCTACATGGACCACTCAGGCCTAGAGACAGGGTGAGGAGTCAAGGCCTGGGACAGGGCAGGCAGGCAGGGGGTACATAAACTGGATCTGGGACACCTGTCCCTTTCCTCCTGTATCTGTCAGCTCTGCTTCTCAGGACAGCTAGCATTGAGCACATCAGTGTGGATGAAAGTATACCTGTATTCATTAATTCATTCAACAGTGATTTGCAGGCTACCGATGAGGGTGCAGAGGTGGATGAAGCACCATGGCGTGCATCTTTTCATGCACTGTGCAAAGATTGTGTTTGGAAAGGATGTGGTGTGTGTTCTGTACTGTGCCGGATGCTGTGGAGAGTTATGGTACAGTTACAGGTTAGGGCCAGCAAAATATTTTCTGTGAAGGGCTAGAAAGTAAATATTTTTGTCTTTGAAGGCCACGTACATCTCCATTGCATTTGTTTACTTGTTTATACCCCTTAAAAATATAAAAACCTTTTTTAGCTTGTAGGCCATACAAAAACGGGTTGGGGGGCCTGCGTGTTAGTCTGTGCTGCACTAACAGACTCCTGATCTAAGTGGTTTAACACGTTAAAGTTAATTCTTACTCACCCCCATCCCATGCAGGTCAGTGGCTCTCCTGAGCAGCTGTCCTCTACGCATTCACCTCTATCTTGTAAGGCCGCCATCTATGCCATCCTGGTTACTGTGAAAGAAGAGAGGGTTGAAAACTTGTACGAGATCTTTTAAGGGCCACATCACTTCTACATACATTTTCTTGGTTAGAATCCAAATGGTCCCAACTCAACAGCAAGGGAGACAAGGAAAAGTCATTTTTCTGTGTGTCCAGGAAGAGGCAACAGCATGCTGAAACATAGCACAGTCTGTACCACAGAGGAAAAAAACGTGGAAGACGTGCTCCTGTCTCACAGGGCTTTCGGATCTAGCTGGGAAGAGATATGAGCACGTATGAAAAGTTGAATAACTTTTTACAGTTGTAGGTCTATGGCAACAGTATTCTGATGATATCAGTAACTTAAAAAAAAAAAAAAAGGCTCCTAGCGATTTACCACCCCCCACCCTGATGAAGTATTTTAGTGTTTTAACAACCAGGAGGGCTCTATCAGAGCATATAGGCTAAACATCTGCGCTGCATTGGAGACTGATGGAAGCTAAGGATAGAAAGGCAGGTTAGAATTAAATTGAAAGGCTTTGAATGCCAAGGTGTTTGGAATTCCCAAAACAAAGATGAATGTTATTTTCAGAGACAAAGTTTAGGGATCCACCCCCACAATAGATATCTAATAATAACTGAATGATTAAATAAACAATAGTGTATCTATATAATGGAATAATCTGTAATCATTAAAGTCAAGTTTCTGATGACTCTTTAATGACATGGAATAAGTGAAAAGAATAGAAGATGTACAAAGAGTGTAATACCAATTTAGCAATTAAAAACATAAAGGTACTAAGACTAGAAGAACAAACATCAAACTGTAAATTGTGGTTATTTTTGGACAGTAGTAGTTTACTTAATCTTTCTTGTCATGAAGTATTTCTAGGTTTTGACTCTTTCTCTAATGAGCACACATTACTTTTATAATGAATAACATATAATAAATGTTATTTCTCAAAAGCAAAGCTTAAATGTGTGCAGTTTGGGACAATGGTTGCTGTTGTACTCTTCGTGGGCCGGTGAACTCCATTGGTGTCTTCACAGTGTCTGGGAACTGGGTGCTCACGTGACTCAGTTCACAGTGGTGTGAGACTCTGCCTGCACAAGACTTCCTCCTCACTTCTCATCCTTCCTGAAAGGTCCTCAGGGGCACCTGTAATTCCAGCACTTCTCTGAGGCTTCTGGGGCCTCAGAGTGAGCGTCTATACCAGAAAAGTCCACATGAGCATGAGCTTCAGAGATGTGTAAATGCCAAAGGTTGACATGGAACAACAGGCAGTGAGAGCACATGCAGACGTAATGCCTCATCTTGTAGATGAGAAAACAGGCCTGAAAGAGGAAGGCTGTTGTCCAAGTCACACAGTGAGTTAGTGGCACATAGAGACTTGGGCCCAGGTTTCCAGGATCCTGTGTTCTGTCATCACTAGCCACAGGCCCGTAGACCACTGGGTTTTCTGGGTGCTGGTCAAATTAACTTTTTGCCTTCTCTTCAGCGACTACACAGCCAGATGTTGTTTGGGTTAAAGGTCACCGAATCACTTCTATTTCTTGTCTATACAGTTTCGTGGCTCCCTGGATCTCTTTGACTAAATTCTGATTTTCTTTAAATCCAACACGGTGTCAAGATGGTGAAAATATTCTCTGAAAACAGTCTGGCTGTTCTTCAAAATGTTAAATGTACAAGTTACCATATGACCCAGAAAATTCCTTTCCTAGGCATCTACCAAGAGAATTAAAAGCATATATCCATACAAAACATGTACGCCAATGTTCATAGTAGCATTATTCATAATAGCCAAAAAGTGGAAACAACTTAAGTGCTCATCAACTGATGAATGGATAAACAAAATGGGCCACGTCCATACAACAGGATGTTATTTGACAATAAAAGGAAATGAAGTGGTGATACATGCCAAAACACGGATGAACCTTGACAACATTTGCTAAGTGAAAGAAGCCAGTCACTAAAGACGGCAAGTTGTATGAGTCCACTCTTATGAAATGCCCAGTATGGGCAAATCCATAGAGACAGAAAGTAGATTAGTGGTTTCCAGAGACTTGTGGGTGGGGAAAATGGGAAGTGACTACTAATGAACATGGTGTTTCTTTACAGAGTGATGAAAATATTCTGGGATTAGATATTCAAGGAAAGACACAATGAAAAAAGTGTTGTAATATAAAGACTTATGTTTAAGCTAGATGTTTGAGCCTAAGAGCATTTATGAGCAGGCCTTCTACTCTGAAAGGTAGAGTGGAGTGGTGGAATAGGTCCTGCCTGAAAAAATAACTACTCAGATAACTAATTGGAATCCCAGCTCTTCCACTAACCAGACCTAAGACCTTAGTCAAATTACTCACCTTTTATCCACCTCAGTTTTCTCATCTGTAGAATGGGATAACGAAGCCTGTCTTACAGGTAATTGCATGATCAATGCCTCATACTCCACATCTAGTTGCCTCTGGTTTCCCTTTCTCATCTCTAATCTCAGAAGTCACTCATGCAATATTGGGGGTGCTTGCACCCCCTAGCAGGTGCAAGGAGACCTTTTTTACACCAGTGTTTAGAAGCTTTTCTAAGTGAGTGCTTCTCAGACTCTAACATGCAGAGGAATCATTTCTTTCCCATCACTTATCTCAAACTTTGTAGGTTAGTGACTAGGACAAAGCTTCTCACACTAAAACATAGGTCAAATCACTTGGGGGAACTTTTAAAATGTAGATTCTGAGTCTCTGAGACATAGGTCTGGGGTGGAGCCTGAGATGCTGTTGTTTCTGGTTCTTGAAAACACCAGCATAGCATAGTACTAAGTCTCTGGAAATATTAAGTGAGAATGATTTATAGAACCTTCTTCACATAGCAAACTTTGAATATCTAGGTAAGGTAGATAGAGATAAATTAATACGGGTTTCATAACTAAAATGCTTTCAAAAATAGAGTCTAAGATACTATACAGATTTTTTTAAAGTCGTTTCAGGTAGTCACAAAAATATTTATAGCCTTCCATGAGGGTCCAGAGTTGACATAGGAAATTCTATTTGTACCATAAAAATGAATAGTTGTAAGTGTTCATATTTTCCAAGTACAGCGTGCATCTAGTATCTCCTTTAAACTCCTTTACAACAGAAAGCCGAGCAAGGCCACCTCTTCTTTGCAGGGGTGGAGCTGAAGTTGGGCTGGTACTTGAAGAAGGAAGTCACTTGCAAGAGAGAGGGGAGGAGCCTTCCAGCCCGAGAAGAATGTTTTCAAAGACTCTGGAGTGAGAGGACAGGGCCGGGCCGGCCTGTAGGGCGCCTGGGGCAGGGAGGGAGTCGATTCTGGAAACCAGGTTGCAGCCATTTGTGAGGGATTAGAGTGCCCAAGTAAAGAGCATGGGTTTCTGTTGGCTTAATGGGACACTGAGAGTCTTTAAGTAGGAGAGTAACATTATAGGATGTGTCTTATTTTAACTTTTTTTGTATATTGTCTCATTGTGATAAAGACTATTACAATGAACTATATATTTAAAAAGTTTCCACTTCTAACATGTTTTTAAAGTCATAGGGTGTACATCAACAAAAATTCCCATGGGATTTTATTTATATAACCAATAATTAAAAGTAGATACATTCTGTGTATAGCTATTTTAATATAGTAACAGTATACATTTTCATTTATATCGGATTATAAACCCTGCTAAATAATTGTGAAGTCTGAGCAAATCTGCCACGTCTATAGAAGAATATGGCTTACTATTTTTACTTGCATTTTCAATTTAAAAATAACTTTTCTTGGAACAGCTTCACCTAGTAACTATTGACATGCACCTATGCTTACTGGGCACACAGTATTTTCCCACCTCTGCAGTGACATACGCAAATAACCTCGTAACTTCTATGCTTTTAGAAACAGTAGCTAAATTTCTGAATAGAAGTATTTTCTCTGGTTCTTCACAGCTCACCTTGACTATTACTTGGATATTTCTAAAACTACTTGTACCTCTTTCCCTTTCTTTTTTATAAAAAATTTTTATTAAAAAATTCAAATCTACAGAAATGCTGCAAAGATAATATAACAAACACCTGTATACCCTTCAATGATATTCACTGTTAAGAGTGAATCCATGTATTTACATTCACATACATATATGTACACACACACACACATATAAGTTTTCTTCTGAACAATTTGAGAGTAAGTTACAGATATCATAACTTTTCCTCCTTAAATACTTCAGCATGTGACTTGTAAGAACAAGGATATTCTTTTATATAACCACAATACAATGATCAAATTCAGGAAATGTAACATTAATATAATACAATAGTATGCATTCTTTAATCAAACTTCACCAATTAGTCCAACAATACCCTTAAAGCAAGTTATTTTTTTAAATCTAGTTTCCAACTCGAGATCACACATGTCTTATTGACTTTTCATTCTTTTTAATCCTCTTTATTCTGGAAGTATTCCTTAATCTTTCATGATATTGACATTTTTAAAGTTTATGGGCCAGTTGTTTTTTAGCATGTCCCTCAATTTGGATTTGTCTGACTATTCTCTCATGATTACTCCCAGTTTATGAATTTTGGGCAGAAATACGACAGAAATAGTACATCATACCGAGAGGCACATGATGTCAGTTGTATCATCATGGGTGACGTTAACTTTGATCATTTGGTTCAGGTTGTGTTTCCAGATCTCTCAACCCTAATGAGACCCTTTTCCCTTTGTAATTAATAAATAATTTGTGGGGAAAGACTTGAGACTGTATAAATATTCTGCTTCCCAACAAATTTTCACCTGATGGTTTTAGTATTTATTGAGGATTTTTTGCCCAAATCATTTATTAGTATAATAGTCACGAAATGGTGATTTTCTTACGTATCACGTCTTCTACATTTATTATTTGATATGAAGAAGAGCTTTCCTTTCCCTTACTATTTGCTACTGTTTACTTACTATTTATATATATGTATATATGTTTGTATTTATAAGCATCAGTAGGGATTAATAGATTCTTTTGATAGAAAATATGTTATAACCTTTTACTGTTATTATTTATTTTGATGCCCAAATTGTTCCTGATTTGTCTAGTAATAACTCCTTTATGGTGGCCACTGGTTTTATTTTTTAAAAAATTTTTATGTCCCAATTCAGCAATACATTAAAAAGATCATACACCATGATCAAGTGGGATTCATTCCTGGTATCAACATACACAAATCAATTAATGTGATACACCACATTAACAAAATGAAAAATAAAAATCATATGATTGTATCAATAGATGCAGAAAAAGCATTTAACAAAATCCAGCAGCCATTTATGACAAAAACTCTTAAGTAAGTGGGAATAAAGGGACCATATCTCAACATAATAAAGGCCATATATGATAAACCCACAGCTAACATCATACTCAATGGGGAAAAGCTAAAACCATTCCTCTTAAGATCAGGAACAAGGCAAGGTTGCCCACTTTCTCCACTTCTATTCAACATAGTGCTGGAAGTTCTAGCCACAGCAATCAGACAAGAAAAAGAAATAAAAAGGCATCCAAATTGGTAAGGAGGAAGTAAAATTGTCATGATATGCTATGATACTATATATAGAAAGCCCCAAAGATGCCAAAAAACTATGAGAACTGATAAATGAATTTAGTCAAGTAGCAGGATACAAAATCAATATTCAGAAATCAATTGCATTTGTATATACCAATAATAAAATATCAGAAGGAGAAATTAAGAATACAATCCCATTTAAAATTGCTTCAAAGACTATAAAAAACCTAGGAAGAAATTTAACCAAAGAAGTTAAAGATCGTACTCAGAAAATTATAAGAAGATACAAATAGATGGAAACATGCTCACGGATAGAAAGAATTAATATCGTTAAAATGTCCATACTGCCTAAGGCAATATAGAGATTCAACGCAATTCCTATCAAACTACCAAGGACATTTTTTACAGAAATAGAACATATAATCCTAAAATTTATATGGAATCATAAAAGATCCTGGATAGCCTCGGCGATCTTGAGAAATAAGAACAAAGTGGGAGGTATAGTGATACCTGACATCAAATTATACTGCAAGACTACAGTAATCAAAACAGCATGGTACTGGCATTAAAACAGACACATAGGTCAATGGAACAGAATAGAGAGTCCAGAAATAAATCCATGCCTATATGGCCATTTAGTCTATGACAGTGGAAGCAAGAATTTATGGTGGGGTAAAGACAGTCTATTCAATAAATGGTGCTGGGAAACCTGGACAGACACATGCAAAAAAAATGAACCTTCTTACACCATATACAAGAATAAGTTCAAAACGGATTAAAGACTTACATGTAAGATCTGAAACGATAAAACTCCTAGAAGAAAATATAGGAAGAAAGTTTACAGACATTACCCAGAGTAAGGTTTTTACTGACATAGCCTCTTGGGCAAGGGAAGTAAGAGAAAAAATAAACATGTGGGATTACATCAAACTAAAAAGTTTTTTTCACAGCAAAGGAAACCATCAATAAAACAAAAAGGGATCCTACTGAATAGGAGAAGATATTTGCCAATGATATATCCGATAAGGGGTTAATATCCAAAATTTATAAAAAACTCAACTCAACTCCAAAAAAACAAACAACCCAATTGAAAAATGGGCAAAGGACATGAAGAGACATTTTTCTAAAGAGGACAGACAGATGGCAAACAGACATATGAAAAAATGCACAACCTCACTAATCATAAGAGAAATGCAAATAAAAACCACAATGAGATACCACCTCACCCCAGTCAAAATGGCTATCATCAATAAATCAACAAACAAGTGCTAGCGAGGATGTGGAGAAAAGGGAACCCTTGTGCACTGTTGGTAGGATTGCAGGTTGGTGCAGCCACTATGGAAAACAGTATGGAGGTATCTCAAAAAACTGAAAACGGAACTACCTTATGACCCAGCAATTCCACTCCTAGGTATCTATCCAGAGAAATCCAAAAAATTCGAAAAAATTTATGCACCCCTATGTTTACTGCAGCACTATACACAATAGCCAAGGCGTGGAAACAACCGAAATGCCCATCGGTAGATGACTGGATTAAGAAACTGTGGTACATTTATACAATGGAGTATTACGCAACCATAAAGAAGAAAGAAATCTTACCATTTGCAACGACATGGGTGGACCTAGAGAACATTATGCTAAGTGAAATAAGTCAGACAGAGAAAGACAAATACCATATGATCTCACTTATATGTGGAATCTAAAGTAAAGAATAAATGAATTAACTAATCAGAAACAGTCTGAGAGACATAGAAGAAAAACTGAGGGTTGCTAGATGGGAAGGGGGGTGCATCTAAGGGGGAAGGTGAGGGGATTAGAAAGCACAATTGGTAACCACAGGATTGCCATGGGGATACAAAAGTCAATTTGGGGGATGTAATCAATAATGTTGTAAAGATTTTGTAGGGTATTCGATGGACACCTGTCTTATTAGGGAGACCACCTCAGGGATGATGTAGATGCCTGATCACTGCACTGTACACCTGAAGCTGAAGCTGAACAGTAATGAATGTCAACTACAAGTCTATATATATATATATACTTACAAGAAGTGGAGTACAGCATTAGGAATGGAGACAGTGGAAATGTAATGGCTGTGCGATGTCAGAGGGGTAGTAGATGGGGAGTTGTCACTGTGTGAGGAATATAAATGATAAATGTCTAACTTTACATTTTTTTGTACACCTGAAAGTAATTTAAAATTTTTTTTATGTCCCTATCAGTTCTTTTAAAATTAATCAAAGTATTTCCCATGAACATTTTTTAGCATTCCCTCATTTTCTGACCCCACAAAATTGTTCCAGCGTCACCTTGTATTTCCATGTCCTAGTCCTGGAATTGACCATTTCTCTAAGGAGCCCTTGTTTCTTTCAGTGGAGAATGGTTTTTAGAAACCAAGATTTGGGTGCAAGGTGTGGTAGAGAATATATTTTAGAAAACTAAAATAGAACTCAGCAGATCACGTGGGTCCGTGTACAGGGAGCCAGACATCAGACTTCTCCTTCTTGTCTTCGCTGGGTAGGGCACTTGGGCATCATGACTTTTTACTCACCCACGTTTGCTTCCCTGAGCTGGGCTGGATGCAAGAGGCCCGGCTACAGAAATGCTGGAGCCATTCTTTGTGGTCTCCTGTCGTCTTTTGCTGTCTCCTGGATATGGAAGTCCCTTGGGTTCCACCTTTGGTGAACCTGAGAGCTTGTCCTGCTCTGAAACTTCCCAATCTTCCCTACATCCAAAAAATTCACCCCCCTCCCAACATTTTCCAACGTGCTCCATTCTTTGGAAATAGGAATAAGATTTGGACTCAAACTCTGGTTCTTCCACCTGTGTGACCATAAGCAAGTTCATGTTTCTGGGCCTCAGTTTCCTCATCTTTAAAATGGAGGAATAATCTTCAATATCATAAAATAAATTAATATGAAAGTGTTTTGTGAACCATAACGTCTCCATAAAAATGTAAGGGGCTATGATTGCTATAAACTAAATCTTCCCATGTATTAATAGCTTAATGAGTTAACACTCCTGAGTTACCAAGGCAGCTTGAGAAACTTGGGAATTACTTTGAAGCCACAGAGATGCAGTCTGTCATTAATTATTTGTGAGACCTTGGGCAAAGTCACTTAACGTCCCTGGGTCTCCATTTCTTCATTTGTAAAATGGGATTACAATACTTACCTTGTAGTTTGTTACTGGGTGTCTGCTGAGTGACAGGGCTTGCTGGATTGACCAGAGCTGGAGGCAGTGAGGTGAGGATTGAGCTTCAGAGCAAGCGGGCACAGGGGCAGTGATTCTCAGTCTTGGCTGCACGTAAGAATTATGTGGGGAGCTTTTTAAAAATCTCGATGCCCAGGCTGCACCCCAAGCCAATAATATCAGAATCTCTAGGAGGTGAGATTAAGCATCAGTAGTTTTTAAAGCTCCCCAGGCAATTCCAATGTTACCCTGTTTCCCCGAAAATAAGACCTAGCAGGACCATCAGCTCTAATGCATTTATCTTTTGGAGCAAAATTAGTATAAGACCCTGTATTATATATTATATTATATTATATTATATTATATTATATTATACTACATTATATTATATTATACCTGGTCTTGTATTAAAATAAGACCAGGTCTTATATTAATTTTTGCTCCAAAAGACACGTTAGAGCTGATTGTCTGGCTAGGTCTTATTTTCAGGGAAACATGGTAAGTGAGCTAAAAAACCCAACTCCTGCTGTTTCTTCTCTTCTTTTTCTTTGGGACTGTGACCCAAACGGGTAGCTAATGGTGGGCACCCTAGGCCTGGGGGCAAGGTGGTGAGGCAGGGACTTCAGGATAAGCAAGCCTTTCAGATCCTCTTACACATAAGCAACTCTGCCTTGGGGCTGCCTGTTTCCTAAGTACAGTTCGGTTGAAGTTGTTGAGTGACATCATTTGAAAGCTAAAAAGTTCAGATTGCAGTATAATGCTGATGCCTCCCTCCCTCCTCACCCCCTCCCCACATACATAGGATCTTATTTTTAAAAACTCCTTAATGACAGTTATATACCGAAATGTTGTTGGAGCTGCCTGTTCAAAACAACAACAATATACTTAAATGTATAATAAGCACATCACGCATTCAACCTGGGGTTAGACAGAATTGTCATCTTGACCACATGTTATGCTGCCAGAGAGACTTCCAGGAGACCACGTGGGTGCCCTCCAGCCAGGCCTTCCCAGGCTGGTCTGGTCTCTGGCCCATATTTGAGTAATCTGGGTTTAGGAATTACAATGAAGTTTTGTGTTTATATTGTGTTCTTGCTAGCACGTTTCTCGAGTGGCTATAATTTAATGCCTCTACCCCTAAAGATGGGCGGGGTGGGGGGCAATATCACCTTGCTTTGTCAAAGGGGTGGCAGGAAGAGCCAGAACAAGATCCAGGAGTCTTGGCTTCTAGGATCCCTTTCTCCTCTTGGAGCAGATGTCTTTGCTTCTTGGAGATCCTTCCCTTTCCCAGGTAAATGTCTGGTTCTATCTATAGTGAGGCCTGCTGGGTAGAGCGTGCAACAAATAGTGCAGGTGGTTCTCACATTGTCTAGATGGCAGAAGCCCTGAAGGGTGTCGTGCTCATTTAGCTACTGTGTATTGATCACCGAGTATGTGCCAGGTGCCCTATGTGCGCTATTGTATTTAATCAGCCCGACACCCTGCAGGATGAATATTATCCCAACTTATTTTCCAATGACAAAACCAAGGCTCAGAGAGTGAAATAAGTTGCCCAAAATTCCATAGCATGTAAATTGCAAGACCAAGACTGGAACCCAGGACTCCACTCTCAGCACTGAGCTACACTGTTCCACAAGGCCCAGGTTATCAGCACCACCACCATCTTCTCTGGCTTATAGAAATATCAGGATCCATGAGCAAGTCTTGCTTCTCCGCAAAACAATCAAACCAAGAGGTAGTACTTGCAGAAGTCCTGCCGTCCTTCCAGAATGATTTCCTCTTACTTCTGCGACCACCACCACACAAATGTTACCAATAGTTACATAACAGGCAGCGAGAAAAGGCATTTCTTTCATCCTGGCATCAGGGGACTACTCCCAGTCTTCTCTGGAAAGTTCATTGCCTGGATACATCTAGAACACGCCACAAGCCATCAAGACATGTTTCTGGTTTTTGCTTTCCATGTGGTCTCTTTGCATTTGTGCCCGTCCATTTCTGGTCCCTCTGGGCAGCAGAGGCCAGAGTTGTGATGAATTTATCTTAACATCTAGTCTTGATTTTAAAAATTCATCTCTGTAGAATTATACTCACAGCATTAAAGCTGGAAAGGATCCTAAATATTACCCATTTAAATCTCCTTGATTTACAGTTGGGGAAACTGAGGTTTAGAGTTGTTTAGATACCCGCTAAGGCAGCACTGTGAATTAGTGGCCAGAACACAGTATTAACTATGAAATACTAAGTCACGGGCTCCCCATCCCCTTGTCGGCCTATCCCAGAGTTTCCTTCCTCTCTGACACTTTGATTCCTTTTCTAGAACTTCTGGGAACCATGGCATCTGTGGGTGGGTAGAGGGGACAGGAGATCACTCACCCTCAACCCTGGGTCACTGCTTGAGATCAAATGCAGCCAGGAGGTGCCAGTCGCAGAGCATCTTTGCCTCCAAAACCAGGAACATTTTGAGGCCACAACTCCACGTAGTAGGAGAGGGACAGGGCATAGGGCAAAGTCCCTCAAATGGATGCCAGTCTGAGGAAGCCATAGTGGCAGGGAAATTCAAGGCCTGGGTCCTGTTCCCCACTGGCCTGGAGGATCAGCCCTGAGCTCCTTGGGAGTTTGGCTCCAGCACAGGCCCTGATGTGTGACAGGTGCTCAGTGAATTATTACCTTTGAAACCACCTGGGGAGCCACACGAAGGAGCCAGGTGTGCTTGTGAGGTGTCTCGTCCTGTTTGGGACAAAGAACGGCATCTCACTCTTATTCTACAGATTCAGTTCTGAATGACTTTAGCTGCCTTTCAAAAATCCAATCTACCTTTGAAGAAAGAAGATTGGTTACTCTTGACAAGAATCAAAGTGCCACGGGCTTTGAAGGCATTTCTTCGGGAAGAGTTCCCAAAAGGTTTGGAGCAATGATTCTCAAGCCTCTGCCTGTTAGAACCACTGGTGAGATCTGAAAACTCCCCATGCCCTGGCCTCAATCAGAATCTTGGGAGGTTGGACCCAGCATTGCTATCATCAAGCGCCCCCTGTGGTTCCAGTGCACCAGGTTGGGAGCCCCGGTGGAGTAAGTGGAATCTCCCTGGCTACTGACATTGAGCAGAACAGCAATGATTTGAAGAGCTAAGTTCCCTTGTGATTGCTCCAAACTATCCTTAACCACCTTGTCATTTTAGTTTACCCCCGGCAGTGGGGCACGCCTGGGTCCATTTCATCGCTCTGATTTGATTCAGGTGCAGTCAGACCCTGCACCATGATTGAACAGTCCTAGATGGTCGTTCATGGATGGCTCCAGCCTGTTACATGCCTTGAGGAGGAAAAAGAGGAAAGAAATGGTCTGTAACAAATTAGAAGGGTCTTCCTGTCATCCCATTGACAGGTCCCAAGCACTGCTCTCTTTGCCTCTTCACCGTTGCTGCTGGAGAAATCCAGGTGTTTGCTGGTGATCTTGGGAAAGTGACTTAATGTCTCTGGTTTTCAATTTCTTCATCTGTAAAATACTGGAACAATACTGACCTCATAGCAAAGAAGAAAGGAGTACATGAAATTATGTTGATGAAACACTGGCCCAGTGCCTGCCCCTGGGAAGGGCACTCACTGAATAGCTGCTAAAGTTTGTATACACTGATTTGCCAGGCCCTTTATTATAACACAAAAGACTTTGAGTTTATTTTTAAAGAGGATTCTATAGCTATTCCATTTGGCATAGGAAAGGTGAAGAATTTCCACTTTTCCCCTCCTAACTGTGCAGATGTGAATTACTGAGTTCATAGTTAGCCGCTTGTAATAATTGTGTCCCTCCAGTGGATGTTGATCCAATATTTCCCTTCCAGGGGTGGTCACATTTCAGTGCCATAATGGAAAGCAGGGGGTAAAAGTGCTTTAAGACATCATCTTTCTTGATTGAAAGAAACAACTCACGTCTTCAACATACTTTCAAGTCCTGACTGTTTTCAAAGTCTAGCACAATAGAGCTGAGGGGAAGAGATCCCTATCAGCAATAGTCATATCCCTGATGTTTATCAGAGGCTTTCAAAGCATTTCCCATATTCACTGCAATAACCTTTAGAGGAAGGCAGGGAGATTTCTACCTACTTTATAGATAAAGGAACTGTGGACTAAAGTTACTCAACAGAACTGGGGCTGATGTATTTGATATTTCCAAGAAATCACACTGATTCCAGTAGCCCCAAGAGGAGAGACTGAGTGTACTCAGTAACTATTTATAGCTATGAACTATTTACTATTTATTATGTGAGCCAGGCACTGTTTGAGTGTTAGGAAGGACAGTGCGTGAGACAGATGTGGTGCTGTCCTCACGGAGCCCACGGGTTAGTGGAATTTGACCAGGATAGTCACTCTCCGTCTCCAATTTGTTCCTCTGCTCAGGGCCGTTGGTTTTTCCAACCTGACCTTAGCAATGAGTCTCTAATGTAAATCTCTGCTGGGCACACGCTCCAGAAAAGGCAGCTCCTTTTGCTCATCAGCCAGACACAGGCCTCCTCCAAGCCCAAGGCTTCTAGCACCTCCCTCAGTTTGGTCAGCTGGTGCCCTCATACGGCCCATGATCAGAGCCCCCACACATGTCGTCTTTCACGTCTCAGACGTTTGGGGTCTGTGGTGCCAATCTGGAGCCCCGTGGTCAGAGGCCCGTCCCCACTTGCCAATCCAAAGCTAACAGAGGAGCCTCCTCAGTAGATATTTCCTTCACCACAGTTTGGGTTACGGATCCTTGGCTACAGGCCCGGTGACTTCTGTGTCAGGTGTTGGAGGTGGAAAAGCAAGGGAGAAGGAGGCTGGGAGCTATTTTCATCTCTTCCAGTGGCTTAAAAGAGCAGCTTCTGTTATGCCTTATTTAGATGAATAGTTTTGCCCTAAAAAAAGTCAAAGCTGTGACTTAGTTGTGCTTCCAAGTTGCTCAGAATGGTCTGGGCTGCTGTCTGGAGCTATTCTGAATGTCTTTAGATGCTGTGAGGTAGACACCATGATTAGGCAACTGAAAGAGCTTTTGGGAATCATCCCCCCGGATTTTGAGGCCAGGATAAAAAACACTGGTGTTTGGGAACCCAATTTGTTTCTGTCCACTCTTATTTTTAAATAGCCATGGGTAGGAGTCTACTTGCCGATTCGAAGAAAAGTGTGTTTCTAGCCTTCCAAAGCAGAGGGTAGGATAGGACTTGCAGACATATTAAGGTGAGCCCAGAGACCAAATCCCACCTGGGGAACTACAAAGGTTACGAGCACCAGGAACATGCTCTCTTAGGGAAAGGAGCCACGTGGCACTGCCATGGTGGGTAAACACATTCATTTCAAAACTCTTCTCAACACCATGCTAACCTGAGGGAAGATTCTGGAATAGGGCAAGTTGGCCTTTGGTGTTCTGTTCTGCCCTCCGATTGCTGCACACCCCCTACCCTGGCCTCGCTGTTGGGTGCTGTCCATGCCCTGCTTTCCCAGACAGTAGCCTAGGCTCCAAAATAATCTCGTTGCCTTGCCACCCTGATCTCATTAAACAATTGCTTTTTATTTATGTAGAACTCTCTCCAGTGACAGGAGAAAAATGCGTTCCTCATTTTGTCCCAGTGTCCAGCCTGCCTAGTTTCAGGATCTAAGAGGGATGCAGACGAGAATAGGTAGCCTGGTGGTTCAAATCCCACTCATGCTACTTCCTGGCTGGGTGACCAAGGTCTAAGGCTCTCCACCTCTTTGAGCCTCAGTTTCCTTTTCTGTGACAAGCTCATGGGCCACAGTCTACAGAAACATTCCTATCAAAGGTTTCAGAAAAATACAAACAACAATGGTGGGCCTTGGACACGCTTTGAAATCAGCCTTTGGTCGCAATGTCAATGCTAAGACGACCCAACCATCCGCTCCAACACGGACAGACTAAGTTATAGTCAGACGGTGAGGATGGCAGTAATGCTCAGAAGCGTGCGTAGCGCGTGCAATGCGGGCTCTACAGCCAAATAAGGCACTCAATAAATATTATCATCACTAGTAGTTTACACTGTAGAGTGCTCAGATGCAACATCTAATTTGCATTTGATTTCTACAACATCCTGTGAGAGGCAGAGAGTCATATCCTTTTCACAAATAAGGAAACTCAGATTCAAACAGATGAAACATCTCACTGAAGAACAGACCCCGGGTTTTCTGACTCTAAGAACAGAGCTCTTTTGATTGTTCTCTGCCACATGGACAAAAGCACTCTTAAAACTAAATAACAAAAGCTCATTACAAAAAACTCATTAGAGTCAACGCACAGGTCAACATTTTTGAAAATTTATGTCATGGGTGAGATAAAATCAAGCAAAGGTTTAGATGTGGCTTTTGAGTGGTGGGTTCCCCACTCCAATGTTTGCAGCTTTGCAGAGCTGCAAAGTCACATATGACCTGCTAGGTGACAAAGGTTCTCTAAGGATGACCTCAGAGAGACGATAAGTTTCCCCTAAGATGACTCTTGGGAACAGTCTGGGCTCTTTCTAGGTTGCTGGTGGGTGAGAGGGTGGGAAGAGAGGTGATGAGAGGTCAGATGATGGCTTCCAACCAGCTGTATTGAGGGAGTTTCTTCACTAGAGTACCATTGCCCTTATTAAATTCCCATGTCAATTTAAAAATTAAAATTAACATATTTGGTTAAAGGCAGAATCTAATATTCCAACCTGAAAAATGGTTCCAGAAATACAGAGGAGCAACTGCAACCAGAACCCTCTGCCTGTGGAAACACCGGTGGCAAAGCACTGATTTCTTCATTCTATTCCTTCCATCCATTCCTCTTTCTTTCATCCAACACATATATATTAAGCTCTGACTGTTCAGGCCACCTCTTCAGAGCTGTGTGTGGCTCATCCAGCAGTCACAGTAGCCACAGCTAAGAACAGTAGCCCTGGCGTCTGCCCTCAGGGCCAGACCTGGCTCAGAGCGCACTGTGGCCTCTGCAGCGTGCCCCTTCTCTCCCTCCTTTCCTTTTAATCTGGGCCAGTGTCCTCAGATGTGGCGAGGATGGTGATTTCCCGAAGCACAGCTATTATTTTGTTTCCATATTCGGCCTACCTGGATGCCATGTGTTTAATTTCCAGGCACCATTGGACCCTGTTTTTTCTCTGCTTCTTAGAAACAGGTCCTTCCCTACCACATACACCCATACCCCTTCATCAGAAGAGCCCAGAATGATGTCTCCCTGTTGTCGTTGTCAGGCATCCACACCCAAGTCATGAGGCTGTCAGGAGCATGAGGCCCCAAGCTCTTCTCCACGGACAATAGGCGGAGGAAAGTGGGGGAAGGAAGGGCACATGTGAGGCGAAAATGGACTGCACACAGCACCAGAAGGCAGGAGCCCCGCAAGAAGGCAAGAGCCAGGGTGCTTCCTGGCTCTTGTGCTGGTTCTACCAGTAACTAACTTGCTCTGAGAGCCCAGGCAAGCAGCTTCACCTTTCTCTTTTTCAGTTTCTTTACCTGTGTCTCAAGGATGGGCACCTGCCTTTGGCTACAGGGCAAAAGGGGGCACGACTACAGACAAAAGGATGTCACATTTTAAAAAGTTCCAGTCCTATCTAAAAATCAGTTATTATTAATGACAGATTGCTGCAGGAACAAAAGAGAGTCCTGCTGTTTCAGATGCCTGACGCCTCCTACTTGCTTATGCTTTTTTGTGACCATGAAACAAGATGAATCACCTCTGTGGTCTCGGGCTGGAGGTTCATACCCAGATAGTTCTAGAAAGGGCTGAGAAACCAGAAGTCGGTCACACAACAAGTTCATATGACTTACGGGGCAAGTAAATAAGATAACGTGTGTTGGTATCTATGCTTGTAAAAATGCAACATGGTTTCAAAATCTTGGACAAGAATGTCTTAAAAGGCACCAGTGTGAGAATATTCATCTGTGTAGGTAGATCTTTTACACATCTTCTTATTGTCTGCGTATACATCTCTGTTTCTTCCTATTATTTATCCCACTTCATTTAGGTTTAAAATCATTTTGCCTTGTTAATCAAAACTACAATGAGATATCACCGCACACCTGCCAGAATGGCTACCATCAACAAGAGTAACAAGTGTTGGAGAGGCTGTGGAGAAAAAGGAACCCTCATACACTGTTGGTGGGAATGCAGACTGGTGTAGCCATTATGGAAGGCAGTGTGGAGGTTCCTCAAAAAATTATGAAGAGAATTACTGTATGATCCAGCAATCGCTCTCCTGTGTAGAGCAATCGCTCTACCCCCCAAATCTGCAAACATTTATCTGTAAAGATATATGTATCCCAATGTTCATTGCAGCATTATTTATGGTGGCTGAGATGTGGAGACAACCAAAGTGTCCTTCAATGGAAGATTGGATAAAGAAGATGTGGTACATACATGAGGTCTGACAATTAAGTTCATGAACTTGTTGCAATGGTGTTGCTAACCTTTTTTGATATCAGAGGGATTATTCATTATGAATTTGTACCAAGTGGACAAACAGTTAACCAAGTTTACTATTTGGAAGTGCTGAAAAGGCTGCATGAAAAAGTTAGATGACCTGAACTTTTTGCCAACAATTCATGGCTCTTGCATCACGACATTGCACCAGCTCACACGACACTGTCTGTGAGGGAGTTTTTAGCCAGTAAACAAATAACTGCATTGGAACACCCTCCCCACTCACCTGATCTGGCCCCCAATGACTTCTTTCTTTACCCAAAGATAAAGGAAATATTGAAAGGAAGACATTTTGATGACATTCAGGACATCAAGGGTAATATGACTACAGCTCTGAAGCCCTTCCAGAAAAAGAGTTTCAAAATTGCTTTGAAGGGTGGACCAGATGCTAGCATCAGTGCATAGCTTCCCAAGGGGAGTACTTCGAAGGTGACTGTAGTGATATTCAGCATGAGGTATGCAGCACTTTTTCTAGAATGAGTTCTCAAATTTAATTGTCTGACCTCCCACACAATGGAATACTGCTTGGCCACAAGAAAAGGTGAAATGCTGCCAGTTGCAACAACATGGATGGATCTTAAAATTATTATGCTAAGCAAAGTAAGTCAGACAGAGAAAGTCAAGAACAATATGGTTTCTCTCATATGCGGGATATAAAACTGGAAGCAACAAAGAAACAAAAACTCATAGACACAGACAGCAATTTAGTGGTTACCAGAGGGTGGGAGGGGGTGGTGGTAGAAGAGAGAACAGGGGAATAAATATGTAGTGATGGAAGGAGAACTGACTCTGGGTGGTGAACACACAATGCAATATATAGATGATGTATTTTAGAAATGTACTCATATATAATTTTTCATTAACTGCTAACTAAATTTTAGCATTCCCTTCACTGCTAAATGTAGGCAACAAATTATACTAATATGAGCAGTGCCGTGACTTTGTCACCACTAGAAATCACAGATTTTTTTTTTTTTATCACATTACATACAGTTAGTTCCTGCAGGTATCTAGAAACACTGTTTGTATTCATCACTATTCTGGAATTACAGTAGATATTAGATTGGCCACTGGATCTTTTCACTTAATGTGCTAATAATGAAGAACACATATTAACATAAGTTTGTTACTTAAAATATTTTGATAAGTATATTTCAATCTGATTGATTTCTTTTGTAATCCTCAGTATTTTCTCTTACGTATTTAAAAGCATTATTTTGATGCAGGGATTCATAGAATCCTGGCAAAAGAGCTTCCAGGACCAGGTAAAAATAGTGTATGTGGTGAGACTTGATCTGGTTCTGGATGTATTTTGTGGGTAGAGCTGGCAGAACTAGCCGATGGATTACGTGGGAAGTGGGAAGGAAGAAGAGTCAGGACTCCGGGGTCTTCGGCCCGAGCAGGTGGATGAAAACTGACATTGTTACAGAGAAGAGGCAGATGAGGGGAAGAGCAGGTTTGAGGGGGCAGGGAATAGAAAGTTCCATGTGGGGCATGTTGACTATTGGACTTTCAAAAGCAGAGGTCCAACAGATAGTCACATATATGAATCTAGAGCTCAGGAGAGAGACTGGGGTTGGAGATTCGAATTTGGGAGGCATTAGTCTATAGATTGTATTTAAAGCCATAGGACTGGATGTAGTGAATACCACAGCATCTATCTTCTAGATAAGGAAACTGAGGCTAAGCGCGAGGTACCTACTATGGGCATGCAGAGCCTGTTCTTTAAGCTTGGTCTTCTTCTACTAGGCAGCGCCTACTCTGCTCCAGAAGGCTGAAAATAACCTAGTGTAGTGAATCAAGCTCTGTGTATAAGGACCACTGCAAAGAGGAATTATTTGATAGAAGCAGGCCCTGTACTGAGTCTGGTATTGGAAGGATGAAATACATGAGGTTTCCTTCCATCTTGCCAGGTGAACATCCTTCTCCTAATTCAGACCTGTGGGTGCCTGTGGAGCCCATTTCATATACACTGGACTGCTCCAGCCACAACGTATTTCAGGCAGAGATTACTTTAGAAAGGTGGTAATTTAACTGCACAGCCAGAGATGTTCTCATACACGATTGCTCACATTGATGCTAAACCTCAAACACTATTTACCAGAAACACAAGGGTGGTTAGTAATTTTGTTTTCAGACACAGACGTGCAGAGCAGTCCCAACCTACAGAACTGACTGGGCCTCGGTTTCCTTATCTGTTAACCACACAGGTTCGCTGAGATGTAATGAACATCCCCAAGGCTCTAACATGAGGTTTCACTTTTCTCTGAACTCGCTTCCTCTTGTGTGAATGCCCAGCAATTCTGGGGAAGTTGTCATCCAAGAAGAGGGGAGGAGAGTCTCAGGGGAGAGCATGAGGGTTTCTGTTCCTGGCTGGTTGCTCCGATCTGAGGTAATCATTTCTACATTTTGGGGTCTCCATCCTTTTTAAGTTTCGGAATAAGAAGGGAAACTTTCAGAAGTGAGTGGAGAGATGAATTTCATGATGACAGAACACTCTGAGTGTATTACAGAAAATCCAGAAGAATCCTGTGCTTGGATCACCCTAAAAGTATTTCTCAAGTATATTGCATCACACAGACCATAGTATTCACATAAAGATAAAATGTGGTGTAGTGGAAAGAATATGGGCTTTGGAGAAAGGAGACCTGGCTCCAGTCTCAGTGCTGCCACTTTCTAGCTGTATGACCTGGGGGTGTTTCCAATTATAGCCACCACTGGGTGCCTACAATGTGCCAGGAGCTTTAAAGAAAAGGTTTCTTCCCAGCATGATAATTACTCCCATTTTACACGTCAGGATGCATTACATACAGGTCAGTGCAGGTCCCTAGCTAGTGGGTGTCTAGGATTCAAACATAGGGTTTTCTGGATGACTCCAGTTCTCATCATTACTGCAGGGAAGCCTGGGGTGGGAAATGCATGGGAAGCACCTGAGAAAGAATTATTGCTCAATGAACACCACTTTCCTCTCATTTTTGAGCTAAAACAGATAACATAGGCTCACAATTCACAATTCCAAAAAAGAGTTTTTCTTTCTTTTTTTTTTTTAAATTGGGGAAGGGGAACAGGACTTTATTGGGGAACAGTGTGTACTTCCAGGCCTTTTTTTTTTTTTTCCAAGTCAAGGACAGTTGTTGTCCTTTCGATCTTAGTTGTGGAAGGTGCCGCTCATCTTCAAGTTGTTGTCCTTTCAGTCTTAGTTGTGGAGGGCGCAGCTCAGCTCCAGGTCCAGTTGCCGTTTTTTAGTTGCAAGGGGCACAGCCCACCATCCCTTGCGCGACTTGAAGAATCCAACTGGCAACCTTGTGGTTGAGAGCCCACTGGCCCATGTGGGAATTGAACCGGCAGCCTTCGGAGTTAGGAGCATGGAGCTCTAAAGGCCTGAGCCACCGAGCTGGCCCCCAGAGAAGAGTTTTTCATTCTTTACCTACCCTTCCTTCCTCCCTTCCTTCTTTCCTTCCATCCATCATTTAATTTTCATCAGCATAAGAGTCATTGAAAAATATCAGTCCCTTGCCCAGGAGTCTACTTTGTCACCAGGAAGCTTTGTGGGTCCAGCTTCCACACCCTTTCCTTCAGCAGGGCTGGGTGCTTCCCTTGATACCCAGGTCTGCGAGAGGAGCATTTTTGCTGATCTTAGAATCAGCTCATATCTGCTGAGCACTGACTATGGGCCAGCACTGCAGCTATCATTTTGGGTGCATTTTCTCACTTTATCCTCAGAAGAGAACTGTGAGGTAGGTACAGTTGATATTTTTATTTCAGAGGTGAGGAAACTGAGTCTTACAGAAAGCCAGTCCCTTTGCGAAGGCCACACAACTCACCAGGAGTAGTCAGAATTAGAAACCAGGTTTGTCTGACTCCTAAATTCTTCATGCCCCTTAGAAAATTGACATTTCTTCGGGCAAACTGGGGTTTTCCCATCTCCTCCCAGCTGTTTTCTTTGCCCTCCCACACCCCTCTAAAACAGATTACCTCTAAAATGAAGATTTCTAGGGGTTCAGGAGGATCTGAGGCTTGCGGGTAAACAGTCACTGTCAAAGGGAAAGCTCTGCATTACGTGTCAAAAGCCACATGGACAGCTACACCCCCTGACTTAGTAATTGTACCCCTGGGATTCTGCTAAGGTTATATTTAACATAAACAAAAACCTCCATGAGTATATTTATCATAAAGTTTTTTAAAATTTAGAAGCAACATAAATGTCCAAAATAAGGAATTGGGTGAACTGCTATGCACGCCTCAAAACGACTGAACACTACGCAGTCATCAAAGTGACGATTATTTAGACTATATAAAAATGGACAAATATTTATGGACATACCATATATGATTAAGCGAAAAACGTAGAGTGTAAAATACATATGCAATATGATTGTAACGAAGCCCAGTATGTACACCTGTGGGCAAGGTCTGGCAAGGAATTAATGGACATGAAACCAGTGGGGTCAGGTTGGTAGAAATACAGGTGCTTTCGTTTATTTTTGTTTTAAAAGCAGTTTCTGCTCACGATAGAAAAAAGTTCAAACAATAAAGAAGGTGTGAAGTTGAAAGTATTTCTACTCTCCAGTGGCAGCATTGAAATTACATTTTCTTGTGCCCTTTCCATGGATGAATTTTTAAATTTAAAAAGCTCCTTAATGCCGATTTCAGTTATAAGCACAGCAAAAGAAGTCATTTTCCCTCCCACAATAGCCAGCATGTGTTTCTTTCAGATCATTTGGATTGTTTTAGTAAAACTTTACTTTGCTTATTAGCATTTTTTAATTTGAAAAATTTCAGACATACAAAACATTTAGGATATAGCGTAACGGTCATATGTATACCTACTACCCAGTATAAAAAACACTGCTGATGTATCCCCCTTAATCCCATCCCTCCCTCCCTCCCTCTTGGTGGTCATGACTCCTGAATTTGCTGTTCATCATATTTTTCTACTTTTACTATGTATATGTACCTCTCAAAATTATTTGCTCTTGTTTTGCATGTTTTGTTTTTCTATAATTTATACAATAGCGTCTGTCTCCTTTCCAACTTGCTTGTTTCACGTAATACTATTCTTGTGAGCTTTATCCATATGGATACAAATAGCTTTCATTTGTGCTGCTGTTTACGCATGTAGCAATCCCTGTTGGTGTCCCATCTGCCTATATCCCCTCAGCACTCACCATTCCCCTGCACGCAGGCCTGCCTCGCCACATCATTGCCTGAGAGGTTTATTTGGCTGCTGGGGCATGCTCTGCTCCCAGCTCCCAGGAGCGGCCCTCACCCACGCCTGAGAGGAGTGGTAGATAAATCCCTGCTCCCTCCTCCTTAGGTGTGGGATACCTCTGAGTGAGGCACATGCTCTACACTGTTTCCTAGAGTTCCAGGTGGGACTAAGCTCCACTTGGTTACCACAGTGATAACTTGTTTGACAATAGTCTCAGGTTGGGTTCTCCAGAAGGAGATGCTGAACCAGAGCTCGGGGCACAAGGTGTTTACTAAGAAGGGGGAGAAAGCAGGATTGGTCAGAGGGAGAAGCAGAACTGCGATGCAGGCCAGACGAAACCTCGGCTGGCCTACAGAGAGCTAGGGAGAGAGTAGGGGCCTTCAGAGTGTCCCATGATGGACCAAAATGGCTGGGTCTTTATACACTGCCTTGATTAGTCTCCAGCGATGGGCTGCCCCAGGGAGGGCATGACCTTGGGCTAAGCTGCTCCTGGCAGCTGAGGTAGACCCTGAAGGAAGTGACAGCTGGAGGCCATCTGCTGACCCCAAACCCAGCAGCTGGGCAGCAAGGCCTTCCTTGAGGGGGCTCTGGGAAGCATGTTGGGGAGGAAGAAATTTTACTCTACCCTTTTAGGTTCTTTCAGCTTGTCTAATAATTAAATCTACATGAGACAGATTAACAAAAGAGAAAAACCAAATTTAATTACATACATATATATTGGAACCCCACATATAAGAGAAAGTCAGAGACACCACAGACGTGAGGAGTTCAGAGTCAGAAAGGTAAAATGAGGTATATGCAAAACGTTGATTACACAATGGAAATTTCGTGAACTTAATTGTCTGACCTTCGTATATCAAGGAATAAGGTAATGCCTGAAGTTTCAGAGGGGAGGATGTTAATTTGCAGGATGATAAGAACCGTGTTTCCCCGAAAATAGAACCTAACCAGAAAATAAGCCGTAGCATGATTTTTCAAGATGCTTGTAATATAAAATAAGCCCTAATGCGTCTTTTGGAACAAAAATTAATATAAGACCCGGTCTTATTTTGGGAAAAATGAGGGTTTATTTTATATTATGAGCATCCTGAAAAATCATGCTAGGGCTTATTTTCAAGTTAGGTCTTATTTTCAGGGAAACACGGAAGAGTAGATATTCAGCAATTAGAAGTTTGCCCTGCCTTCTAAATAGGTCATAGAAGGTTATCTCTGGTAATAACTCTTACTATGGGCAAGGCCACAACTTAAATTCTTTAGGAGAGAGGTAAAAGTTTCTCATGAGCCCACAGAGTCTTGATTGCCTTCAGTTTAAAATAATCCACATGCCAAAGTAGCACATCTTGGGGAGGCCTGCCTGCCCTGAACCCCTTCACAACACATCCATGTGTACCACAGGAACACACCTTTTATTGGCTTCTTCATCTGTCACAGTTTCCTGTCACACATTTGGGATCATCTCCCACGTAAACTACTTATACTCGTTTCCTTGACTCAGGGTCTGCTTTTGAGGGAACTCAAATGAGTACAATGAATAAATCTCAGTGTACTTATCCATTCTCCGATTAATGGACATCCATTGTTTCCAAGTTTTTGGTACTACAAACTATGCTGCAGTGGACGTACAAGTCTCCTTGTGAACATGTTCTGGGAGTTCTAAGGTAAATACCTATGTAGAGGCAGAGTTCTTGGATTACAGGGTATGCATGTCTTCAAATTTACTAGGGGTTGTACCAAGGCCCTGTAGCTAAGGTCAAGATTGAGGGTGTCGATATACTTGGGGGACAGCCTTAGGTTGAAAAAGTTTTGCATCAGATGGACTTCATCACAGTCCAATCTTCATAATGCCATCTCTAGAGTTGAATTTCTCAAATTTTAACGTGCATACAAATCCCCTGGGATCTTGTAAAATTGCACATTCTAATCCAACAGGTCTAGACTGGGACCCGAAATTCTGTATTTCTAAACTTTGAGATGCTCTTCTGCTGCAACATGGACCTCACACTGAGTAGCACCCTCTAGAGAATGAGTCTGATTAGGGGGCTATCAGAATATCAAAGAAAAAGGATCTGTAGTTTGTTTTTTTATTTCTGACCACTGTTAACAGAATAGGGTGAGAAGAGATGGTATAACAGGGAACTGGCCTGTGAGATAAACCATTAAGATACTAGAGGGTGTGGGGTGTTATACTACTAAGCATCTAGGGAATACTGGTGAATTTTTGGGGTAGTGTCAATTCCAGGTTACTCTTCAACTTTTGTCATGGGAAACGTGTAGACCAGAATGGTCTTACAGGAATACAGCTCTGTCTTGTTAAATGTCAACTGATTTTTCACCTCTTTTTTTATTTTTGTCCCAGATACAATGTTTACTGTCAATTTGAGGGTGCTGTGACATTTGCCTTTGACAAGTGTGCAGGTTAGGTGGGTCAGTACTTAAGTTCTCAAGGGGGTAGACCTGCTGGGCTACTTCGAGGATTTGCAGCCATGGACGAGCCGTGTGGGAGGGGTCTCTGTCCACTCCCATAAATGCAGAGGAATATTTAACATCAATTTAAAACAATTCCATTTCTATACATGATGGCGTAACAGGATTGAATTTACCCTCCCAAAACAACTAAAAACTTGGACAAAATATTTGAAAAAATGGCAACAAATGATATGGGGAACACATTAAGTGACCCCGCAGTTACTTAGGTCATTGCCTGGAGAAAATTTCCAGGCTGTGACATATGGAAGGGAAACCTAGGCAGAGCCCAGGAAACTCTATGAGTTGAGTAAACATTGATGGGGTCCAGGGAAGCCAAGGTAGCTCATAGGGTAGAATAGCAGAAAGGAGAGAGCTGAACACAGAGAGAACTCTGAAGATCTCAGAGTTTTGGGTCCCTCCTGAGTATTCATACGAGTACTGGTCAGTCCATGCATGTGAAGAATCTTGCTGAGACCAGGGAAAAAGTCACCAAAAATGAATTTGAGGGAACAGGACTTAGAGCTTACATAGGGTCAAAAATAATGCCTGTTCCCACCAGCCAGAGAAGAAAACATAATTCAGGAGGCTGATTGGAGTACCAAGGAGGGTCTTGCCTTGGGGAAAATTTTTAACTCTGAATTAAATGCAGCTCTGATATGGCCTAATAAAATTTAAAATTAAGACCTGAAATGATCAAACTATATCCAAGTAACTTAACTGCATTCCAGAACAAACTTAAGAATATTCATATAAATGCAAAAATATTCAACATCCAACATAATAAAATTCATACTGTTTGGCATCCCAACAAAAGTACCAGGCATGCAAAAAGGCAGGAAAATACAATCCAGCATGAGGAGAAAAATCAATTAGTCAAAACTGACCCTGGAAGAATACAGATAATAGACTTCATAAACAACAATATTTCTAAAATGTTATTATGACTACATTCCATATCTCAAGAAGATGGAGGAAAGACTCAACATGATAAGTAGAGATATGAAAGATATAAAATAGACCCAAACTGAACTTTTCGAGAGGAGATCTGCAATGTCTAAGATGAAAAATGCACTAACTAGGATTAATAGCAGATTATACATTGCAGGAAAAAGAAGAGTGAACTTGAAAACATAGAAATAAAAACTGTGCAAATGAAACTTAGAAAAAAGACTTTAAAAAATCAGAACATCATTGAATTATGGGATAACTTTAAGTGGCCTAACATATGTGTAATTTAGAGATTGGAGTCCCCAAAATAGGGAGTCAGGGGGTCAAAAATATTATTTTAGGAAATAATGGCTGAAATGTTCTAAATTTTATGAAAAATATAAACCCGCAGATCCAAGAAGTTCAACAAACCCCAAGCACAAAAACATGAAGAAAACAACATGGAGGCACATCAGAATCAAATCGTTTAAAAGACAGTGATAAAGATGAAATCAAAAGTAGCTGAGAAAAAAGACACATTATTACAGAGAGACAAAAATAAAATGACAGAAGATTTCTTGTCAGAAACAAAGCAAACTAGAAGACAGTAGAATGACATTTTTAAAGTACTAAAAATAAAAAAAAGATCAAACTAGAATTCTATACCCAATGAAAATATCTTTTAAAATGAAGATGATCAAGAGAACGAGAACACAAACCACAGACTGGGAGAAAATATTCACAAGAAACACAACTGATAAACGACTGTTATCCAAAATACACAGAGAACTCTAAAAACTCAACAATAAGGAAACAAACAAATAGACAATGGGCCAAATCCTTAACAGATACTTCATCAAAGAAGATATATGAGTACAAATGGCAAATAAGCATACGAAAAGATGCTTCACATTATTACTATCAGGGAAATGCAAAATTAAACAACAAGATACCACTAGACACCTATTAGAATAGCCAAAATTTGGAACACAAACAACAAAATGCTGGTGAGGATGTGGAGCAGCAGGAACTCTCATTTATTGCTAGTGGGAATGAATAATGATACAGACACTTTGGAAGACAGTTTGGCCGTTTCTCATAAAAATAAACATACTCTTACCATGTGATCCAGCAGTCATACTCCTTGGTAGTTACCTAAGGGGATTGAAAATTTATGTCCACAAAAACATGTACATGGATGTTTACAGCTGCGTTAGTCATAATTGCCAGAACTCAGAAGTGACCAAGATATCCTTCAGTAGGTGAATGGATAAGTAAACTGTGGTACATCTAGACAATGGAATATTATTCAGTGCTCAAAAACACACGCATATTACTAAGTAAAAGAAGTCAATCTGAAAAGGCTACATATTGTATGATTCCAACCATATGACATTCTGAAAAAGGCAAAACAATGGAGATGGCAAAAATATCAGTGGTTGCCAGGGGTTGGGGTAGGAGAGAACAATGAATAGGCAGAACACAGAGGATTTTTAGGGCAATGAGAATACTCTGTATGACACTGTAACAGTAGATACACGTCATTATGCATTTTTCTAAACCCATAGCATGTATAATAACAGTGAACCCTAAGGAAAACTGTGCGTGTTGGGTGATTATGATGTGTCAATGTAATTTTATCAATTGCAACAAATGCACCATTGTGGTGGGGAATGTTGATAATGGGAGAGGTTATAAGGGGTTGAATGCATGTTTGGAGGCAGGGAGTATATGGGAAATCTTTTGTGTCTTCCTTCCAATTTTGCTGTGAATCTAAAACTATCCTGAAAAAACCAAAATCTTAAGAAAAAAGAATTATAAAAGGAAAAAAGAAAGATAGCGGAAATACTTTTTCAGATATACAGAAGCTGAAAGAATTCATCACCAAAAGACTTGTTTTATAAGAAATATTATTGGAAGTTTTACAAGCAGAAAGAAAATGATACCAGAGGGAAACCTGGATCCACATAGAAGAATAAAAAGCATCAAAAATGACAATTACATGAGTAATTTAAAGATGTTTTTCTTCTTAGCTAAATTCTTTAAAAGATAATTGACCATTTAAAGCAAAAATAATAACAACGTCATTATGTAGAAGCAAATGTATGAGAACAATAACAAAAGCCCAGGAGGGGAGAAACAGAAGTATACTGTTTTAAGGTTCTTACCGTGTTTCCCCGAAAATAAGACCTAACCGGAAAATAAGCCCTAGCATGATTTTTCAGGATGACATCCCCTGAACATAAGCCTCAATGCATCTTTTGGAGCAAAAATTAATGTAAGACCCAGTGTTATTTTCGGGGAAACACTGTATGTTATCCATGAAGTGGTATAATACCACTTGAAGGTAAACTGTGTAAGTTAAAGATGTATATTATAAACCCTAAAACAGCCACTAAAGTGGCACAACAAAGAGTTATAGCTAATAACAAAGGAGATAAAAATGAAATCACAAAAAATTTTGATTAATCCAAAAAGAGGCAGAACAAGAAGGGGAAATGAACAAAAAATAGATGGGAAAAGTAGAAAACAAATAGCAAGGTGGCAGAATTAAAGTCAACTACATAAATAATCGCAATAAAGGCAAATGGGCTAAATATCCAAATTAAAACAGAGGTTGGCATATTGGATAAAAAAGCAAGACTCAACTATATACTGTCTGCAAGAATCCCACTTTAAATATAAAAACACAAATAGGTTAAAAGTGAAAAAATGGAAAAAATATACCATGCTAACATTAGTCAAAAGAAAACTGGAGTGGTTATATTAATACCAGACAAAGAAGATTTCAGAGAAAGAGTATAACCAGAGATAAAGAGGGTAATTTAATACTAACAAAGGAGTCAATTAATCAAGATGACATAAGAATCCTAACCATTACTATACCTCATAACAGAGCTTCAAAATACATGAAGCAGAAAGTGATAGAACTGCAAGGAGTACTAGACAAATCCATGATTATTATTTGAGATTTTAAAACCTCTCTCTCAAAAACTGATAGGAGAAGTAAATAGAAAAATCAGACTTAAAAATCTGGTTTAGTTCAACCAGAATGGAAGGTGCAGGAAAGGAGTGAAAATGTTATAAAAAGTAAATTGAATGTAAAAGATTACATATCCTATAACCCCATTCATAGGAAATATCCAGAGAAGGCAAATCTAAAGATACAGAAAACAGATCAGTGGTTGCCTCAGGCTGGGGTGGGAATACGGATCTACAGCCAATGGGCGTGAGGGGTCTTTGGGGTGATGGAAATATTCTAAAACTGGACTGTGGCGAGGGTGGCACAACTCTTTATTTACAAAAGAATCACTGAGTTGTACTCTTAAAATGGGTGAATTTTATGGCATACAAATTATACTTCATTAAAACGATTTTTAAAAAGTGACTTGAGCAGATCTCCAGATTACCCAGCGATATTCCCTTAACATTTGTAAAGTACTTTATTGCGTAAAATATTTTCATATTCATTATCCCATATAAGCCTCGCAATATCCTTGTGACGAGATATCATAATGATTCTTGTCATACAGTGGGGAAACTGAGATTCAGTGTTAAGTGACTGAAGTGGAAGTGATTTAAGTTTGTAGTTCTGCCCCTGCACAATTCAGTCACCTGCTAAATCTCAGATCTATAAACACCTGTCTCTGGGTACTGTACTCAGGAATGGAAGCAGGGGCCAGACACCCATCTTTCTGGTCTGTTCTTCTGTCTTGTCGTTGAGCTGATCTTGTCTCTGGTCACCCCACTTTGTTGGGTGTGTGTTCTGCGGTGGGCCCTTTGGGTAAAGCCTCCTGAAGCAGCTGCTTCAATCCTAGACCCTTTTACTGGAGGAAGGGGGTTAATCCTTAATTGGAAAAGTACTGGGAACAAGTTGGGAGGAGTGGGTTGAGGCCAGGTTAAGGAGTTTGAACCATATTGTGTAGACCACCAATAGTTGTTAACCTCGGCTATGCCTCAGGACCATCTATGACCAAGCTTTTAAAAATACATAGGCTGGAGTCCAAGACCCGTTCTACGGAATCAGATTCTATAGGGGTTGGGGTTTGAGCATCAGAATTTTAACAGAGCATTCTTATGCTTGACAGGGTTGAAATTCTTGCTGTAGGCAGTGAGCAGTTATCAAAGGACGAGAGCAATAGCACCATTTTAGGAAAATTAATTTCGTAATTATGGGACAGAGAGGAAACTTGGTAATTGGGGAGGCAAGGAAACTAGATAGGAGGCTGTGGAAATGGTCCAGTGGTGAGCTGTGCAAAGGCCTGAAACTGGCTAGTGATGGGGAATAGAATGAAAGGGGTGAGAGTGGAAGACAGTTCAAGGTTTTGTAACATTTGTGTGGTAGGGAGGGGCAGGGAGTGAGAAAGAAAAGACCAGAAATTAATGGTTTTGAGCAAACCTACTAAAGCAAACACTTTTCTTTACTCTCTCTAGTCATTAATTCTTTATTTGGGAGAGTGAGTCCTACAACAATATAATCAGTGTTTCCTTTGTGTATTCTGAGACTCACTGATAGATTCCCAGCTTTTCAAACTGTACTATAGTTATTTTTTAAAGGTACTCAGCAGTATGCTAACAGGTGAGCAAAAGACAAAGGAAACACATGGCATCTCTCTCTAGACAGAGCTTATTTTCTCTTGAAAATTCTGGTCCTTATAAATCTAAGATCCAATTTGTTCACTCAGTCTTAGCTATTCCAGACCCAGAGCTCACCAGGCACTTACAAATCGCCATTACTGTTCTGCCTTTCCCAGAGAGTGAGGCCTCGCCATCAGAGGAAGGGGCTGAAACAGAGACATCTAGCCTCAAGGCCATTTGTCTCTCTCCCCCAACTCTGAACTTGGAGAGGGTCTCTTGTAACTGGTTTGTCTGTTTGTAAAATTGTTCCTAGTTGCTTTGAGAATTTCCAACTGAATGTTGCCTTGTTAATGGGAAGCCAGAACTAGGGATTTCAGAATTGAAAAAAACAATTTTGAAAACAAAACATATACAAAGTTTTAGCATCACAGGAGTAATTTTTAGGTGGAGAGGTCATCCAATCTCTCTGACATCCTTTTTGAGGTCTTTCATTGGGTCCAGAGATGTGCTTATCGATCCTCTGTGCCCAAGATAGCCAAAGCTTTTCCCCTCGGTTCCCCAGTTGATAGGAGCTGGCATTGGCACCCAGTACCAAATACAAAGGCAGTATACTCTTAAATCAGGGCAGTCAAGGGCCTTGTCCTATACCCACTGCTTTACAGGACCATCTGCTCTGGCCATCTTTAGCTGGGACCCTCCCCACAGAGTGAAAACAAGGAGCCAAGGGGGGCCAAGGAGGCCTTCCAGGTCAGGAGGCCTTCCTGGAATTCTCTGCTGAAATGACCTCAAGCCCTCTTCTAGGGCCTTTGATGAACTCTTCTCCAGATCCGCCCTCCCAAATGTGGGCAGTGTGTCTGGTGTGCGTGCCCAGGGGCCCAAGAGGTCGCCAGGGGGGGCTCTATGGGTGCATGCAATTGAAGTTTGGGTTGTTTGCACACATGCATTCAAGGCTGTCTGTAGTAAGGACAGAACTGAGGGTACATAGAGAAGTAGCATGAGCTGTTGGCCAGAGAGCCCCTATTTAAATTCTTGTGTTGGCCCCTGAAAATGTTAGTGTGGGCTTGCCAAGGAAGAACAAATGGGAGATGTCCAGAGAAAATAAAAAAATCATGAAACCAAACAAACAATCCAATTAAAAAATGGGCAGAGGACCTGAACAGATATTTCTGCAAAGACATACAAATAGCCAATAGACATATGAAAAAATGTTCAACGTCACTAATCATCAGAGAAATGCAAATAAAACCCACAATGAGATATCACCTCACACCAGTTAGCATGGCTATCATCAACAAGACAAATAGTAACAAGTGTTGGAGAGGCTGTTGAGAAAAAGGAACCCTCATACACTGTTGGTGGGAATGCAGACTGGTGCAGCCGTTATGGAAGGCAGTGTGGAGGGTCCTCAAAAAATTACGAATAGAATTACCATATGACCCAGCAATCCCTTTCCAGGGTATCTACCCAAAAAATCTGAAAACATTTATCCATAAAGACAGGTGTGCTCCAATGTTCATTGCAGCTTTATTTACAGTGGCCAAGAAATGGAAACAACAACCAAAGTGTCTTTTGATAGATGAATGGATAAAGAAGTTGTGGTATATATACAAAATGGAATACTATTTGGCGGTAAGAGCAGATGTAATAGGACCATTTGCAACACCATTGATGGATCTTAAGATTATTATGCTGAGTGAAATAAGTCAGACAGAAAAGGTAGAGAACCATATGATTTCACTGATATGTGGTATATAAAACTGAAAACAGAAAAAGAACAAGACAAACAAATGAAGGAAAAAAAATTCATAGACACAGACAATAGTTTAGTAGTTACCACAGAGTAAGGGAGGAGGAGGGTGGTAGATGAGGATAGATTCAATATATGATGATGGAAAGAGAACTGACTCTGGGTGGTGAACACACGATGCGATATGTAGATGAGGTATTACAGAATAGTACACCTGAAATCTATGTAATTTAACTAACAATTTTCACCACAATAAACTTTAATTAAAAAAAAAAAATCATGAAACCAACACGTTTACCAGAACTCCTGTTTTGGTGCAGAGAAAAGTATCCCCAAAGTCACTGCATTGCTAAACCTGGACTTAAAGCTTAATTTATTTTTTTATTTTAAAAAGCAGATAAAATATTGATTATTCTAATAACTGAGATTCATTTAAAAATGGTGATAATAGGTCCCCATGCTGTTGTGAGGGTAAAATGAGAACGCAGGCAGAATCTAGTGGAGGGAAGCGCTGCACGCTAATAGGATTTTTCTATTTTCCTCCAGATGGTCCCTAAGATAATGTTCAAAGCTTTACCTTTTCCTTCATTTGTCTTACACTGTCTGATGGGATATAGTTAATAAAAAACAGATACTAAAATGTTTTTAAATGTCAAGTTAAGACAAATTAGGACTTGCTCTCCCACAATATGACAGCAAACTGTAGTCCAGGATCAAAAGCAATCGTTTTTCTACTTTTCAAAGCTGCCAGAATTCCCTCAGGGGTGTACACCAGGCAACTTGGGGACAAGCTTAGAATCTGAATGATATCATTGTCACAGCTCACGCCAGACCCCAGCTAGGGGCATCTATCCAGTCTGATGAAGATATGATTTAACCCATGTTGTCTAAAAAGAAAGGAAGAGCTGTAAAACCAGGCTGATGAGCCATGCAATCCGCTTAAATGTGAAAATACACGACCTGCAGAGAGTATGCAAAGGCTAGTGAAGTTGTAGGGGAGCTGCAATTACCTGGAAGGGAGCTCTGGTCTGCAGATCTGGTGGAAGGGAATGGTCCTGAACACGTGGTACCTCTCAGGGCTTGTGGCCATATGCTCAACAAGCTCATTATGGTTGTTCAGGCTTGTTCACAGGCAGGCACCCAGCCAAATCAACGCAAGTTATCACAGCTACCATTTATGGAGTGTCTCCATGTGCTAAGTACACCGTATACATTATCTCATTTAATCCTCACAACACCTTGCATTGGCTTTATTATTCTCATTTCACAGATAAGGAAACTGAGGCTCAGTGGAGTGAAGAAATTTCCCAAAGATGTGCAATTGGAAGTGGTGGGACCAAAGGCTGTCTATCAAAGAGTCTGGTGACAGAAAGTCAGAAGTACCACCTGGGGGCGGGGGGGGGGGGGTCAGATGGTACTTTCAGGGAGCTTTATTTCATACCTGGGGTTTTCAGACTTGCAAACACTATCAGAAAATGCATGTCCCTAGGGCTACCATGCAGCCTGGCATTGGCTCCCTCACACAGTGGAGGTCTCTTGGACCAGGCCTCTTCCACACCTTCTGGCGGCCCCTCTGTGGTCACCAAGACTGAGCCTGGAAAGTGCCAGGGGCTGTCATCAGCTCTTGCCTCTTTAAGCAGCAGGTGGGGCTCCTGCTGGGGACGTGCCAAGAGGAACATGATTCTCCACAAGGCCTGTCTATCAGCCCTGTGGGGCAGAAACAATCCCCGGGGGATTAGCAGCTCTCCAGAACGAAGGCCTGCTTGTTTTCTCAAAGGACAACACATCCTTTTCCTCTGCAGCTCTGTTTCAGGCTGCCCCACTTTGCCCTGGGAGAGAAGGAAAACCACGGTGCATGGCTCCCTCCCAGTCCTGGTGGTTTTTAACCCTCTTGGAAGACAGAGAGAATACATCCCTGAGGGGGGTCAGGGTGAGCCCAGGGAGAGGGCAGAACAGGGGGTTCCAATGCTGATGTTGGGTCCTGGGCTGGGTCAGGTGGATGGAGCGTACAGGAGTGGACGGAACCATGCCAGGCATGGAGAGTGAGTGTCAGAAGGCACCAGAGGAGAGGACGGGCTGGGGGTGCAGGAGGGTGAAACTGAAGATGAGGAGGTGAGTCAGGTGGGCAGGAGCCAGGTGGAGCAGGAGCCCAGGGAACCAGCAGGCTCCAGGTGGAAAAGAAGCGAGGGGATCAAGAGTTTGGCTAGAGGAGACAGGTGGAGCTGGCTCTTCCTGGTTGCTGGGTCTGTGGATTCATCAGAATTAAAAGAGAAAGAGACAAGTCATCCCAATTGTTCACTCCTATGAGGCACGTTGTACAAGTTAAACTAAAAACCCTATAGCATTCAAAACAAACTTTTACACATCCTGACCTCCACTTTCCTTTCCAGCCTCACCTCCACCATTTCTCTTTTTCGTATACCCTACACCCCAGTCAAAAACATCTGTGTTCCTTTATATGCCACACTCTCCTACCTCTCTGCCTGACTAAGCCATCTGCTCTCCACAAAGTGCCTGTTCTCTGGCTCACTGCCTGTGAAAATCCTGCTCGTCTACCTGAACAGGCCAGTCATGTAAGAGGTACAACCAGGAAGGATATTGGAAACATAGTTATCAGACAAATGTAAATTAAAATAATAACAAGGCATCACACATGAAATCAGCTATGACATCCGCAGATTAAACAAACAAACAAAACCTCCCATTGCTGACACAGTTTTGGTTAAACACACACATCTATTACTAGTGACAATTGTAAATGAGGCCAACCTTTTGGAGAAAACAATGGAGCAATATATTCCAGGAGAGATAGAAATGTTCACGCTCTTTGACCCCCATCCATCTTACCTTGCAGAGCTTAGCTAGAAAAGGATATTAAAGAAGAAAAAAACTACGTGCATAAAGATATCCCTTACACCATATAATTTTTAACTGCGAAAAAACTGGAAGTAGCCCAACTATGTCACAGGAGGGGACTGTAAAGGAGATTACTTCCACTGACAGGTGTGTTGTGATTATACTGTAGAAATCAGCAAATGTAAGGATAAGGATGTACAAGAAAACACAGTGGAAGGAACATTGCTACTTATCAGAGTATTATTTTTATTACAATGTTGTTGATACAATAAAAATCTCCTAGAGAACATGCTACCCTTCCTTCAAAACCTGATTTAACTTGTTCTTCCCTGGTTTGTGGTTTTATTACATTATACCTTGGATGTAATTAGTATAGTGTACTCGTTTTAGCCCCCTTTGGACCATAAAACTCTCCGAGAGCAAGGACACTGTTTTTCTTTTCTTTGTCTCACCTGAACACTGGTATTTTCCTGGCACACAATAAATGTTTAATAAATATTTACTAAGTGAACTCAACTACTGTTAAGGATTATATTATGCTTAAAAGTAAAACTCAACAGATCACTCTCCCCATTCTCTTGTCTCTTGGCAAAAAAGCACTCAGATAAATAGGTATCTATAATATTTTTAAATATATTTCCTTCCTGGGAAGGAACATTCCCACTTAGAAAGTTAATATTTCACATCTGGAGTGAAACATAGATGCCACAATGCAAGCAACACGTGGGAATCTACTGAGGCTCTTGGGAAATTTTCACCTTTGCCTTTTCAACAAGATGTTTAAAAATTGAAGCCATGCTGAGGTTGGCCCCTGGGGGCCAAGTGTATCGTGGCCTGAAGGAAAACTTTCGCCATACCACTGGGACCCCCGAAGCTGCTGTGCCTATGTCAGGGTGTGTCTTGTATGAGCCTAAGTGTCAGTGCTGGTGAGGGGACAGGAAATGTGATAAAATGGCAGAAGCCTATGCCTCCCAAAGAGAATAATGAGAATTTGCCGAGGAACAATTTTTAAGTATCCAGGCTTTTTTGAATGCCAGTCGTGCTATGCACATCACAGTAAGCTCCCATTTTACAGATTAAAAACTTCAAGTTCAGAGCTATTATATGACTTACCCAAGGTCACATAGCTAATGAGGCGGGGGTCAGGACTCCACAGCAGCCATAGCAGCACCCTACCCATCAGGCCTTGCAATTCATTCTAAACAGCCCTATTTTGGCTGTTTGTCCAGGATGAAGTCTTTCTTTTCCTTTTCTCTTTTTCCTTTTTCTCATTTTTAGAAAGCCAGTTAACATTTTTCCAAGATCATGGTGGGGAGGGAACGGGTAGATTCTTACATATACAGATGTCTTCTTTAGTCACTGCCTGCAACCCAGACTGTTTCCACGTAACTTATATATTTATAATTTTTTCTTGTTTTCCTCCCGGCTTCCCGAGACCATGATTTTACTCCTTGCCCTTTGAATTGCTGTGGTCATCAGTCATTTTCTCCCCAAGAAAATCACACACTCTCTTTTATCAGTGACTTTTCCTGACACTTGAGCGTGCAATCATTTCTAGGACATGTTTTCTTTAACGGAATACAGTCTTACATATTGAGGATAGGGCTTGTAAATTCATATATGTATATTTTAAAGGAAAAGTAGTTGCTTAGACCCTAAAGGCAATTGCTTTCTGTCCCCCATCTGCAGGGTGCTTAGATTAGAAATGGACTTTTTAAGGGGATAAATAGTGGACACTCTAGGAATTTGTAATAGCAATATTAGGCAAGTGAAATACATATACATCAAAAACATATGCTGCGTCTTCCAGTACCTAATCAGTGTGTGAAAGTATGTGTCTTAAAGTACTATTATTATGAAATGGGTCCATTCTACACAAAGGATAGGAAATAAATATCAAATATCTGCGTGCCACCACCTAGCTAAAGAATATTACAGATGCAATGAAAGCTTCTCCCCATACACATTATTCTTCCTCCTCCCTCCCCAGAAGGATTCACTGTCCCTATTAGTGTTTATCATTCCCATGCATGTCCATATTTTATACATAGCTTACAATTTATATAAAGTGAACCAGCTCTATGCACCTACAACTTGCATTTTTTTTTGTTAAATGTCAGGTTTCTGAGGTTTATCCATGTTGGCGCAAGTGGAAAAACACTGGACTCTACTCTTGGAAAAGTAAGATACTTATCCTTTGAGAGTGGAGCACAGGAATCGGGACCACCCAGGGGAACAGTGGAATCATTATGCCCCATTTCATACTCAGAGAACACACAAAGTCACTTGCCCTGCTTATCCCTCTTTGCCTTTCTCTCCCTCCCTCCCTCCAGTGCAGGTATATTAAATGTATGTGGGCACAAGGTGATCCCTGTGTAATATGATATCTTAGATTGCAAAGTACAAGTCACGGTCTGTATTATGTATCTCAGCATTACCGAATGGAAATGTAATTTTAAATGCTCTAGCAGCCACATTGTTAAAAGTTAAAAGAACAGGTAATTTTAATAACATATATAAACCTAATATATGTAAAACATTATCGTTTTGATATGTGATCAGTATAAAAATTATTTCTGAAACAGTTCACGTTTTTTTATACCAAGTAGTTAACATCTGATGTATATTTTACAGTTACAGTATGTGTTGATTTTGCACTGGCCACACTTCAAGAGCTCCGTAACCACAAGTGTCTGGTAGCTACTATGCTACACAGCACAGATGTACCTTTAAAATCTGACCTGAAAATACACACCGAGTAATCTCTGATGTGTCAATTTTCATAGTAATGAATGAACATCGTGAAGGTGCTTTTATCCTTTCATGAGACTAGAGGAAGAGTCTTTGCCTGGGCGTCTCCTGGGTGTCTAGGAGGATGCAGGGCAAGCAGCACCAATGGGCTGGGGAGTCTGGTGGGAGGATCCCACACTATAATCCCCTTCCATAATCTTAAAAAGGTCACGACCTCCTAACCTTTCAGGGCCTCAGTTTCCCTCTCTACAAAATGTGAGGGTGAACTGGAATCATTTTAGAGGCCCTCGTAGCATTGATGATCCTGAACTTTCCATCTCCCATGGCCAATAGGGACAGTGGCTGGCCTTCTGCCAAAGGGATGGGCTGCTAGTCGTCTTCCCGACATAGAGTACCCGAGAGCCTTTCATTAGAAACTGACTCCTGCATGTTTCACGGAGCCTAAGCGTAAACCTTTGTTCTTTTAGGAGAACCATGATTCCACCCTAGGCCAGTCTGGCACCATAGAAGCCCACAGTCAAAAAGAACCACAGACCAACTGCCCTGGTTGGCATGGTCCCGGCGGCATCGCTTTATTTAGACGAATGCACACAGAGATGCTACAGTTCAGTCTGGGAATATGATTATATGGTTTTGATGCTGTGTAGTCTTACGGGAAGTCAAGAACACGGACTGCAAATCCCAGCTCACACCAAATGGACTGTGCCCTGCCTCAGTTTCCCTTTTTCTCAACTTGGCAGTATAGCTGTTACTTATGGCACGATGGTTCTATCCTGGCCCTCAAATCCCTTTTTAAGGAAATAAGGAGCCTTTACTCTAAACGCAACATAAATCCAAGTTTCAAAGTACCTTTGGCTGAAATGACCTTCAAAGCCAGGTGAGATCTCAGGCTCCATCCTTTTTTTTTTCTAAATGATCCAGTGATACCAAGGAGGACCTGTGGCCATGACTAGCCTGGGAGAGCCTTTGAGGAAAAGAAGGAGAAATGGTAACTTTTATTTTATTCATCAAGCTCTTATTGAAAAAGAGTTGGGTGAGTGTACCCCTGGAAGAAAGAATCCGTTCTCAGCTGCTAGCATTTTCCATCCCTTTTGAGGTGGGCACCAAAGGGATAAACTCTCAGTCATTGCTCTGTAAATCGGGGTGGGAAGGAGAAGGAAGGCTCTTTCTAATGTAAACCTCTATCAGCAATCATATGGGCCACTTGTCAGGGCACTCTGCTTCCTGGCAAATTGCCATTGGACAGAAATTTAAAACTAATGCAGTCCTACATCTGCCTGCATTATCTGTATAGAGATACATCATCACCCAAACCTTGTGGGCTCATTCAGAAATTACCTTCTCTCTGAGAGCTCATTTTCCTGCACTGGCTTTGGCTTGACTCTCAGGGTTGTGACATTTATTTTTATTTCAAAGGTAATTTAGAATTCAATTTAATTTAAAAAGTTATACACACATATACACAGATAAACACACACAAATCTGGTAAAAATTCAAATACTGTAAAAGGGTATTCCACAAAAAGTAAATGTCCATTCCATCTGAGCCAAACACCAATCTGTAACTAGTTTCCTGTGTGTTAATTCAAAGCTATTTTATACATTTGATATATACATACATTTATGTATTTTCAGACATTAACGAAAAGATGTGCTGTTTAGTTTTAAAGCTACTTTAACTCAAGACAAGGCAGAAAGTAGAAACCTGTGGATTAAAACAGAAAAAAAAAAAATAAAGAGGCCTGGGGTATAATTGTTTTAAATGATGTGTTGATGTGTTGAGTTTAAAAATATTTTGATGTGCTCCAAATCATGGAAAACAAGATGCTGTGAACCATGGACTATCCCAAATAAACTGTCCAGTATGATTATATATGTTTATGTTCACTTGGCAAGGTCATCTTAATGAGCTTACATAATAATATATAGAAAACAGGATACCAAATAAGTGGTGAGCAGGGAGGGGCGGAGAGGCACAGAAAGTAGACTGTCTCAAGGACTGCCACTTAAAGAAGAGGTGTTGGGAAGGAAAAGATGAAAGACTGGAGAGGGAGGTGAACCAAGCTCTAGGCCAGTATGCTCTTGTAAGATTTTCTGCAATGGCTGGAATGACCACACTCTGCACTGGCCAGTGTGGTAGCCACTGGTGCTGTCGAGCACTTGAAATGTGGCCAGTGTGACTGAGGGATTGACTTTTTCCTTCCATGTCGTTTCAGTTCATTTGAACTTGAATAGCCACAAGGGTTAAGTAAAAGCAGAAGAGGAAAGGAGAAGAGGAAGAAGAGAAGAAAAGTGAGAAGAAGGAGAAGCTGATGGGTCTTGCCAGAGGAGGAGAAGGGAAGAGAATAAAAGAAATGGACAACGACAAGAAGTGACGGAAGGAGATGGGAAAAGAGAAAGACACAGTGGAAAGGCACAGACAGCTGAGAACAACGGTCTTAAATGACAATGAGTGACCCTGTACCCCTGGAGGGGAGCTGCCCACCACCGGTGGCATTTATTCTGAGGTCTTTGCAACAGCAGCCCTGGAACGGCCCCTGGAGGGCTCAGTTCTGGTGCAACATCCCAGCCACATGGAGCTCGGGAGGCCTGTGGGCCTTAATGACCTAATTTATGAAGGGAGCAAGGGTCTACAATCCCAAAGACGCCTCCACTTTAACATGTAAAATAAAATAGTTTACTCCAAGTAAAACCCACAGATTTGATATACCACTAGGTGTCACCATTAACCAAAACGAGTTTTTTTTTTTTTTTTTTTTTTTTTAACCTGCAACATTTGTTGTTTCTTCTTTGAATCTATACCTGATCTACTCAATTTGGCTATGTTCTTACTTTGTTGCACCAAAAGCAAAGTGGTTTGTGCTCTGAGAGCCCATTAAACAGGGATACTCATTCTAATTTGGTTTATTTTTTTTTCCAGTTAAAAACTCTATTAAATGCCACAAGCATGATGGGTATGCATACACACACACTCATTCACTTGCTTGCTCACTCATTAAACATATACTATGTGCCACGCAGGGGCCTCATGTACAGCTGTGTATGTTGTACACTGAACAACTCCTGGGGCCACTCCTCACATAGACCTCAATGTGAATGGTGCTCCCTCAAGTTGTTCAACTCAGAAGCTCTGCAAGACTCTGGTCTGGTCCATTGAGACAAAAGCAGGGGCCCTGCTTTTTCCTTCCTCTCTGTTTTCTCTCTTAGGAAAGATTGTTAGTCTAAAACCTTCTTCGTAATCAGAAATATCTGTGTCCTGTGTTAATTTTGAGAGTTATACACACCACATGTTCCTTTACTTTCCATCCTCATAAGGACTAAACTTTCGTACCTTTTCAGAAAAGCAATATCTATCACTGAGCATATTTTATGTATAAAGCAATATACTAAGCCAGCTGGGAAAATCAAGTCATAGCCTTTACCCTTGAGGAATTCAATAAGAGGCGTGTTCACACTTAAGATATAAAACAATATCCTTAAGTTTTGCATATTTCAAGCTGACCTTTGACTAGAGGAGGAGGAGTGCAATTGAACATGAACCTCGGGACCAGACCTCTAGACTCTATCCAGAGCAGGCTCTCTGAAGGAGTGTGTACCAGTTAGGTTTTGCTGTGTCACAAACCACCTCAGAACTTAAGGGCTTAAAACAACAAACATTTCTGATTTCTCGTGTTTCTGGGAGTCATTTGGACAGTTCTGCTGATCTAGGTTGGTGTGGCAGACCTCTGAGGTCTATAGGTGACTCCTCTGGGGTTGGCTGGCCTCACTCACATACCTGGAGATTAACAGGGTGATCGGTCAAGGGGAACTCAGCTGGGATGGCTTGTCTCTGCTTCATGTGAGCTCTCATGCTCTAGCCGGCTGACCCAGGCTTCACATGGTGGACTCACCATGGTGGTCTCACCATGGTGGTCTCAAGGTACCAAAGAGCAGCATGAGAGGGCAAGCTGCAATATGCAAGAACTTTCAAATTTCTGTTTGTGTTATATTGTGTGTTTTTTTTGTATTGGCCAATGCAAGTTACATGGCCAAGCTAGAATCAATGTGAAAGGTGTTACCCGAGGATGTGGATACAGGAAAGTAGGAGCAAACTGAGCAAGGGGATTGCAACTATCTACCGAAGAAAATTAATTTAATTTCTCCTATCTCAGTTTTTACCAAAATGATAATAACAGCCTCTTTACCTATTGCCCAGGGATGTAAATAAAATAAACACACAGAAGAAACCGCTATGTATCATTCAAAGAAAAGCGACATTATAAACATTATTAATTTTAATTCAGTTTCTTCATTTACATTTCCCATGTCTCTTCCACAACATGACTAATCTATCCCACTTATTGGAACTTCCTGTTGAAAGTAAAGGTAATATCTTCAAAAGAAATTTCCATTTGCCTCATAATCTTCACCCATAAATCGGTATATTTTAAGGGCTGTGTGTAAGGATACCCACCTAATAGTGTAACTCGGAGCATTATTCAGAAGCGGAAACCCAGGAATGTCTGGCCATATCCTAACTTCCACCATTGTCCCTGTTAGACATGTTAGACTTTGTAGGTACATTATGTTCTAAATAGTTGCTCAGCATTACACAGGGTGAACACTTACTATAGCACTTGAAGGATTTATCAGATCATAAAGAGAATGACTAGGAATTTAGAGTGTCTGTTCTCATTCCTATACTTGTATATTGCAGAGTATTACTGAAGATAACCACATCTCTGCAAATTCACATCGGATTCCAGTGGAACCAAGATTAGGCAAGAGCATTACTTCGTCCTGACTAGTGACTTCTTTTTCCTGTAGTTTGTGATCTCTGTCATTTAGTTTGATAAATAAACATTCACTGAGCATCTATTTGTATGAAGAACTGCTTCAGAGAGAGAGATGAATAAAACACAGTTCTTGCCCTCCTGGAGGTCACTGTCTAATGGGAAAGTTAGATAAGTAACAAGAAACTATGAGGAGAACCTCACAGATAAGTGCTATGGGGAGCATTGGGGGAGATATGACTTACATCAATGGGATGAATTCGAGAAGACTTCAGAAGAATGAATACTGTGATTAGACATAATATGACTTGAATAAGCAAAGAGATATGCCATGTTGATGGACAAGACTCCTTAACATGTAAAGATCTCTATTCTCCCAAAGTTAATCTAAAAATTCAATTTAAATACACTCCCAAGAATTTTTTTGAGGGAATGAAAAAATGTATTCAAAAATTTATACGGAAGATATAGGGGGAGGAGGAAATTAGATAAAGGAGGTCAAAAAGCACAAACATCCAGTTATAAAACAAATAAGTACGAGGATGTCATATACAACAAGATAACTATAGTTAACACTGCCTTATGGTATAGAAGAAAGTTGTTAAGGGCTTCATCACAAGAAAAAATACGTGTATATATATATATAACCTTTTTTTGTATCTATATAAGATGATGGATGTTAGCTAAACTTACTGTGGCAATCATCTCACAATATAAATGAGTCAAGACATCATGCTGTATCTTAAACTTATACAGTGCTGTATGTCAATTTTCAACTAAATAAAAATGGAAAAAATGTATATGGAAGAATAAGACCAAAGTCTACAATTAGTTGAGTCAATTTTGAAAGAAGAGCAAAGTGGAAGGATTACCCAACTATATTCCAATGCTATATAATAAAACACCGTGGTACTGACGTAGACATACACACAGACCAAGGGTAAGAAAGTGCTCAGAAACGCATATGTGTGTGTTTATGCATTTAGGTGTGAGTGTACCTGGTGTATGAAAAAGAAGGCACCACAAAGCAATGGAGACAGGGTGGGTTGCTTAGGAGATAGTGCGGGGAAAACTGGCGACTACATGGAAAAAAATTAAGCTGGATCCCTAACACCATAAACAAAGGTGAACTTCAGATGCATTAAAAATGTGACAATGAAAGGCAACCCTACAAAACAAATAAATAGAAATATACATAAGAGAATATATGTGTGATCTTAAAAGTGGGGAAGGAGTTTTTAAAAAACAAAATCTAAAAAGAGCAAGCATAGGCCAAAAAAGAATTGATGGATTTGACTATATAAAAATTAATGATAATAATGATGGGTATCATTATTAAAATTAACTGACATGTGATAGACTGAGAAAAAAACATTTGAGACTTCTAAAACTAGTAAAGGATTATTACCTAGAATATACAAGGAAGTCCTACAAATCAATCAGAAAAAGACAGAGAACCCAATAGAAAAATGGGCCAAGCCTCTGAATATGCCACTTGCACAAGAAAATCCATTAGTGTTGCTCAACCCCACTAGTTATTAGATAAATGAAAATTAAAACAATAGCAAGATGTCTCTTTTTACCCATGAGGTTGACAAAAATTAGGAGACTGGTTTTTGTCAACCTCATGGATAAAAAGAGATATCTTGCTATTGTTTGATACCAAACTCTGATAGGGTTGTGGGGAAGCAGAGACTCTTCAGCTCCTGTCATGGGAAGCAAACTGATAGAGCTGTTTTAGGGCCTGTCAAAGATAAACAAAGCCAGACCCTAGTTAAAGAGGTGCAGGTGGGTTTTATTTAGTAACTACTGTAATAGGGAAAATGAGCGCAGAATGAGCTGAACTCAACTTCCCTGAAAACAAAAGGCTGGAGTCATTTTAAAGGCTGGGTTATGCTAAGGAAAAGGCACCAGGGGGTGTTAAGAGGGGTTAGTCCCTGTGGCTAGGCCCTCTGGATTTGTTAATTGGTGCTTATCCAGAGAAACAAACTTCTCCTTTAGGACAGGGGGGCAGTATTTCAAGTTGAAACAAGACCCCCACCAGTTAGGTCCTCATCCTCCCTCTGGGACAGGGAAGAGAGGAGAGTTACTTCCCTGAATGTTTTTACATTTCAAAGAGAAGTTTCTCAGGTCCTCCAGGAAACAGTTTGGGGCGGCTGATTCACATCTCAAAGAGCAGAAAAAGGATTTATAATTGCAACTTTCCTAAAGTAACTGCTCTAAGAGGGGGGCATCAGGGGCCTACCTGCCCAACAGCAGGATTTGGTTACAACAAATAATAAATCTTCTAGTCACACACTTTAGGTGGAGGGGGGAAGGACGGGAGGGGTGGAGATGGGGGGTGTAGGTGGGTGTGTGTGTGGGGGGAGCTGGGGTCATCCTAGGACTGTGACCTTAAGCTGCTAGAAGCCAAGCTAGAATTTGGTCAGGTCTCTTAGCGCAGGGTTTGGATGGAGTCTACGTGCCCAGAGTTCTCTAGGTCTCAGGCACAGTCTGGCAGTACTTTGTAAAAGCAAATCTGCATAGATATTATGACTCAGCTATTCCACTCCTGGGCATATGCTTCAGAGACACACTTGCCCGGGTCCTAAAGGATCATGGACAAAGATGTTCATCTCACTGTGGCCCTGCTTGCAGGGAGTCTTGAAGATGTGTGCTAGGGGAATGGATAAGTAAAGATGGTAGCTACATTTAAATGCAGAACCATACAAAACAACATCATGCATTATATTAGGTCACATACATACCCAAGAACATATTATCAAAATCATGAGGGGAAGAAATAAAACAAGAGCAGCTCCTTAGACAGATGGGTGAGGAGTGAGACATAAACTCCACCCACTGCACTTCAGTGAGAAAGACAGGGAAAGAGGGAAGGAGAGAGGAGGGGAAGAAACAGGAAGTGTGTCATCACTCTGGCGGGGTGGATGAAGAATGAGAGGCTGGGGTGGGAGAGGCCTGGGGAGAGTAGAAGGGGTGGTACAGGTGGGAGAGGACAGTGGTCACAAGTAGAGCAGAGGTGATGGAAATCAAAACAAAGAATCACCATTGATTAAGGACCTACTTACTATGTGCCTGGAGCTGTTAGATTCTTTCTTTCACTTTGGGAATGGAACCCAGAAGTTCCCTGACGGTGGGAACATTCGTAATGGATGATATGAGTACACTGAATGTGGGGTAGAGTCCAAGTTAACCTCCAAAGTCTCTAAGTTGGGCAACTGAGAGGATGACGGTGACACTAACCAAACTAAGAAAGAAGTAAGACGAGAAAGACACAATTCATGGCTTGGGCTCTCTCAGTCCATCACTTTCCCACGTGGGGGAAAGAGAAGTGACATTCATTGTGCTCTTAATAATTATTGGTATTTTTGTAACGATGAGTGCTTATTTCACATTAGGCACTACGCTTAAAATGTTGATACTCATTAGCTCATTCACAACCTTGTAAAACAGGTGCTATTATTATCTCCTCTTTATTGATTAGGAAAGTGAAACTTAGAGAAGGTAAGTACTTGCCCCAGGTCACAGAGTTTCTACCAACCCATGTCTTCTGATTCCTGAGTGCTACTGTGTGTCAGCTACCACACCACAGGCTTAATTTTCATGTAATTCTCAAAAGTATTCCATCAGAATGGAATTGTTATCTTCATTTTATAAATGAAAGTGAGGCTTCGAGCGTTTAGATGACTGGTCCCACCTCTCTCAGCTAGTCAGCGGTAGCGGGGGGTTTGAAGCCAAAGACCGTGTTCTTCTCACAAACACCTCTGCACATCTATGCTACTGCTCAAACTATTCTGCGTGCTCTGATTCAAACTCTTCCTACAGATGAAGAGTCTCAAGAGATGTAGTAACCGATTGCAAGTTATGGACCTTATGTGGAGGCCCGTTCAAACAAATGGTTAGTAAAACCACCGAGAGGACAACTGGCGACACATGATATTAAGGAATTATTATTAAGCTTTGTGAGTGATGGTAGCCTTGTGATTATGTTTTAAATATGGGAGTGTTTTTAAAAGAGAAATATGTACAGATGAAATAAGACCGTGTTTCTTCAAGTGTGGCTCCCAATTCTGCAGCATCAGTATCACCTGGAAACTTGTTAGAAATAAACATGCTCGCCCCCCACTCCAGACTAGCTGAATTGGAAACTCTGGGAGTGGGGCCCAGCAGCCTGTGTTTTCACCAGCCCTTCAACGGATTCTGTGGCACGCTAAAGTTTGAAAATCACTGAAATAATGCGATGAGTTGAATTTGCTTCAGAATAACCCTGGGAAGGGGTGTTGGGTTGGTGTGGCTAGAGATGAAAGAAGGTTGGTCATGAGTTGATAACCGTAACCTGGGTGATGGGTACATAGGGGTTCATTATAACTATATTCTCTACTTTTATATGTTTGGAACTTTTCCATAATAAAAAGTTTTCAAAAATCCACACCATTTTCTTGACAGTGCCCCTTAACTGCTCTCTCCTCCCTCCTCTTTGTCTCTTCCGTTCTAGCTCTCCAGCATCTGGAACTTCCCACTCTGACTTCAGACATGGCAGCTCTTCTTAGCTCCTTGTTTGCTTCAAGTTTTCCACAGCGTCAGGGCTCCTTCTGCTAAAGATTTTAAATGACCCATCTCTTATCGTCAGTCATCATCGCTCTCCTCTCAGTGTTCTTTTTCACACCGCGCTCTAGTTTCTGCTCACTCTGTTTGCAGAACCAGATTTCTCACAGGCACTCAGGACTGCCTGCTGTCCAGGAGTTTGTCTCTGCACTCGCCGTTTGTGATCTTTCTGCTGCTTTTGTTGGCTAAGGACGCCCTCTTCACCTTAGTCTGTTGTTTCTTTTGTTCTCTCTTAAAAAAGAAACCATTTGCCTCTTTCAGTTTTTTAAAAATTGAACTTGTGTGACTGTTTCAATTTATAACAGACTTGCTGTTTAAAAAAACACAGAAGTGTAACAAGTAAAACTGTCACCTTGTTTCCTAGGACACTGTCTTTATAGTCAGTTACTTCCTACTGCTAGGTTTGAGTTCATCCCTCCCCCACCTCTGCCTTAGGTTCCCCAAGACAGCACTTAGTCTAAGGAACCTGAAGACCACAGCCCATGGATTCTTCATGCTGAAGGATGGAGAAAGTTCAAGGGAGCAGTCAATGACATAGAGAAGAAGAGAACAAAAGCAGAGCCAGAATGAGTGTGAGAAGGATGGCTGACAGCCACCTAGAAGTGGGACCAGGAATGAACTCTCCCTCGTGAATGTCCAGCTCTGACAACTCCCCTATCCTTTCCCTTCAGTGAGTGTCCCTGGTTCTTGGTCATGGCTCTTCGGTTCTTTTAGGAGCTCTGAGGCCCAGAAGCTTCTTAGAGAGCCTATTGATGAAACACTGTTCAGCATGTAAACTTACCATGAAGACTCAGTGTGGTTTACACTAGCCGCTTCTGCCCTGGCTATGAACTTGGACCTGTCCTAGCCAGCTCCCATTCCTCATGTGGCCAGCACGATGCATGCACTCACTTCTCTTTGTCCCCACAGCCACCAAGCCATTGACTGACTTACTGTCATATTTATTTGAATCCATCAAATTGTATTTTGGTTGATTTTCTGGGAGTTTCTTGACCTTCTTGGGGAAATCACTCAAGAAACTTGACTCCCTGTTTTAAATCGGTAGTCTTCCCTGGCTTCGTGGCTTCTTGAAACTTGTCTTAAGATATTGCTGATGTCAAAATGATTACAACTATGTAGAAATGTGGGAAAGTACTTACGATCCAATGTTAGATTTTAAAGAAAGTAATATACAAAATATAGTATATTTACTTGATTGTAGCCTGGTACAAATTTTTTTTGTTGACGTGGACAAGCACAAGAATCGAACATGCAAGAATGAAATTAATGTCAGGTAGGTTGGATTAGTGGGCAATTGTTTTTTGGTTTTTTTTTTAAGAATTTTCTCTAAATAACTCTGTATATAAAAACCACTTGGCTGAGATGCTTCCCTGTTCTAGCTCGATAGTTAAAGTTCTGTTTCCATTCTTGGCCAGGCATGCTTTGTCCTGCATTAGGCTCTGTGGAATCTTCACGATCATCATGTTGCTTGTGTCGCCGGTGGAAGGCCATGGAGTTTTCCTTCCCTGGGCCTCCCCTTTTGTCTGGACAGTGGCTACAAGTTAGCACTGTTCCTCGCATAGCTTTTCTCTGTCCACTTTCCCAGTTCTTACTATTTTCCTTCTGCTGACAGCTAGTTCTATGACACCTATTCTGATGAGGTTTCTCTCACTACCTCTGAATTGATTTCTTTCCTATGAACTGGGCCTGTGTTAACTTGTGTTTTCTCTCAGAGTGTTAAAGCCCAGGGATCCTCCTTATTACACACATGTCTGATGTCTCCATTAAAAACAAACAACTCTAGTTACAAGCATCCATATACTTTGTAATTATGGGTTATGGTGTCTTTCCTAAACTACTCAAAAGAGTTTTACAAATTCTCACTGGAATTAACTGGCATAATCTCTATTACAAAAGTGGAATAGCTGAGGTGTTGGAGGTAGTTCTCCTTTCCAGTCCCCCAGTGGAAATAGACTTTGACGAGAGAGCCCAAATTTCTGGATTCTAATTTTCTGATTCTTTGAACACTCTGTAAGGACTCATTGTCTTGCCATCACTTCTATCACCCACAAAATCCTATCAAGTAAAAAGGTACATGTCACACCAAAAATAAGTTTTGTATATCAGTTAAAAAACTGAGATACGGACATAAGTAATCTAGTTATAATTTATTTCACTAAAAAGTGAGCTCAAACTCTTATTTCAAACATGGAGAATGGGGTAGGCATAGGTACGGTGGGCTCGCCATGTAGCCTCTCCTCAGGGAAGTATCTCTGATTCTCTGGTTGTGTTGTCTTGGGCGACAGAACTATGAAGCCTTGGCTGCCTACCTGGCCTGCTGGCCACCAGCTATACCTGAGCCGTTTCTTGGGGCTTGGGAGGAAGCTGGATCCTTGCCAGGGGTGGCCTCTGGCCAGAGAGGGAACTTGACTTGAATGATCTGCTGGGAAGTTCACCTGTGCATATCACAAAGCCAGAAATGTTACCTGTACCAGGCGTCTAGCCTACTAAGCTTTGTCAGGCACTGGAGCTGAAACAAGGTGGCCCAGCTCAGTGCGCCAACTCCAGCTGGTTGAGAAGCAGAAGAGTCACACTGCGTGTTCCCAGTACTCTAGAACCAGTGGAGACGAGTGCAAACTGAGATGCAAGCAACTGGGGGTTGCTTGCCAGTTTTCATCATAAGGAATCGAAATGAGGGATCAGCTGACGTATTCCTGCAACTGTCAAGAAATAGAGTACTCAAGCAAGAGGAAATTACCAGCTTATTCCCACAGTATGTGGCATCTCTGAGCCCAGGCACACCTCCCAGATCCAGCAGTCCAGTGATCAGGCATTTCCTATAATAAAGTGGTTCTGAGGCTACTTGTTCAGAGGGCATCATTGCATCAATAGGAAGACTGGTTTGTTACGACAAAAACTACGCTCTGTGAGCTCAATGTGTAGAATTACATGGGAAAGAGATATCTGAAAATCTTCACTCATTCTTCTCTCAGGGTTCATAGATTTTGACGAGGTTGCCCAAACTAGGAACTATGGGGTGAAATGGACCCCTTCAACCAGTCAAGACCTTGCCACAGCAGAGAACTACCATTCATATAGTGCTAATTATGTGCAACTGTGCTACATTCTTTACATGCTTAGCTCATTGTATTTATTCCTCCCTATTGTTCTTTGGGGTGTATGTACTCTATGGCCCTCATCTCTTTAAAAAGTAGGAAGCTGAGACTCAGGAGAGGTTAAGAGACTTGCCCAACGTCACCTGAGTAGTGAGTGGAGGAGCTGAGTTTCAAAATCCAGGTTCAAAACCTAAAGGTCCTTTCTCTGTACCACTTGGTCTCCCTAACCCTGGGCAGAAGTTGTCAGAATTGATGTTAGGACTGTTCACTTCAGGTTGGCACCTGTGAGCTGGCTGGAATGTAATCTATGACTGCACTTTGGTTTAAAAGACGATAGTGTTTCAGACTGAGACGAAGACGAATAGAATCTGGACCACACCCCTGAGGTGAGAGGAAAGTGGATCCAACCAGCAGGCGCGAAAGGAGAGCTGCTTGTGAGAAACCCTAAGCTATCATAGTCTAATGATAGCTCTTATGCAGTCGTGGTGTCAGCTAACTATGGTTTTCAGAATAATTTACCTGCAAAGAGGCAAAACATATTGCACTAAGCTTTATTTTCCACTTAAAATAATTAACTTTCCCGGTGCATAGAATTTTGAATTATTGTCATTTTTTAATTAATCATGCAGAGTGCTTTTTAAAAGTCCCGATGGCAAGCTATTATTCCCCACTTGACAGACGAAATAACTGAAGGATTCAGGGGACGAGTAATTGGACCAGAGTCACCACAGTAACCGGTGGCAGGGGGTGGATGAAAATTTTCAGTCCCTTGTTGGAATCCAGTTTTAATTTTCTGAGATTAGTAAAGTAAGCCTGAGATCAAAACAACTTCCTTTCTTTTGTTTCAAGCCTGCTCTTGGGACTATCTTGTGTATGGCAAGTGCTTTTATTTTGTTTTCCAAAGTATTTTCACATCTCTGTTTCATGCCATACCCATGACTCTCTGTGAGGTGAGACATTCTTATTTAGACTTACAGATCAGAAAGCTGAGGCATAGACGGGGCCAGAGATTTGCTAAGAACCCAGAGCTGGCTCCTGGCAGAGCCATGAGTCTGGCATTCTTTCCTGCAGGTCACATTGCTCTTCAACTGATCCTGCCTGAAACTGAGCAAGGTAGTAGCTAGGGTTCATGCAGAGGTTATGACTCCGAGCCACAGTTGCAGAAGAAGCTGTGAAGAGACCTCCAAAACTGACTACATTTTCGAAGACCTGGAGATCGGTACGGGGATCAACGCATCATGCACATTTGGCCTAGGGGTCCCCCAGCCATTGCTCAGTCCAAGGAAACTCCTTGACCTTTTCCTTCTCCCTTCTTTTCCCTCCCTTCCTCTCCCCTCCACTTCCCTTTTTTCCCTTCCTCCTTCCCTCCCTCCCTCGCTTCCTTTCTCCCTCCCTTCTCCCTTTCTTCCTTCCTTCCCGCCATACCCCCTTTCCTTGGTCAAAGCAGAGCTCATTAGTAACACAAAACTATGCAGTTGGGCTCACATTCTCTTTCTCCTTTACTGGTCAACTGTGCTGAATCAAAGCTCTGTGGTCTCAGGTACCTCCTATGACATTTCTGCGGATACTCTATGCATTGATCAGAGTGCAGGGTCCTCAGTAACCCCATGGAGCTTGGGGAGGAGGACACAACCCTGTCCCATGCTGAGCATTATACAATGGCCAGCACTGGCACTTTGTGTTCCTGATTAACAAATAACCGGGCCCAGCCTTGAGACGACTGGAGAATCCACATCTCAGAGGGATCCAGAAACAAAACGCCCCCATTTGAGGCATGTATTAGGACAGCTGTAGAAAGAGCCTGCCTGGGTCTTGGACACAGAGAACCATGTGGCTGAGAATTCAGTTTCTGTAACTCAAAAGCCTCCTAGAAAATGGAGGTGAGCAAGGGTCCTATGATGCAGATAAAGGTATTTGTACAAGAAAAGGATTTCACTTCTCCAAGCCTCAGATTTCCTCATTGGTAAAAGAGCCAACCTAACAGTATCTCCACAGGTTGTTGTAAAAATAAAGTGCCAAAAATAAAGTGTCAGGCAAACAGTAGGTGCTCAATAAATGCTAATTCTCCTCCCACCAGTCCTTTCTTTAGCCCCATACAAGGGTGAATTGCCAGTTGAGTGACATTATTTGAAAGTTAATTCTAACCTGAAGAAATAAAATGCTCTGTACTCTAACCGTTACGCCTGAAAGGCCAGTGCTTAGCTTGTGCAAAGGGCAAATACTGCCACAAGGCAGCAGCTTTGAGAAAGAAGAGCCTGGTATTAGCTGTACATTTCAAAGGTTTCACAAAGTGACAGAATCTAATTCTTACACTGATGTCTTCCCTCACCGCCCCAGGATAGAATGCGTCCCTCCTGGTTATAGATCTACCTTCTATCACATTTACTACAATCATAATTATGTAGTTATTTTTGAGATTTTGTTTTGTTTGTTTTATGGTTTTACACTCGCCAAGAACAAGGACTACCTAGCACCACGCCTGGTACATAAAGGGTGAATGAATGAATGGACAGAAACTTTACCACTCGCCTTATCTCATTTCAGCCATATATCCATTCTGTTAGTGACCCAGGGCCCAGGATTACAACCTGCATTTTACAGATGAGGAAACTGAAGTTCAGAGGTGGCACCACTGTCAAGGTTATCTAGTAAGTGGTAGGGCAGGCACTTCAGCCCAGATCTTCTGACGCTAAACCTCACGTTCTTCTCCTGTATGCGCCTTTGCCCTTTGACTCATCAGCCTTGCCCCCATGTAAATTCAGATGGTGACGTATGTAAAAATTGAAGTATAACTGACATATGACATTATATTCATTTCAGGTATACAACATAATGATTTGATATTTGTATATACTGCAAAATGATCGTCACCATAAATCTAGTTACTATTAACCACCATACAAAGGTATAACAAATATTTTTTTTCCTTGTAATGAGAACTCTCAGGATTTACTCTCTGGCAGTTTTCAAGCATGAACTACAGCATTATTAACTCTAGCCACCATGCTGTATATTACATCCCCAGGACTTACTTATTTTATAATTGGAATTTTGTACCTCTTGACAGTCTTCACCCATTTCACCCACTTCCCAACCCCCCTCCCCGTTAGTAAGCACTGTTCTGTTCTCTGTATCAATAAGTTTTGTTTTTTTTATTTGCTTGTTTTGTTTTTTAGGTTCCACACATAAGTGAGATCATATAGTATTTGTCTTCCTCTGTCTGACTTATTTCACTGAGCATGATTTCTTCAAGGTCTATCGATGTTACAAATGGCAAGATTTCATTCCTTTTCTGTGTAGTACTCCATGGCTGTGTAGTATTCCATTCTGTGTGTGTGTGTGTGTGTGTGTGTGTGTACACACCACATCTTCTTTATCTACTCTTCCATTGATGGACAGTTGTTTCCATATCTTGGCTATTGTAAATAATGCTGCAATGAATATGGATACATATATCTTTTTGAATTACTGTTTTCATTTTCTTTGGATAAATACCTAGTAGTAGAATTACTGGATCATATTATAGTTCTATTTTTAATTTTTTGAGGAACCTCCATACTGTTTTCCACGGTGGCTGCACCAATTTACTTTCCTATCAATAGTGCACAAGGGCCTCCTTTTCTCCAATGAGTGTCCACTCACTAACATTTGTTATTTCTTGTCTTTTTGACAATAGTCATTCTAATAGGTATGAGGTGGTCACTCATTGTGGTTTTGATTTGCATTTCCCTGATGATTAGTGATGTTGAACATCTTTTCATGTGCCCATTGGCCATCTGTATGTCTTCTTTGGAAAAATGTCTATTTGAATCTTCTGCCTATTTTTAAATTGTATTTTTTTTTTTTTTGCTATTGAGTTGTATGAGTTCTTTATATATTTTGGATATCAACCCCTTGTCAGATGTATGATTTGCAAATATTTTCTCCCATTCACTGAGTTGCCTTTTCATTTTGTTGATGGTTTGTTTTGCTGTGCAGAAGCCTTTTAGTTTCATGTGGTCCCATTTGTTTATTTTTGCTTTGGTTGACTTTGGTTTTGGAGTCAAATCCAAAAATCATCACCAAGACTGATGTCAAGGAGCTTATCACCTATATTTTCTTATGGGTATTTTATGGATTCAGGTCTTACATTCAAGTCTTTAATCCATTTCCAGTTAAGTTTTGTGTGACGTGTAAGACAGTAGTATAGTTTCATTCATTCCATCCATTTCTGTTTGTTTTTTCCCCCCTCTGATCCCCTAAGATTAAAAAAAGAAAAAGAAAACTCACCCAAAGCACTTAGGGCAATGGGTGTCAGTCTACAGTCTCAGTTCTCTATTAATTGCCATCCATTCTTTCTAATTAAACCAGGTCACTGACCTAGACATGCAGTAAACATCACAACTCTCTCCTTTCTTCACATCAAAACCCATTCACAATCTTGCCTTACTGTTCTGTTAATTCCATCCCATTTTTTAAAAACCTCTCCGTCTCCAGGGATCCCTGGAAAACACTTAGAAGTGCATGTTTGAGGAGAAAATGAATTAATGTTTAGCCAGACATAATGGGAGTAACGAAATGAGTGCACATGGCCTGGTGGACCTTTAACTAATCTTGAGATGTGGGGAGAGTGATTTTACCTCCATGGGTCCAGTTATGCGCATCTCTGAACAGCAGTGAGTGGCTCCTTCCCACCCTCCTGTGTTCCTGTAGTACATTTCATCTTCTAAAGCCCTTGATAATGAATTAGGGACATGAATGTCTTAACCACAAGCGAAAGGCTCACTCAGCACTTGGGAGCTCACTCCAGGTCCTTTATTAGGGGTTGCGGGAAGAAGAAGTCATCCTTAAGCCTGCTGAGGTCTGGAAGCACTTGTAACGAGATTGTCTTTGTAACTACTTCCTTAACAAGACTTCCAAAAGCCCTTTATGAACCCAAACAAAAGCTGAGCTAATAAGGACAGAACAGTCACACTCCTTGAAATATGGGTGGTAAAAAAAAAAATGAAAAAGAGAAAGAAATATGGGTGTCATGTGCTTCCTGAAGGTGGCCCTCAGCAGAAGCTGATCTATTCCTCTAAAACCACCAAGGACAAGTGGCTTCCTTGGTCACTGAGGCCATCCTGAGAGTCCACCTAGGCTGTGGTCACCACAGACCTGAGAGGTAAGGGCTGGTCAGGCCACTGTGGCCGAGAGAAGAGGGCCAGATGGGTCAGGTCACAAAACCAGGGGTATGTTCCAGGACTTGGGATGGGCACCCTTCAGCAGACCACGTGGTCTGAGCAATATCTGTAGGCAGCAGAACAGGCAGGGTCACAGAGCAGGAGGGGAACTGAGTCCAGCACCAGGAGAGTGCAGAGACACCCAGAGGGCCCAGGGAAGCCAGAAACACCCATGACAAGGGTGGTGGGAACAGCACTAGGAAGACATAGGGGATATTGGGGAGAGCAAGTTAAGTAGACCTTTGATTCAATAACTGAGCATGGATGACATACAAAGGGGATCACAAATGCATGCAAAATGACTGGATGCATGGATACACATATTTACATGAATATGGATACGTGAGAAAAGTGGGCAGAAATGAATGACGGGTGACAATAATATGCACTGGAAACAGAACTCAGTCACTGCGCTAGACCACGATGCAAAATGCCTCGTACAGTGCTCGACACATACCACGTGCTCAATAAACAATGTTAAATCCCTTTCTTCCACTGCTACCCCAGAAGGGGACCCACCCAGCTCCACCCCCTTTTCCTAGAGAATGGATGGGTATTATGAACTAGTATGAGACGTGTCTACTTACCTGTTACTAGGGGAAAGTCTAATTGCTTAGTAAAGCTGTTCCCTTGTACCCCACGGTGCTATGGACCTATCCTTAATTAATTCCTTAATTAATTCTAAATTTCAAAGGTGAGAGCTCATCAGGATGCAGTGTACAATCCACAGACATTCTGAATTTGGATGCAGCCTCTCTGCTATCTTGTTCAGTCACTAAGGAGTGTCCAGTCCCGGCAGGCACACGACTTGGGCCCTGAAGAAGGCTCTTTGTCCCTATGGCATTTTACTGAGGGGGCTTCTCAGGAAGGGCCGTGACAGATCAAGGCCGTGGCCACTGAAGCCGGTCCCTAGACGCACGCACCCTTTTCCACGGGGCCAGGGCAGGCGGATCTCACCCACACCCACGGGCTGCTCCCGGGGAAAACTGGCTTTCCAGGTCAGCCGCGTTTCTGGGCCACTGCCCCACAGAGCGCGGCTGAAGTCCGGGCGACAGCATACCTCTGAACTGGGGAGCCAGACCTCATGTGGCAGGGCGTCCTCCCCCCCCACCCCCCACGATGACATCATGTGTTTGGGGCTGAGTCGCTCCATAAAAGCAGCTCCTGGGGAGCCAGGAGCCCAAAGAACAGGCGTGCTCGCACGGTGCCCGGGCTCCGCACACGCGGTCCCGGTGCGCGCCCTGCCGGCCCCAGCGCAGCGACCAGATCAAAAAGGAGCAGAAGCCCTCCCGGGGCAGCCTGCGCCAGCCGCCCGCCCGAAGATGCCCCACGGCAGGCTGCAGGCAGCTGCGGTCCTTCTGCTCCTCATCTTAAAGGAGCAGCCTTCCAGCTCAGCCCCACTCAACGGTAAAGTTTCTGCCTCTTTCCTAACAGCCACACCTGGATGGAAGGATTTCCAGTGGGGGTTAGAATGGTAACGTGAAATCATGTGTGTGTGTGTGTGTGTGTGTGTGTGTGTGTGTGTGTGTGTGGCGCGGGGAGGGGTGCAGGGAAGGACCTGCATAGTACCAAACTGCACAGTTTTATAAGGGGTGCTCCGTTTTCCTTCGGAATGCATGACCTGCTGTGGTTGCAGAGCACGCTCTCCCTGTGTTACAATGTTTGCGTATTCTCCCAGCACCCCCAGTTCTAGAGGTTGCTTGGGAACTTGCTAACTGGGGAGGAAAAGCAGAACCAGGATGTACAATATTGTGCCTCGACCCTCTTGTAGATAGTTGAGAAGTAACTGTGGCTTTCGGAGCCGTGTCACTACCAGGAAGAGTTTGTGGTCGCCCCAGTGCAGAATCCTCCGACCGTGGTGGGTACTTTTCTTTGCAGGACGTGCTCTTTAGCATTAAGTTTTACCTGCAAGTCCAAGGGCTGATGCATCCTATCCTTAACCATTGTGTTTATCCAGAAGGGCTCTACTATCCTGAACATACGTGTGTATGCACCCAAATGAGCATACACACCTTATTTCTGAGTGTAATTAGGGCCTTTACACCCTGAAGGGCTGGAGGCTGAGGGTGCAGGGTGAGGTGGCAGGAGGGGGGGGGGTCCTGAACTGTAGACTCAGCAAGTTGCAGTAAGAAGCCAAGTTCAGGTTAATCAATCCTTGGTAACAAGAGGGCGATACCAGGCTTTTGCCTGCCTCTTCAAAAGCTGGGTGAGTGCTTCCTGGGAGAATCAATGGTGACTTTTGTGGAAACTTTCTGGGTAACTAATGGTGGCTCCCACCCTTGACAGAGTTAGCCCTGAGCTGTAGAGACATTTGTAGGCGCTATAATTCCTGGATCCAGGTTAGGTTGAGACATTTATAAAAGGGTCCAAAGTGACCATAATGGCTGAAAATCTATACTCCTTGGCTAGGCAGTGGTGGTGGGAAATTGGTCCTGCTCAGCAACGTGAAAGCTCAGAAATCAGTGTGCCAGTGGCACAGGGCAAGGGGAAGCAGGGAAGCTGGGCTGTCAGCAGCTGTGGCATGACTCGGAATTTAATTCCAATCCACTGGCTGGCATGACATGCTTGATATTATCTCCCTCCGAAAGAAATAGAAGGTAGGTGGGGGAAAGGAGTTACATAAAGGTGGGAATTAATTTATAAAACTGCAAACTTTGACATGTATTCCTCTCTAGAGAAAGCTGCACTGAGACCTGAAATTTCACTAGAAATCTCCCTTTTAGTTCCAAGCTGCTCCAAGACAAAAGAGAGAAACAGCCATTCATTGTCTCTCCAGAAAGCCTGTTACTCCCCACTCTCTGGGGGCAGCTACTACCCCCTTCTCCTTCTTCCCCTGCCCAATTTCTCTCCCCCTCCTCCCCTGCCCTCCATGCCATTTCTTCCTCTCTTCCTTCCCCTTTCCTCCTTGCCCTTCCTCCTCCCTCCCTTTCTCTCCTTCTTTGCCTCCCTCTTTCCTCCCTATTCTCCAAGTTAGGATGAGAGAAACTTGCAGTTAAAAAAAAAAAAAATCCACTTTCGCCCCATACTGAGTAGCCAGCCTGCCTACCCCTAGATTCTAAGAACACAGTTTTTATTTTGTTATTCCTCATGAGGTTCTTGGCTTTTAAACTACCTTGGGGATAAGGTCAAAAGAAAACCCACTGAGGTGTAGAGTGTCAGTATTAACCCGAGATAGGGGATAAAAAGGGGTTAAACTGAGTGAAGGGGTCAAAGTGTGGTCTGCCCTCTGCCTGGAGTCTTTAAACTTCCAGCAGTGCATTGGTGAATGTCAGGAAAAAAATGTCTGGGGTCAGGGAGGGAGGGAGCAAAATAAGGTGAAGTCAAGTGTTTTCTGGAGAAAACCTTGTAATTCTTAGTTCCTGTGGGGAACATTTTAATGAATTCTGCAGAGCCTGCTCTGCCTAACCCTGGTGTGGAGAGCTGGGCAGTCCGGGACAGGAAGCAGACAGGGCCCCCAACCCTTGACCTGGATCTTTGTAAATACCATGTCCTCAGCGAGCACCCCGGCATTGTCCCTCCCAGTACACACTGGGCCTGCAGGTTCTAACAGGCACCCACCTGAGACTCCCAAGTCTGATCTCCTTGGGAAGATAACAGTTGCCCTCCTGAAGGGTCTGCTCCCTCAGGAAGCCGGCAAGGTATAGCTCCTGGGGACCCTGTGTGGCCAGTTCAGTCCTGTTAAGATCCCTGCCTCTAAAGCTAGACTTGGGGAGCACCCACATGCATGCTTCCTTTACAAAGTCTTCCTGAGGTCAATTCCAAGCTGATGATGAACCAGGCTGGGCCCTGACCTTCGCTAATGAACTTCCTGACTCCGATTACCCTCCCCTTCATTTTACATTGCTTCTTTTCCCCAGCCTGCAGCTCTTGAGCCTCTGCAGACACTGCCATTTATACCCAAAGCACCAAATCTTGAGGATCAAGCAGGTGGAATCGAGGGGTAGGCAGGCTGGCTCTTCAGTGTGGGGCAAAAGTGGATTTTTTACTGCAAGCTTTCCCCACCCTAACTTGGAGCATAGGGAGGAGAGAGGGGGACAAAGAAGGAGAGAAAGGGAGGGAGGAGGAAAGGGGAAGGAGGAAAGGGGAAGGAAGAGAGAGGAGGGCAGGAAAGTTTGCTCTGGATGTTGCTGCTTTTCAAGAATAAGTCCCGTCCTGTGTCACCACCCAAGTCTCTACAGCCCTGGATGTCCACTCTGCAACCTTGGTCCTGGAGCTTTCCAGAGTATTATGCTGATGCCTCATCTAAGAATGAGCACTGCAATGATAGGAAAAACCTCAGCTTAGCAAGTCTTGGGGAGCAGAGCAGATGTAGGATGTTAGGGCTATGATTTGATTTGGGGGAAAGTACAATTAAAACTACTAGCCAAGCTCAACTGCTCAGGGCAGCAGCTGTGTTGCTGTTGGACCCATCCAAGTGGACTCTCCAGGGGAGCAGTGAGGATGAACTCCCATGCTACTTGTGAAACTTTCCATCCTGGGCCTCCAAGTACTCTCTGCCTGGCTAACTGACAATAACCTGGCTTCTCTGTCTGAGACCCATATTTGTATTTTACTAGTGAGCCCTTCAAACAAAAAGCTGAGGGAAAATGTTCACAGAAGAGATTTGATGTCTTCTGGAGCTTAATTCCAAGGCAATGCTTTCTTTGTGCCTTTTCACGATTATTTCAGTGAAAGGGCTACTGTAAACTTGGGGGTCACATACAAGTTTGGTTTCCCCAAGGTTCTAACCGTCTTCATCGAGTTGCTAATTCAGGGGAGGTTAATCTTGGGACTGTTAACTTCTGTGGGATACATAACAGGTTTCAGGGGTCTGTGGACCTCCTGAAATTAATTGTGCGTGAACTTTTATGTGTCTAAGTATACGGGCATTTTGACGAGGAAAAGGTCCACAGTACTCATCAGATACACCAAGCAGTCTGGACTCCCTCCACACCCACTACTCTGAAGATTGAGAAGGAGACTCAAAGATTCCCCAAGTTAGTGGGAGTTTAGGAATGGGATGTCAATAAATGCTTAAACCCAAACAAGTCATTAAAGAGCAATAGAGGCACATGTTATAGAGATATGGAGCTACTACCAAAATACCGTGTTTCCCCTGAAAATAAGACCGGGTCTTATATCAATCTTATATCAATCAGCTCCAAAAGACGCTTTAGAGCTGATTGTCCGGCTAGGTCTTATTTTCCGGGAAACATGGTAATTTTTTTAAAGAGTATTCAAAGTGGGTGCCTTAGGGAGCAGGCAAATGACAGGGGTGTCAGGGGACTGACACCCTGTATAACCACCTGACTCTTAAATCATGTACAAGGGTAATTTGATGAAATGACCAATTAATTTTGAAAATTAAAAACAAAAATTCATTAAAAGCACTGAGTCCAAGAAATGAAATAACAACAAAAAAATGAAATTAGACCAGCTTAAAAAAAAAAAAAAGTCCTCTTTTAGCTTTTAAAAAACTACCATTGGCTTGAGTAGGAAACGCCCAGTTGTGAGATTGCTGGTCAGTTAAGTTTTACTGTAAATCAATTCCCAAGAGAGAAAGGGGATGTGAAAGCCTTCTGTTTCCAGCTACACACCGGGGGCCGAGAACCAGAGCATTGGGAGAAGCTAGGAGAAAGGGACTTAGGATTTGAACAGTCCCCTCACTGTGACGTGTCCCCTGAGATACCCTGAGTCTAAATTCAGGGTCTCAGTTTCCTTCTGGAGGTGAAGAGGGTGATGTCAGGCAGGGTAATGAGAACACAGCTCTGCAATGACTTCTGAAAAATATGTTTTGATGTAGGAATGAAGGACTTTTATGCGTGAAGGGTGTGGAGTACGAAGTCGTAGGTGACTCTCGTTATACTCCTGGCAGAACTGCTCGTACACATTCCTGCCACCCCTGGAATTCTAACTCAGGTGAGGGAGGCAGCTTCCCCAATGAAAAACTTTCCTTTTGAGATTATTTTTCACCTCTTTGTGTACTGATGTGAACTGTTCTCCAGTACGTTGTCAAGTGGGGAAAAGCAAGATGTGAAACGATGTTTCTAGTGTGCCAACATTTGTGTGAGAAAAAGAGGGGAAAGAACACAACTACACATGTGTGCGGTCATACCTGTGAAGGGCTCCGTCTGCTGGTGGCACTGACTGTCTCTAAGTGAAGCAGGGAGACCCAGTGGAAGGAAACGCTTTCACTGTATACCTTTTGGGTTTGGAGCCTTGTGAATTCATTACCTATTCAGATAACAACATTTGGCTTCTCTAAGAAGTGTCTGTGTGTGGGGAGGCTTCTACTCAAGCCTCTTCCCTAATCCATAAACTGCATGAACTCGCCGCCTTGGGCCTTCCTCAGGAGCACCGTCGCTCTGAGAAGCAGTTGTTCTGACATCGACTCTGGAACAATTTTAAGCTCTGGGCATCCACCTCCTTTTCAATCTCATCCATTTCAAAATGAAATCGGTAGTGTTTCCTCTGACTTGTTCAAGCTCCGTTGTACTTACTTGCTTTGTTTTGTTCTTTGCAGGATCCGAGTGGACCTATTTTGGTAAGTAGAGATCTTAATTTTTTGTTTGTGTGTTTGAGGAGATAGCTGTGTTTAATGAGAAAGCCAGAAATGTCGTGACCTGTGAAGATTATTTTGGGAGGTTGAAAAGAGCAGTCTGGCATTGTTAAAACAGGGCACAAAAGCCTCTCTGAAGACTTTCCACATAGCTTGCATGCAGCACTTTCCCCAGGCACACGTATCTGCTCTGTGCACTTGCACTCTGACTCATAGTTCTTCTGGATTCCTGTTAGGATTGCTACCAAATCTCCCAGGTGAAGATGCCCAGGGTACTTCCACATGGTAATGGCCCTGAGCAGGAGAGAGACTTTTCCCTCCATAGGACATTTATCCTACAATAAACGAAGAATAAAGGGCTCCTTTCTGAAAGTTTGGCTCATGCCCCAGAACTTAAGCTGTCAGTGTATCTAGAATTAACTTCTTCTTGCCTTGTTCGTAAGCAAGCAGTGGACAAAGCAGTGAAGGTCCGTTCTTAACGAAAGACAGATGCTTGTCTTAAATGGGGAGAGAGGTACGTCAAATGTGCAACAGGGTTTCTGTGGGATTGGGTCAAGAACGATATTAGCCACTTCTGGCAGGCCTGCAACAAGCAGCTTGAAATCGCCTTAGCTGGTGTGTTGCAATGAATTGGAAATTTGGTCATCAGCTGAAGGGAGAACGGGAGGGCAAGCACCTGGGTCCATGGGCATGAGCAGGAATGTTAACGCAGTAGTCCCTCCTTATCTGTGGTTTCTCTTTCCGTTACCCAAGGTCAACCACAATTTGAGGATATGAAATGGAAAATTCAGGAATAAACAATTCATCGGTTTTAAATTGTGCACCATTCTGAGTAGCATGATGAAATCTTGAGCCATTCCACTCTGTCTTGCCCAGGACGTGAATCATCCCTTTGTCTAGCACATGCTCACTGCCTATGCTACCCGCCCATTAGTCACTTTATAGCTGCCTTGGTTATCAGAGAAGGGGGAGGGGAGACGACATTCACATAACTTTTAATAGAGTATATTTTAATTGTTCTATTTTATTATTTTTGCTGTGAATATCTTACTGTGCCTCATTTATAAATTAAACTTTCTCATAGGTATGTATGTATTGGAAAAAGCATACTGTGTATAGGTTTTGGTATTCTCTCTCTGCGGTTTCAGGTATCTACTCGGGTCTTGGAATGTATCCCCCGTGGATACTGTAATGTCTTGTTAGGGATAGATTTGCAAAGGATGTGCATGATAGACTGTTCCAGTGAGCAGCAGGGTAGAACTGGCCTCACTGGCACAGGAGGGACGGTGACACGCGGGGAAGTTGATGACGACAGTAGAAGCAGAATCCCGAGAAAGACCTGGCTCAGATTTGCAAAAGTTAGCCTTTGGATGTTAGCAGCATAGAAAAATCATTGATCTAATCAACCAGCTACCTATAGCTAGGTCTCTTTGGCTCCAGCATTGTATGGCTCCATCATTACTAACACCCTTCTGTATTATGTGCAAGGCACGTTGCTAAGTGGGTGGGTAATTAGAGGAGTAAGCTGTGGTCTGTAGCTGGGAATTACTTTTAAAGGTCACAATTCGTAACAGAATAGGTAATAACAGATAGTAAATGGTTCAGTGCTCTGATGGGTCAGAGGAAGGTAAGAGTGCTAGGGCTGGATGGTCAAAGCAGGCTTCCTGGAGAAGGAAGGCTTTCACCTGGACCTTGGAGGATGGGGAAGATTGAATGTCGCAAGGAGGAAGTGCTGTTGGCCAAGATGATGAAAGCATCACATAAGTGAAGGCAAGAAAGAACAAGGTGGTATTGGAAGGAAATCACGTAGAGAAGGAGTTATAGGGAAACAATAGACTCTGAGATAAAAAAGATAGGTTGGGTCAAACAGCGGGCATGGAGGGGCCCGCCAGGCCCTTCCCACTTTGTCCTGTACATGGTGGGGTAGGGCAGGGAGTAATCTGTGTTTTAGGAAGAGTAATATGGTGATGGGATTGGAGTGATGCTTTTGTAGAGTGTTTGGCTTTTGTAGAAATCCCGTTGTGTCCAAACATGCAGTTTACAGTGATGGCAGTAAGAAGGAAGGAAGGGCAGGGGACAAGGCCTGACAAAGGAAGACTAGACACAGTCAGGGCCTCAGGGCTCCTTGGGCACGTTCAATGTATGGGAAGTGACAGGAGCAGGGCAGGCGTGGGAAGAGGGCAGGACTCAGGTTCTGGGCCTTATTGCATATGATCTTGAGTAAGCCATTTGAGCCCTCTGGGTTTCACTCTCTCCCCATCTGTAACCTGGGGAAGGGGTTGTCTAGATTAGTGTCCCTCAAACTATAGCTTGGGGTCACCTACAACAGAACCACCTGGAACGCTTTCCAAATATGCAGATTTCTGGGCCTTAGCCTGGACCTGAAGGAGGGAGGGAACCTGAAAAATTGTCTATTTCATGTACTTCCCAAGTGATTCTTATGCGTACTTTGTTAGAGAACTGCTAACCAAATGGTTCCCAAGACCCTTCTAGCCTGAGTCAGGGGACACTTGCCCCACCTCTTCTGCTGGCTTCCCTCGTATAGTGGAAACGCAGCTCGAGTCTCTCCAGGGCTCGCTGCCTGGGTGTGACAGCCCCCAGGGCAGAGTGAGATGATTACAGACAACAGAGAAACATCGCGTCAAGAAGGTATGGGAGGAAAATCTTACTGCCCCTTAGTTGTGACATGGCCTTCCACACGGGAGGGCTTCTCTGAGCAGCCAGACCCACCAGTCCAGAAGCATTTCTTCCTGACCACTAGCTCTGGCCAGCCCTCTGTCTCACTGTCCTGCACAATCTGAGCAGCTCTTTGCTGAGGAAGCAGAGGTCAGAGTCTAATGATGCATGTGGGGGTGGGAGGGAGCACAACAGCAAATCTGGCTTTTCATTAGTGAAATGAGCACATGTGATATGGTGTCAACCCGCAGTGGGGGCCCGTGAAGGAAGGCAGATGGAGGACAGCCGAGGAGGCAAACAGGTTCAGGCTAGCAGCTGCCACCTGGGCTTAGAGTTGCACAGGTAAACAGAGGACTTGGCATAGGTGCTGGGGGAAGATGGTTTCCAAACAGTGAGGGCTGCACTGAATGGGGCAAGTTCAACCAAGCGCCATGTGGTTTTTCCAGGGCGCAGACCTCAGCTACTTTGCACGTAGATGCTGCTGAGTCATCCTGATCCAGGGACCTCCCACTGCCTGGAACACATGGCAAGACTTCTAGAAGCACATGGAAAGAGAACTCTATCCCCATCTCCCTCCACACTGAGTCACCAGACTGACCTCCCAGATGTCACCCCCGCCCCCGGGGACAGGAGGACCATCTAGCAGCCAAGATGAGGCCAACCCAGCACCTCTGCACTCCCCCCGGGTAGCTGAATCAGCAGCTGGATATGTGCTGGGTTGAGAATTGCTGAGTGGGACCTCCCCACTGGAAATCAGTCCTTAATTAATTCTTTTGAGCCTGGCAGCTTCACCAACTCTGATCTGGGGGGCAGCTGCAAGTCAGGTTGTCATGTGAGCTGAGGATAAATTCCAGCTGCTACAGTGAACCTATGCTGTCAGAAGTCAGGATAGTGTCCTCAGGGGCTGGAGGTGATTAGAAGGAGGTATGAGGAAGGTTGATGGTCGTATGGATGTGGGTGCTGGGTTCAATTTGTGAAAATTCATCATGCTGTTTACTTATAGTAAGACACTTTTCTGTATTCATATTATATTCAATAAAAGCATTAAAAAATTCCAGCTGGCTGGGAGAGTCATCCTTACCCTGATAGGTTTTTTAGCCCTTCCTCAAGAAGAACCAAAAAAACAAAAAAAGCCCTTAGTGTATTCAAAACAATAGAGCAACCAAAAAGAATGACTGTATTGGAATTGACGACTCAAGTACACGTCACATGAGCAGAGAATGGACACTGTGCTCCCGCCTGAGGATAACCAGACATTGCTTTGGTGCTCCTCAGATGTGAGTTAGTCAGAAATCGACAAAGACCAGTGTGTGCTAGAGATTTGGGAGGAATAAGACAAACTTTCAAAGAACATGGGATGGAAAGGGAACATGGAAGCCAAGCCCGCCTCCTGGAGGGTGAGTCCCACCTTTCCCCTTGCGGGGCCCAGCGAGGAAGCCACCAGACTAGCCCTTCCATCCTACTGCAGGGAACTCTGGGATGATGGTGGCTTGGCTTAGGGGCTCCAGGCAGCAGGCTACAACTGCTCATAGGCCTTCTTGCCCACCTTCTTCACAGTGGCTAGACAGCCCTCAGCTCCGGCAAGACTCCGTGTGACTGAGGAATGCTGCTGCTCTCCTTTCTCCCAGTCTATAGATTCCCTGTTTTAATGAATTGCCTTTGGGAATTAGGAAGGGCTCTTCCATCAGGCAAACCTCATTGGTTCTCCATGCTCCCGCCTCCACCCACCTTCTGTTCTAAATCTGATGGAATATTAAGTTGCTATAAACAACCTTTCCTGGGGGCTCGGAACATCCTTCTCAAACCATTCCCAAACTCTAAGAACTAGATACGGAACACATGGAAGGAGGCTAGGAGGAAAAACTCTGCGTTCTATTCTTTAGTAGTGATAAAGGCACCATACGTCTTCACACTCAAAGGCAGTCTGCAAAGCAGACTAACTTAGAGTGAAAGGGAGAACTTAAAACAGCAGTTAGGGAGCATGTGCAATTCAGAGGCTGACTGAATTAAGGACCAAAGGTAGAGAGGCTTAGCCAAGTGAAACCCCCCCGCCCCCAGTGACTTGTTTCCTTCTCTAGCTGCCCTCCTGAGGATGAATGAGAAAGACACAAAGGCCAAAACATGTTTTTCATACCAGGAAATCCCTGGGGATTTCCCTCCAGACTCAAAATCCAATCCACTACCATTTATTAACTCTGAGCTACAGTTCCAGTTACTCATAACTGAAGTTGTGACAGCTGGGTCTGACTAGATGTGGTATGATCCACCCACTGGTAACTGTTTCTCATCTTTCCCGAGTTGCAGCATTGAGGTTTCTGTGTCCTGGAGAATCTTGGCCTGTAGCTGCCCAAATGCCTGCATGTGAGTGTTCACAGACGGCCTTACCAGCTAGGTAAAACAATAGGGAAGCTAACAGTAGTTCCTAAAGCCAGGTGTAGCGTCATGGGTGGCAAGGTGAGACAGAAAACCAGGAGGAAGAAATGGAGAGTGTATGGAGCCCCAAACCAGGCAGACCTCCATGGGAATATCTGCTAGGCTACTTTCTGGCTGAATGACCTTAGGGAAGTAATGCAATCTCTCTGAACGTCGGTTTTCTCAACTACAAAATGGGAGTGACAGCATCTACCCCAGTGTTTCTCAAAGTGTGGTTCCCGGGTCAGCAGCAGCAGCATGACCTGGGCCGCAGGATTCCCTTCCCAAACACTCAGAACAGAAAGGAAACACATGGAAGGGAACCTGGGAGGAAAAAGCCAAAGCTTCACCTGTTTTTTAACAGCAATACAAGCACCGTATGACTTTGTTAAAAAGGCAAATTCTCCCCCATCCCACGTCTACCTATGAATCAAAAACCCTGGCACTGGGCCCAGCGCAATCGAGTTCAACATGCCCTCCAGGTGATTCCGATGGGTGCTCCCTCAAGTTTGAGAACCACTGCTCTGCCTCACAGAGCTGTGGTAAGGATTAAACAAGATGATACTGCAGGATTCGATAAGACACACGTTGAGTAAGATGCCATAGCAACTCATCTCTTATTTATATCAATTAGCCTACGGTGCAATTGGATTCATTGTACACCATTTTGCTTAAAGTCGCAGAACCTATTGATAATGTGAAGTGAGGACTTGCTGTATATGGAAGGAGCTCACCGTGCCTGGTTCATAGCAAGCACTCAGCAAAGCGAAGCGTCATTTTCTTTCCCTTCACAGAGTTATGGTAGAATCACGTTAACTAGTATATGAGAGAGTCCCTTGTAAACTCCACACTACCAAACAAACGCGTCTCCACGTTTGTCTGAATTGCCTGAGTTTTTAACAGCAAAGAGGTACTCCTTTTATAGCCTGAACAAACAAAAGGCATTTCCTCCTTGAGAAAGGGACTGAACAGAAACACAAGGGCTCCAAGCCTCCCAAGGGCCTCACAGGCCAAAATGCTCTGTCTATCCTTGTCCTTCAGACCAGGGTGAAGTCAGATCTAATCCCCGTGGTGCTTTCCTGGCCTGCAGGGGCCACATATCTAGTTCCATAGCCACGGCCACCTCCGTGCCATGCAGTTGAAGTCATGGGAGAGGAGCCCACATCCCTTGCCTCTCTACCCCGCCCATGGGTGCTGGGCCCCACTAAGTGCACCTGAGCCTCTGGGCTGAGCCTTGACGTAGGCCTAAACCTGGAAAGAAAACTGGGGCTCTGAGATACATGAGCCCAGGCCGGTGCAGGGACCCTCAGCGACCTGAAGAAGACTCAAGCTTTGGAATTGTAGAATGAGATCTGGCTTGGAGAGCTAGGAGTGGGTCCTGCCAGGGGCCCTGCCAGGCTTCTGCTTGTGCTCAAACTTGCCCCTTCTGCTTCTTGCTAGTGTGGAGCCTCAGGCCTTTAGGTGAGGGCAGGGCATGTAGCCCTCCAGGAGCTGGTTAGAGCCCTTGGCAGTCCTTCCCCAGCAGGGAGAGAGAGGAGCCCGTGGGGTCAGTTTCCAATTACCTGACAAGCATTTGATTTATGCCTACCAGGAAGGAATAAAGACTGGTTTCCACCTCCTTGTGTCTGTAAATGTTGACTCAAAACTGTTGTAACTCTAAATAAAATGACACACTGAACTCATCTTAACTTTGTGAATGATTTTGCAGTCTTTAACTTGTGACAAGATCAGCTGTGTGACTTCTGGGTGAACTGGCTGAGACGCGTCCAGATTGCGTAAGGATGCTTGCAAGTTCAGGGCAAACGGTTCATGCTGCCCTGACCTTCTGGGACAGGTGGCCCAGGAAATGCTCCTTGGTTATGAAAAGAATGAGATTTACATGCAGCAACAGACAGTGACATTGGCAAATGGTGCCTGGTACTTTCATAGGGTGGTTCCTCCTTGGTGCCCAATCCTCTGGGAATTGCATGAGAAGTGGAGAAAGCAGAAGAGGTGGCTCTGAAGGTTGTGGAACAAAGACGTTTTATAGCAAGTCTGAGGCAGCCATGCAAAGCACTGTTCTGCCTTTTGGCTTTGGCCACCAGGAAGCCCATAGGCAAATTGGTGGCTAAAACTTGAGTAACTGTCTATTCTCCTCTGACTTGCAAATCTAAAGAGTCTCCCTTGATATCACCTTTTTAGTTTATAGGTATTTTCCCTGATCCTGAGCCAAAATGTTATAACATAGATTTCAGGAATTTTTATCTAGAAGTAGAACCCTACATTCTAATTGCTCTTGTAGTCTGCCCCCTCCATTGTTTAAAAGATTTGTTTTAACAAATTAATATGTTAATGAAATAGTTAATTTTTCCCATTTATTAATCAAAGACAGATATGAAAGTCAAAATCTTCAATTATCCCAAGATAATGGGTTGACATTCATTCCACAAATATTTACTGAGTAAATACTGGGTGCCAAGCGTTGGGCTAGATGCTAAGGAAATGATGAATAAGGCACGGTCCCTACTATTATGGGCCTGTGAATCTGGAAGGAGACAGTGAATCAGGCCCTTACAATACAGAGAGATGAAGCATGGAAGAGAGAGATCTTACCTAGTGTTTTGGGAAAGAGCTAAAAAGGGCTTCCTGGCAGAGGTGATGTCCAAGCTGATTCCAGGAGGATACATAAGAGCTGACCAGGCAAAGGGACAAATTGTGCAATGATCACCTAAGCTGATACATTCTAGGGACTACCAAGGACTTCAATGAGGAGGGAAGAGGCTGGGGAGACAGGCCAGAGCCAGAATGTGAGGCGCTCATGAGGCAGCTGAAGAATTGGGACCTCATTCTTTTATGCAGCAGGGAACTGTTGGAGCATTCTATGTAGAAATTTGAGATGATCAGATAAGCATCTTTGTATTGATGTCCTGGCTGAAGGGTGGAGAGTGAATTGAGGGTGAAGCACTGGAGGGAGACCAGAGGAATGTGGGAGAGGGGGGTCAAGGAACTGAACGAAGGGAGGGGCAATGGAGGTCCTGATTTGTTTAATTCAGTCGGAAATGTACCACCTAACTAATTGCCCAGTGCAGCCTGGTGGAGGACGAATGCCTGTCTGTTGGGCTTCACGAAGTATTCACATCGGCAATCAGACTGCCATTATTGCCTAGGTGGGACCCCAGATGGGGAGTGCTGATGTAGCCAAACCGCACCCCCACTTTAAATGAGGCAAGGGACACAGACTGTCAAGTTGCCCAAAGAGGGCATGAGGGGCCAAGTTAGGACAAGAACTGTGTCTCCTGACTCCCATGCCATGCGCTTTCCTGGTTATTTGGAGAATGCCTGTTTTACGGCAGTCACTACATGCCCCCCCTACACTACATATCACCAGGTTGTGTAAAAGTCATTGAGGAAAATGCAGCAATTTTTTTTTTTAAAGAAAGCAAATAATATAGATTTGCCAGAAACAAATTATGCCACATTAACTTGCTGATTTCTTCCCCACATCAGGCTTAGTGGTTAAAGAAAACACGTGGCCTTAATACCTGCTGACATAAACATTTGATACGGTTCCTTGTGACACAACCCTGGGAAATGTGCATCTAAGACCAGTGTGGTTGATAGGGGAAAAAATCAATAGAATCCAGTCATTGTTACTGTCGTTACATGGCTGGGGAGATGTCAGGGTTCCTCTAGGGACAATCCTGAGTCAATACCCTTTTTGGATTCTTAGGAATAGGGTAGACAGCTACAAGCCTGTGGTGATTGGAATTTGAAAGATCAGTGTTGGGCAGGAGAACAGGCAGTAGGGGACAGACAGATGTGCAGAAGCAGATCAGAGTGGGCTGCACTCTGGAGGCAGGAAGTAGCCGGTAGCGAGCAAGTGTCATGTGAATGCAGCGCACTGCAAGCCGAGGCCGGGCTGCAAAGACCGGATGAAGAGGAATACCTGCCTCTGTGCTCAGTCCTTCTGGTTATCCAGAAAGGTTTTACACACACGCACACACACGCACGCACGCACGCATGAGTGCGCCCACATCCGTATTCAAATGTATCTACATTCTTAAAGGTGTCTGTACCCCTCCACACTCACACCTCCATCTCCTACACCGTGAGCTTGGAGTAAGCCTCTCAGCTGCTTCCTGAGTCATGGGTATGTGTTCATATCTCACTGCTTGGAGCAGAGCTTAGGTGAAATCTTGAAGTGACTCCTCTGTGCTTCCTTTTGGCAGTTCCCCAGCGTCTCCCCACCTCCTGACAAACCTTTTAGTGTAATGATGAAACTTTTCTACCAGCAAGGATGAAGTAGCGAGTGTCCCATCACTGAGTAAAACTGAGTGTGCAAGGTGTGCAAGTAAGACTGAGTGTATGAAGATGTCTGGTCAGAAAACTTGTTACGCCCTGGGAAAAAGATTGAGAACTGCGGGAATGTAATGCTCTCCTTTCGTGGAACTGCCTAATGAAGCAGTTACCTCTTGAGTTAATAACCAAGTGCTTGCTTTCCAGCTAAGGCTCACTTGTCAAATTATCGCAGAAGGCTTTTTTTCTCTCGACGGTGGTTTTTGAGTATGAGCCTGCTGCAAGCAGGGCAATGTTCCAGGACCTCTGAGGGGTACAGGGATGAGCAAGGAGACATTTCTAGCCTCAAGGAGAATTATCTAGAAGGAGGAGACAATGCACAGCGAGTGGAGAATGACGCCCTTCCCATAGGGGCAGCTTGGGCAGATGCACGGAGCCTCTTCCAGGAAGGGGCTCGGGAGACATTTCTTACGTGGAGGAAAGAATGGTTTGTTCCTCTATTTGTTTTTGGCTCTGGGAGTCAGGAAGACACTAGGGAGAAGGTGGCACTTGATCTGGGATAGTAGGATTTCAAAAGCAAAACCAGTCTGAAACAAAATGCCGCATCACCATGCATTTCTCATTAGAAGTAAAAGGAGACACACAGGGTAACCTAGATTTGTTTTCCAGTGAGGTGAAAGGGGAAACTTGCTTGAAAAGGTTGGAAAACAGTCTCTAAGAAAGTTCGTGTGTTTTATCAGATGCCCTCTTTTCGTTATTTCTGGACTCCCCAGGGAATGTTTACAAGGTCACAAATCCCTCCATTGCTGCCTCTCCCCTCTAGCTCTGGACCATCACCCAGGGCTGACCTGCGGTCACCTCGCATCACCTCAGCTGTTCACAGCTGTCACTGGCCAGGCTCTGGACCCTCCAAAGCCCGCTGTGGTGGAGAACCTGAGGTGCCAAGGTCAGAGCCCAGCCTTGCTGTCACAGCCATACTGTGACTTTGGCCACATCACTCAACCTCTGTGTCTCAGTCACCTCATCTACTAAATGAGAACATACTCCATATGCCGTTTAAATTAAATTAATTAGTACATGTTAAGCGTATAGAATTGGGGTTGACAAACTATGGCCCATTGGCCAAAGCCAGTCCACCACCTGTTTTTGTAAATAAAGTTTTCTTGGAGCACAGCTGTCCTCATCCGTTTGCATTCTCTCTGGCTGTGTTTGCCTTACAAGAGCAGAGTTAGGCGGTAGCAGTAGCACAGAGAGTATATGAATGGCAAATATTCCCTATCTGCCTAAAATATTCCCTAAAATATTTCCTATCTGGCCTTTGCAGAAAATGCTAGCCGACTTCTGATACAGAAGGACGCCCCGCACATAGTGGGTGCTCATTAAATAATGGGTTTGAAAAAATATCCACAACGCATTAGGCCTTGTTGTTTAATAAAATTTGATTGAGGTCCTGGGATGACACACGGCAATTAGAGCCTAAAAGAAAAGTCCAGAACAGTATCTCTGTCGTCAGTACTCCATGAGGGCAACAAGCATCCCTTTTCCCAGGGGTCCCCCACCATCATGTTGGAGGCACGAGCTGTGTTCTCCTGGCCTGGAGTCCTCCTGATTGTGTTTCCTCCTCCCTGAGGCCAGGCCTCTGGTTTTTTTTCCTGCCCCAGAATGATTGACAGTGAGAGCACCCAATTCCTTTGAGAAGAACTTCCTCTGCAATGTGTGACCTGGTCCTTACTTCCGCGTGGTCCAGATGACATATCACAACAGTCTAGTCCAGGGCTTCTCAGACGCTGCACTATGACATTTTGGGCAGGATAACTTATTGTTGTAGGGGGCTGTCCTGTGCGTTGTAGGATGTTTAGCGCCATGACTAGCTACTACCCACTAGATGTCAGGAGCGAAAATGTTTACAGGCATTACCAAATGTCCTGAGGGGCAAAATCATTCCTGTTGAGAACCACTAGCTTAGTCTGAAATAACATCTCAGGCGAGGCAACAACATTCCAGTTCAGAGCATCTAAATTCATGGTTAGAAAAACGTTCTTTGCGAGGGCGCAGACCTGTTAACGATGCCCCCAGCGTGTATTGGTGGGTCGCTCAACAGAGCGCTTAGCCTCTCAACCTGAAACACGAGCATCTGGACTGTTCCAGCTGGGGCTGCGCTTGTGCAGAAACGCTGGGTAGTGACCGGCCTCATGTCTGTGTAACTAAGAAGGCTGGTCAAAGTGCTCTGTCCCACAACGTGGGTAGGACCTCCCCAAGGACAAATTTCTGGTCCCTCCTCCAGAATGGGGGAAGTGCTTATGAACCCCAGCCTATCCTGCCCCTGACTCCATGCCAGTTTTCCAGCTTCTTCAGTTTTTACATCCAATTCCACCTCAAGTGATGAAAAGAAATTGCTGGCAGCTTGAAAGTAACAGTTTACTGACTGATTCACTTATTCTGTCTACCAGTCCTTAATGATTCCCTTTGTGGGCTGGTCACTGAGCATCAGAGACAGGACAACGTGGCCCTTGCCTTCAGTGGGCTGACAGTTGCGGGGCTAGCACACATGTAAACAGGGAATTACAACGGAGCAAATTAAGTGCTATGATAATGTATATGAGACACAGAGTGGGGACAAAAAGTCTTTAATTTGCGGGGGAAGGTGGCTCTCAGGCCTGCCTGAGCAGCTGATTCTTGAAAGACAAAGGAGTTAGCAGGGCAAGGAGAGTGTGTGAGTGAGCTCCTGTGCGTGGGTGGTATGCATTGCCGGGATCGGTTTGGTCTCCCACTGCAGGCAACAAAGGTCCCAAAAGCAGGCGAGAGCATGGGGCACAGTTAGAGAACCAGGATGGCAGCAGCCTTGTGTTTGAGGAATGGTGTTGGGAGACTATTCTCTACAGGTCTCATGTTACATCATGTGTGTGAACCGAGCTTTTGTTTCAGACCGGCTTTTTCAAGGATGTTTATGTAGCAAATCAGGGCAGAGAGCAGAGTTGTTTCCTGTTCAGTAAAAATAAAGATAATGTCTCCCTTGGGAGCAACGGTTGGTCAGGTTCCCTAACCTCCCCCTTTACAAGATTGGGGTTTCCTAAACTCAGAGTTCCTCAGCCATAATGCTGAGCAGTTTGTATGTGCAGTGTTACCTGGCCTTCCTTAACCTGGCCTTCCGAGGATTGGGGCTTGGGAAACAGGCACAAATGTCATTCTGCCACTGTTGTGAGCCCAGCAGGTCCTTAAATCATGCCATTTCATTAAAGTCATTTTTTTATAATATGGATGAGATGCTGTAGAAACGTAACTCTTGTTTATATCAAGTAGCCTATAGTAAAACTGGTTTCGTTATATGTTGTTTTACTTAAAGTTACAGAACCAATTGATAATGTTAAGTAAGGGCTTACCTGTATTAAACTGTCCTTAGTCTATGACTCAGGAGCCTGTTGTCTTCACCAGTATCCATGAAACTGTGGCAGGCTAACTTGTTAGTCTGGGTGAAGTCTTACACACCCATCGCCCCAGTTTTTGACAAGTGGTGTGGGGGAAGCAACGGCTAAAGAGGGGCGTGGGATTGAGTGTCTTGGGAGCTGCGTTACAGACCCCGGGATTAATCCTGAAGGCTCAAGGAGCCCCTGAAGAACTTTCAGCAAAGAAATGTATAGATCTGGTGTGCATTAGTGTGGAGAGTGGAGGGCTCTGAGGTAAGCCTGGAGAAATGAGATCAATGAGGGGTACAGATTATAGAGCTATGGGTCTGAACAAGGGCTGTGCTGGAGGGACAGACGAAGGCCAGGTTTAAAGAAAGTCACTATGGTGCTTGATAGCCTTGTTTTTTCCTGAACCAGAAGTCAATCCAGATAACCCATGGCATTTATTTTTGGTGTCTCATAGACCTTTCATGCCGTGGCATTTCTGAAGCACATAGACCAGTTATTTCATAGACTCTCCCTCAGTTTGGGTTATCTGAGGTTTTCTCATGAGATTAAGGTTGTGCATTTTGGTATGAATCCCACAGAAATAACGTGTCCTTCATGCGTTAGGTAGGAGGCCACTTGATTTCACTTGTCCCATTTTTGGTGATAATTTTGATGTCTGATACCTTTGTCCACTTTAATGTTACCATTTTCCCCGTTATAAATAATAGATTATCTGTGGGAAGATCCTTTGATACTGAGTGTAAAAATTTGAATATTGATTTTATATGACAGTATTATATTAACTGTAAAAGTTCCTGACTTTGACCATTGTCCTGTGATTATGTAAGAAAATGTCCTTGTTCTCAGGAGATAGACCGTGAAGTATTTAAGTACGATAGGACATGGTATCTATAACTTTCTCTCAAATGGTTCAGAAATTATAGCATGTGTATGTACCTATAGAGAGGATAATAAAGCAGGTGTGGCAAAATGTTAACAACTGGTAATTCTAGGTGAAGAGTAATGGAAATTCATTGTGCTAGTCTTACAAATTTTCTGTATATGTCAATTTTTTCTCAAAATAAAGATTTTTTAAAAAGATACCTGAAAAAGTAAAATTGTTACATCTCCATGGCTAGAAGTGGGCACCAAAGGAGAAGAAAAAAAGGAGTCCATTGTGATTCCAGGCTTTTGGTGTGGCAGGTGGTACCATCAGCTGAGATAGATAGAGAATGATGAAGGAGGTAGAGGAGGTTTTGGAGGGAGAAGGGTGAGAGAGGAAAAGATGATGAGTTTGGTTACTTTTTGTTTTTTTGCTTGTCTGCCTCCCCCTCCAGCCATGTCTGATTTCAGGAACCCACAGAGCATCCAATGGGGGTGTCCACTAGGCAACTTGTCTGGAGCTAAGGAGGAAACCCTGGGCAGGGCAGAGGTGGTGTTGAAGTCATCCTATTCCAAAAGTGGAATAGGAGCATCCCAGGGGAGTGTGTGTGAGAGAGAAGAAAGAGCCACGGACAAAATCTCGAGGACAGCTTACATTAAGGGGCAGGTGGCTACAGAGAGCTAAGAAGGGACAGGAGAAATGGGAGGCCAACTCAGACAGAGCAATGTCTCCAGAAACCGGGACAGGAGAGGGTTCAGAAACGAGGGTGGGGACTGGAGGGCGACACCAGGGCCAAGGGCTGTAAGAAAAACAAGGGCTGAAGAGTCTATCCGAATTCAGTGGGATATGGGCTGCAAAGTCGGAGTCTCAGACTGAGCTCTGAGTGGGAAGAGAAGATGCAGAAGTGAGCAGTGGAGATAATTCTTGTGAGATGTTTGGCTGCAAAGAGGAGGTGAGGAATCAGAGTGGGAGCAAGAGGGGAGGTACTCGTCCTAATAAATAGATATCAAAAGTTCACAACTAAATAATTTGTTCAGGGCCACATTCAACTTACACATCCAGGATCGTCCCCCACCTACCGTCTAACTGCTGAATCAAGTCATGGCTTCGCATCCAAGCCAGCCTCACACTTTTAACAAGGATGGGTGCTGAGAAGGCGTATGGTGAGAGAAGAGCAGCTGGACTAGACAGTTATACCAAGGATTAAAAGCACCTGTGACATTTTCAAATGTCTCTTTGCCAGGGAAAGAGCCTGTCACAAAGCAGCCTCTGCCCACATTATTTGCTCTCTCACCCATTTCCTTTTAGTGCCAGAGAATATTGCTACATCACCTTGTATGGAGTATGCCTTATTATCATTATTATTTGAAGTTTTCCCTTTTCATTCAGGAGCTTGTGACATATAATAGCCTCACCGGCCCCTAGATTCTCCTTTCCAGGAAACCAGGCTGTATTTTCTCCATCTTTCTTTCATGCCAGCTCTGTTCACAGCTTATTTTCTGAAACCCACCCAGGAGAAACACCAATGCTTTATCTCAGTCAACAACTATTTTACAGAAGAGCATAGCAATTTAACCAGAGTCACATATTTAAACTACAATAAAAAGCAACCCTATGAATGGATAAACAAATCGTGATCTATCCACACAATGGGATATTTCTCAGCCATAAAAAGGAATTAAGCACTGATCCATGGTACAACATAGATGAACCTTGAAAACATTATATCACACGAAAGAAGGCAGAGACAAATTGTATGGTTCCATCTAAACGAAGTATCCAGAATAGGCAAATCCTTAGAGACAGAAAGTAAATTAGTGGTTGCCAGGGGCTGGAAGTATGGGGAGGGGGAGATATGGGGGAAGGGAAATGACTACTTAATTGGTGTGGGGTTTCCTTTTGGGGCGATGAAAATGTTCTGGAGCTCAATGGCGGTGAAAGTTGCACAACACTGTGAATATACTATATGCCACTAATGGTAAATTTGTGTTACGTATATTTTACCACAATAAAAATTAATTACAGTTGACCCTTGAACAACACAGTTTGAACTGCACAGATCCACTTATACATGGATTTCCCCCCTATAAATATACACTCGGCCCTCTGTATCCCTAGGTTTCAAGTCCACAGATTCAACCAACCATAGATCAAAAACAGTATTTTCGATCCATGGTTGGGAATCTGCAGATACAGATGGCCAACTCTATGCATTGTGCTGTACCATTTTATATAAGGCACTTGAACATCTGGGATTTTGGTGTGAGGGAATGTCCTGGAACTAATCCCCTGCAGATACCGATAGAGGACTGACGTTTTGGGAGAGTTAAAAGTTATAAAAGGATTTTCAGCTGCATGCAGGGTGGGGTAGTCAGTGCCCCTAACCCCTGATTTGTTCAAGGGTTAACTATTAGTATGATTTAAAAAAGAAAAAAGCAACCTTACCTGACCCCGGAGAGGAACAAGCTCTAGCTCGAACCACAACACCGCTGATCTAATGAGGAGGGCTTTCCACTAGCTCCTCTTAACTTTGGCAGCACATTGGAATCACCTGGACAGCTTTTTAAAGCCTCCTACATCTGGACCCCACCCAGGATCTCAGGTTGGGCCAGGGACAAAGTTAGGAGTTATTGGAGATTCCACTGTGCAGCCAGGGTTGAGAAATACTGCTCTAGACCAGCAGTTCTCAATGTGTGGGCCCCAGACGTGCGGGATCAGCATCACCTGGGAACTTGTTAGAAATGCAGACTGCGGGGCTCTACCGAAAACCTACCGAATCAGACACTCTGAGGGTGGGGCCCAGCCATCTGTTTTCACAAGCCCTCCAGGGGATTCTGATGCCCACTAAAGGTTGACAACCACTATTGTGAGTTCTCTTCAAGCAGTGAGTTTTACTGAGCATCTACCATAAGTTTGGTAGATGTGAAAATAGAGACCTACCTTGACTCTCCTCTGTAGCCCGTTGGTTAGAGTCTTGGAAAAGAACGTGTACATTAAACTGAGATGAGTCTTTTTTATGGCTGAATAATATTCCATTGTATGTATATACCACATTTTGTTTATTCACTCCTGTGTTGATTTGCACTTGGGTAATGTCGTGCGGGGTGTCCGGCGGGCGGCCTGCGGGGTCTCCGCTCCCGCTCCCCACATAAGAACGCAGGACACGGTGAGGCCAAAAAGGAACACCCACGGAGCCATAGATAAGGAAGTCAAACGAATATATTCTCGCTGGCGGCTGGGCTGGACACACAGGAAGCAGGATCTACATAATCTGCCTAACAGCAGTCCGCGCTTGCCAGCCACCATCTTCTTGCTAGCCCCCATTTCTTTCTGCTAGCGTAGCCACAGCAGTTATATTAGTGGCCAGTGGCTTATGGGTTACAGCTAACGGCCATCTGATCACAGTTAATGGCCATTTACTACCCGAGCCAGCACCTTTCTATGTGAGGCCGAGAGCCTGGAAACTGTTTTTTGGGGCTTTGTCCCCACAGGTTATTTTCAACTTTTGGCTATTATGAATAGTTCTGCTATGAATATTGGTGCACAAGTATCTATCTGAGTCCCTACTCTGAATTGCTTTGAGTCTCTATACCTAGGAGTAGAACTGCCAGTCATGTGATAATTCTATGTTTAACTTTTTAAGGAACCACCAGACTTTTCACAGCGGCTGCAGCATTTTATATTTCCACCAGAATGTGTGTTTGGGGTGATGGGAAATGTTCTGGAAATGGATAGTGGAGATGGTTGCACAACAGTGTGAATGTACTTAATGCCACCGATGTCACTTAAAAAAAGGTTAAAATAAATTTTGTTACGTATATTTTACCACACACAAAAAAAGATTAATGAAATAAGCCATGAAAACAGGTTTAGAAACAGTTATGTTCCTTATGGTCAACATTGAATAAAATTCTTTTTCAAGATGGTAGAGCAGGGACGTCATAGAAATTGCAGCGTGAGGTGAATCTCTTGAAGATGGTAGAACAGGACACATGGCTCTACCGTGGACTTAGCGTTTTCACATCTACCACGACTCCTTTGCGAGGAGATCAGAAAAGATCAGAGAATAACATGTAGTGAGCCCTGACTGATGACTTGGGCCTGGCTGGGTTTCATTCTTAAGGTTAGGCTGTTACCATTTTAGAAACTTGTCTAACTCATTAGTGGTTTGTCATCGTTGTTCTTCAAGAACCATTTGTTGAACACTTTGTCGTGACAGGCTCTGTAGTAGGAGTCAGGATACAAGAGTGAATGAGCCGAGAGCCTATGCAGTGGTTCTCAGTCTTCAGAGCATCAGAACCCGGTGGGCTTGTTCAATGACAGATGCCTGGCGCCACCTCAGAGCTTCTGATTCGCAGGTCTGGGGCACAGCCCGAGAATCTGCATTCCGAACAAGTTCCCAGGTAGTGATGATGATGGTGGTTGCCCAAAGACTACACTTTGTAAGCCACTGGTCTACTGGGTAGAAAGGCATAAAATATTATTTTGGTAAGTGTAGGTGCTGCTAGGAAAAAGACATGCAAAGGGCTCTACAGGAGCACCGAGAAGGTGGTGAGAGGGGCAGGGAGAGGGTGTTTCAGGGAGATGGGAAGCAGCTCGGTGTGTCTGAAGAATGCTAGCAGCTCAGCACTGCTGTAATAAAATGTAAAGGTGAGACCAGGCTCAGAGAAGTCCAGAGAAGCAGCAGGACTCCGCAATGAACAGTCTATAAGGCCAGAGAACCTAAGAGGGTGGCAGAGAGGGAGGAGAAGAAGCAAACAGTTGTCACCCACTTACCTTTGGCAGCCTGGAATCCCCACCCTCCTCCCTAGAAAAGCCTTCCCTTCAGAAAGAACCTGGCAGAGTTCTTATTAGAGAGGGAAGGCCTGTCTGGATATGGCAAAGGGGCGGGGGAGGACTTCCCAAGGGCACGGAGAGAGTTGAGCTGGCGGCCCGTCTTGCGGCTTACCTCCTCTCCCACCAGCCTGCACGGTGGGCCTCCTCTGCCATGGCTAAATCGGAAATGACGCCAAGAGCTGCTTGGGAGGACTCACGGAGACACAGTCTCAGCCCTCCTCCTCAAGCTGACCCAGACAAAACTGAAATAATGGAGACAAATTTGATATCAAGTATGGATAAAAGCATCTTTAGAAAACATTTCTATTTGTATTGATCTATAACATAAATTCCAAGGAAGAAGAAGGGGCCCACTGTGGCAGTTCAGCTTGAAGCTTTATAAATAACAAGTCACCCTGACCCTCTAGCCCTTGCTCATGCCCTGGCTCTGATTCTTTTGTGACACGAAAAGCTTCAATGCCAGTTTGATTCCTTGGCCTCTGTTTGTTTATAATAAAATCATAAGACCTTATCCATCAATCATTAACCCACACCCCTGCTAGTCTCCTTTCCTTCTGGGCAGGATCTTGGGCTTTATGGCCATGACTCCCCACTGGACCGGCAGGAAAACAGGCAGAGTTAGCAGAAGGTACCCTGCAGGGGCCCAGAATTCAGCCAAGGTGGACTCCATATTACCGACAGGCTGAGCCCACTGGACTTTTATGAGTAGCTGTATATCTTTTAATCAACGTCAGAAGTGAACTTCAGGAGCTATAGCTATAAAGTATATATTAAACATATTTTGGAAATGTGGTCTCCACGTCCCACAACATCCTGAGGTGTTGGTACTGAGATGGATTTAGAAAGGACACGAAGTCTGTCTTCGGTTCTGCAGTCCTGCAGCTTAGCCTTGTTCTCTGTGGCTGCAGCCACAGGACCACAACTGATGGATGGCCGCCAGAGAGAGGTGTACCAGCCCCCTGAAAGAGGATCTTTCTAACAGAGGCGTGTACCTGAACAGCTGCCAAATGGTTCCTGCTCAGGCTTGTCGTAGGGCAGCACCCAGGCTGGCCAAGGGGAAGCCAGATGAATCCTAGGTTCTCTCTGAGTCTTTACATCACATACACATAAAATATACAAGCTCTCTGCTGCTGCAGGGCCTCAGAGCTTGCTGTGCCTTCTCTCTGACATGCTGCTCCTTGGGTTTTGCTCATGATTAGCTTGAGTCCATCCTTTAAGTGTCAACTTTAATGGTAGCTCCTCTGAGAAGCCTGTGCGCACCATCTGGTCTATCGTGGTCCCTCCACTTTTCTCCATCACGGCCCTTGCTAATTTCCTTCATGGCACAGTGATTGCAGACTGTACTTATTTATGTATTGGTTAGCTTGTTTACCTATTTATAATTTCTTATCAGTGTCTCCCACTGGACCATAAGCTCCGTGAGGACAGAGACCAGATCTGTTGTATTCTCCATTGTATCTTCAACACCTCATACAGTGCTTGGCACATAGTAGGCACATTTGTTGAATAAATGCATGTATTAACTTCAAAACTAAATAGCACTTCAAGGAAGGTATTTAGCGATTTTCTCCTTCATTCAACATTTGAATACTCATTTTTATTGCAAATATGATGTATTTTATTAAATGTGTGTTTGAATTGGAGACACAGCCTACGATCACTTTCAAATATACATGCCAGGACTAGCTACATTTTCACTATAAGTCAGATCCTCTAATACAAAACAAACTTTGGGGGCTGACCAAAAGCTTTTATTGTACTGAAATTTTGACTCCAGGTGTGTCAATATCCAGAATGTGTACACTTTAACACTAGTTTTATCCATTGGGGTAAGTTTTGATCTGACTGTGCTTTGGTAGCCAGTCCATAGAGTCATGCCCTAGAGCCAGTGGTCCAGGACTGACTTCAGGCGCTGCTTGCTCAAGCATTCACACAGACACTCAGGGGATCGACCTCAGAGTACAACCAGCAAGAAATGCTGGGGGCAGCTGGTAGTTCTGAGAGGCTGATTTATTAGAAGGGCCCAAAAGGACAAACCTCAAGTAGAAGCATCATAATGTGCTATCTTGTTTTGGTCCAGACTCATCAGATACCGTTCAAGTTACAAATAATATTTATTTTCATTAAAATTTTTATTATTCTTGAGCACACGGGATGCACAGTCAGTGAGGAATAGGAATCAGTGAGAACTAGTAATCAAACTGTACCAGTAATTACACAGTTCTCGTCTTCTAAGGAGCTCTATGTGCTTTGATTAGCACAATAATGTGTAGGTACCAGGTGTATAAGAAAGTACTCAACCTATAAAATTTTTACTACCTGAAACTAATATAATATTGTATGTCAACTGTAATAAAAAAATTTATTTATTTTTACTTACCCTTATATCATGTCTGCAAAAATGGTCACAAAATAATAAAATTATCCTTCATTTACTTGCACAAATTATTTGCCCAAGACAGTAATGAGCGTGTGTGTGTGAGTGTGTGTGTGTGTGTGTGTGTATATTAGGTACCCCATGTTGAAGAAAGATAAAAGAGGGACTTATAAATAGAAACTTAAGAGACATAGTAATCAGTCACAATACGTGGACTTTATTTGGACTCTGACTCAAACTGTTAAATAAATTTGTGAGACCACTGGGCAAGTGTGAACACTCACAGATATTTGATGACATTAAGAAATTATTAGCAGTTTGTAGATGTTAAAAGGATATTGTGGTTATTTTTTTAAGGGTTCTTTTCTTTAGTTATACGTAAGCGTCCATGGAGTTTTTTCAGAGTAATCCAACGGAGGGAGAAATGGATGGGGGGATTGATGAAAGTAAACTAATCATGAATAGACAGGGACTGGGGGGCATACTGTTTATTTCTGTATCTGCTTTGGAATTTTCTTTAATGAAGTTTTAAAATAAGACACAGGTATATTAAGGAAAAGAGCCAATATAAGTTCATTTGAAAATTTCCCTGAAAAAATTCTGGTCCTTGGGTGATACAAGTCTTGCACCCTGAGCCTCCTAATTCCCAATCAGAAATCACTAGAGGCATTTTGAGCTGTGCCGTATTAATCTCTTGTTACATTTCAAAACAGAAATCCGGTCCACTTCTGTTTTGCCTAAAGCAGAAAAAGTCATGAACTGGAAAGACATAATGCCTCGATTTTTATGTGAAAAACAAACTGGGAGATACACATGATCTCCTTTATCACGATCATGGGAGGAATCCAACCCACTGAGGAAGCAAAGTCAAAACTCAAGAGACAAGTCACATTTTTACGGTAGCTGGAAATAAATGCTTCTCTTGGAAGTCAGTCCAGTCCTAAGGGAGGTCTTCTGGCAGCAGAGCACATGGCATGAGTGTGAACACAAAGCTGAGACTGAGTTGAAAAATTACAGCCTGAGCTGTAGCTGCCAACGAAGAGGCCAGTGTCTGTGTGGTGGCGAGTCACACCTTGCCCAGGCGGAGTCTGGGGGCAGAAAGGAGTCTGCTGCCGACACCCTGATACTGGTTGTCCTGGTACCCCCCCCATGTGGCACCTCTCCCACTCATTTACAAGCCTCAAAGATGGAGGCTGCTTTGATAATGTTCCCAGCCGTGCAAGAAGGGGACAGCAGCTACCATATGCTGGTGGAGGGTCCTATGAACTGCCACGAAGCCTCAAACTTGGCAGGCCATCTCCCAGGCTATAGGTCAGCAACCAGATTTCTTTTTCAATGAGTGGTCCCGAACAGGACAAATCCTCATGCAGGTAAACCAGAGAGCTAGGAGAGTAAATTTTGAACTTAACTGACACCATTTTCCTTTTCTTTTTTGAAGGGAAAAAATTATATTGGGGAATGGAAGGCTAGGAGAATTAATACAGGTGCGTGCTTCCCTGGTGAGGAATAAACACAAAATTAGCAGGAGCATCTAGCTCAGTAAACATGAGAGGGCCTGCTTTTTGTGCCAGGCATTGTGGGTAAGGCAGGGATGATTAAGACATGGTCCTTGCCTTCAAGGAGAGCACAGGAAAGGGAGGAGAAAGGTGCCCAAGATCTCTTGAGTAAATATTGAAACAGAAGGGCATGTAAGTCCTGTGACCCAGGCAAGGTAACTGTTACTAAGCCCAAGTCTAACTTTGGGCAAGTCAGTTAATCTCAAAATTTTCATCTATAAAATGGTTAATTCTTGCCTTGCTGATCCTGTAGAGTCGTAGAGTTGTAAGGACCAAGACTACTAAAATAACAACAACATGAAGGAAGGAAGGAGGGAAGGAAGGAAAGAAGGAAAGAAGGAAAGGAAGAAAGGAGGGAGAAAGGGAGGGAAGAAGAGAGGGACAGGGGTGGGGGGGGGGGAGGAAGGAAGGAATAAGCGTCAGCAGCTGCAGGAGGAGGAATCCAAACAGCTTTTCAGACCCTCTGCCCTGAGAGCCTGACTGACGCTCAAGGACGAGGGCCCCCTGTGGCCGGCAGCCAAGACCCATGGCAGGTTCCTGAAGCAGACGCTGCCCACTCTCCAACCAGCCCAGGGAGCAGCAGTGCCCTGTGCCCTCATTCCCACAGCTGGTTCCCACTGGCACCTTGTCACATGCCCAGGAGCTGCCTTGGCATGAGCAACCCTCTCCAACTCGTTCAAACTCGCCTGCTTCAGAGTGTGAAGGCGCTTAATCCTAGTAATCTCAACAAACCTCGGGGTTTGAGAGCCAGCAGGAAGTTCCGGAACAGCGTGTCCAATCCTCGCATTTGTACGAAGGGCAAAGGAGACTTAGGCAGGGAATGTGACCTGATGGAGGTCACTTACTGAGGAGGTGGGACAGCAGGTGCTGGAATCTTGTTCCCTGGACTCTCCTGGTCCAATAGAGCTGCTTCACTTTCCCAGGACGATTTTGCCATCACTGACTGCTTTTATAACCTTGGTCTTTCCTGTCCCTAAATACAGAATGTAGCCTAACATCCAAGAAAGAATACTTAAGGCAAAATAAAAGAGAACAGTTCCTCCTGATAACCCTTTGCAAAGCTCTCTGCTCTTTGGGGTCTTTCATTCTTGGGGAAAATGTTTCCTAAATGCATTATTCATGTGACCCTAAATCACAACATGAGTTCACAGAGACGACAATGAGATGTCCTGGTCCCCAAGGAGTTCTTGGTTTAGTTATTACTAAAATGCCATCTTCATGAAACCTTTTGGAACCCTTGCTCTGGGAAAAGAAAGTCCTTCTAACCCAGTTCCCTTTAGTCATGCATTCAAGGAGAAATCTTCTCATTGCTATGCCTCCTGACTGCCTGTGTTTCCATTCATGCTTGTCTGGCAGCTTCTGCCACCTTGACTGTGGGCTCAGGTTGGTATTGTGAGCACAGAAAAGACTGGCAGCCTTGCTCTGGAAGGCTTACCATCCGTGCATGTCCTCTTCCTGACCCTTAGGGTTTGCATGATACCTCCGGATTGCTTCATCTCTGTTCCCTGCTGTCTCTAAAGAATTTGGTTTTGTCTCAGCTGAATAACTGTCTTCCTCCAGTTTGCCCCTGGGGTGACTGCTTTGTGTTCCCCAGCCACTTTCTCCCGTAGTCATCTTGGTGTAGTTGAATTGCCTTGAGTCTAGGGCTTTGAGGCCTTGGAAATAAAAACAATATAGTTCAGTGGAAACTCTGACATATGCAAGTAAGAAAACTGATATCCAGTGAAGAAGGTTGGACTAGAGATTCTGAATTTCCTTCAAGCTCTACTATTTCTGGAAAGGTATTTCCAAAGGTTGACAGCCTGAAAACAACTAGTAGGGTTCTACTGTGTGTGTCCAGACCTAGGACCAATTCCTAGCACCATTTTCAATGAATGTGGGCACCAAGTTTTGCTTCTGAGTCTCCCTATTCGCAGATGAGGTCCCATTATTAGGGAACAAGATGTAGGAAATAGTGGGCCAGTATGTACACTTACACACTTGTGAAATGGTGCTATTGTCTGTGGAAGGGTTCCCAGAAGTGGTGTGCCTTTCACCTCTGCTCTAGTTAACACCCTTTCTTGTACTAAATTACTAAAGGATGGACCCCAGATAGCAATGCTTGGTTCCCAACTCCGAGAGAGCCCACAGGTCACCACGGTTCTATTCTAACGAGCCATGACATGCCAATTATTTGCTTTTCTGGAGAAACCTCAGCTTGAAAATCCGTTTAATTACCATGGGAGATAATCTTTTAAATATAGCTTTACATTCTTTGACGACTTTTCCCTGTTGGAGTAAGAAAGTTTATCTGAACATGGGATTGGATTGTTTATTTTCATTTCCAGAGGAAGGACTATTACCTGGTAGTTAGCAAGAAGCCTGAGCCCTGGAGGATTTATTTTTTAAGTCTCTTCCTTCTCACTGATAGTTTGCCAATTATATTGTAATAATTCGTTTGTAGTATTACCATACTTTTTCCCCCAGCATCAACCTTTCATTTAGCTCTGTGACTCCAGGCCTATCCTTGATATTTCTCAAACATCCCTTTCAAGTTGGATTCTACACTTACCTTAGACATGGGTATCAAGAGCCAATGTCCTCAAGGATTTCCTCTCAAGAAGATCATACCTGTAAATCCATTCGCCTCAAAGATCTACCTTGAGTTACAGTCAGTCAGACACTAATTTTTGCAACCTGGAACTTCCAGTGGATTTATTAAATTCTTCCCCACTAGAAAACAAGTTTGGCCAGAGGGGTCCTGGGGTTGTGTTCACCTTGGAAGCCCAAAGACCCACAGCAATCCCTGTTCATAAGAGGGTGTTCAATAAACAGCTGCTCAATTGCCGAAAGTCAGCAGGTCTTCACGTATGGAGGATGTGTCTTGTGTCAAAACATGAACAATGTACAAAATGAAGCAGAGCGTGGTAGGCGCTCGTCCCTGGCATGGGGCTGCTCTCGTCCTCTTTTCCCTACATCACTTTAAGAGCAAGTGGTCTTGAGGCATTTGCTGGGCCTGATTCTATAGGCTGAGATCGCTGGGCCTTGAAGAATATACCTCTGCAGATTAAGAAAAGAGTGACTGCATTGAACATGGAATTAGAAGGTGAGGGAAAAACAATTTGTGGAAAACTGATTAAATCTTGGGCTTGAATCTCTTTCCAGGTCCTGACAGGGAGAAGAGCTGGTCCAAGAACTACCCATCATGTGGGGGCCTGCTGCAGTCCCCCATAGACCTGCACAGTGACATCCTCCAGTATGATGCCAGCCTTGTGCCCCTGGCGTTCCAAGGATACAACGTGCCTGCCAACGAGCAATTTATCCTGACCAACAATGGCCACTCAGGTGAGGGAGACACCTCAGAGATGTGCGGGGGCGATGTCTGAGCTTCCCTCAGCTCCCTCTTCAATCTGCCAGGGAGGGAGCTTCACTGAGGGAGGAGCAGAGGGGAGCCCTTGGGGGAGGCCCAAACCACTCTCTCTAGGGAGTGCTGGAGGCCCTGGGCTCGGGCTGTGCTGCCAGGGCAGCACCTCTCAGAGGCATATCGCTGGGATGGGAGGGGGGCAGGTCTGAGCCCCTTGGCCCGTTGGCTGTGCTGCAGGAGTGGATTCTTAGGCGTCATGCACGCAAGCAGCCACACAGCTCACGTGAGCGCACAGCCAAGCTTTGGAGTCAAACCAACCTGGATTTCAACCGCAGCTTGACTATTTAGGAGTCATGAGACTCTGTGTAAGAATTTTAACCTCCTTGAGCTTTCACCTGGAAAATGGGCATATTGGTGGGTACTCTGAAGACTAGAGATTATGTATGTTGGGCTCTGGCATAGAGTAGATGCTTTATAAATAGCAATTATTATTGTTATAGAATCTACATCTTGGCAGGTACTTCATTAAAGGTTCTATCTTCATAGCCAGGTGTGTAATACACAGATATATAAATAAACATCCATCCCGTCATCTAGTATCAGTGTTCCTGCCATCATTTCTGAAAGGGAATCAAGAAGGGGATGGGGGCCGGCACGGTGGCTCAGGTGGTTAGAGCTCCGTGCTCCTAACGCCGAAGGCTGCCAGTTCGATTCCCACATGGGCCAGTGAGCTCTCAACCACAATGCTGCCAGTTCAACAACTCGAGTCCCACAAGGGATGGTGGGCAGCGCCCCCTGCAACTAAGATTGAACACGGCACCTTGAGCTGAGCTGCCGCTGAGCTCCCGGATGGCTCAGTTGGTTGGAGCGTGTCCTCTCAACCACAAGGTTGCCAGTTCGACTCCCACAAGGGATGGTGGGCTGCGCCCCCTGCAACTACAACGGCAACTGGACCTGGAGCTGAGCTGCGCCCTCCACAACTAAGATTGAAAGGACAACAACTTGAAGCTGAACGGCACCCTCCACAACTAAGATCGAAAGGACAACTTGACTTGGAATAAAAATCCTGGAAGTTCCCCGATAAAGTCCTGTTCCCCTTCCCCAATTAAAAAAAAAAAAAAGTTTAAAAAAACAAAAAAAAGAAGGGGATGGGGGGATGGTACCTCTGGAATTGCTTCAGTGAAATAGGTATATTCCCAGGGAAAGATGCCAGGTCTGCGGGCCCACAGGCTGTATTCCTGGTCTCCACCTTGCTGCATCTACCTGACCTCCCCCCCCCCCCACATCTGGGCCCAGGGCAGGTATTGTCTCTGAAAACTACCCCTCCACTCCCCACAGTGAAGCTGAAGCTGCCCCCAGGCATGCACATCCAGGGCTTCCGGTTCCGCTACAGTGCCACACAGCTACACCTGCACTGGGGGAACCAGAATGAGCCCCATGGCTCCGAGCACACTGTCGGTGGGAAGCACTTTGCTGCGGAGGTGAGTGGGGTGGCCAGGCTGGCGGACACTGGCTGGTGGTGGGTGGCCCGGCATCCTTCCACTTGGCTGGTATGCAGACAAGATCAGAGCACGGGGGAGGTGGGGGTGGGAGCTGCCTTCGACCTCCACACCCACACCTGGCCCTCAGGAGCACAGGAGGGTGCAGCCACTCTGTCACCCTGCAGCTCCTCTGTGGTGTGGCCCTGGTCCCGTCCCTCTCCCAAACATGCTGAGGCTGTCCTACGTTTTTTACTGAGTAATGCTGCTCAGAAGGAAGAGTGCTCCCAGGGAGCACAGTGGGACACACGGTCCTTTTCTAGACCTCACCCTTCTCTTTGCAGACTAAGATCTCACCAGCTTGTCTGGCTGATGCAGCCCACTGCTGAATCATACTGGGCTAATTGCTCCCCCAGCCTTTTTTCCCATGCCATGCTGTTTGCATAGGTCTTTCCCAACCCATCTTTCCTTTTCCTGGACATGGATTATTCATAGGACTTGGAGACCCAGGGCCAGAGCTAGTCTGCCACAAATCAAGGGATGACTGGCATCATAATATACAGGGCATCATGGCAACCAGAGACTCACTGAGGATAGCTTGGGACATCAGCGTAGCATTGTGTGATGTCGCCCTGAGGCATGGACCCAAAGTGCCAAAGGAAAACAGGAAGAGACTCAGAGCTTTGGACCTGCACTACAAGTGTGCAATGGGGAGGGGCATGGAGTTGCTCCATTTCAGAGCTCCTGTGGACTTGAACTTGGGGGTGTGGTTCTGAATGTTTACAGGGCAATACAAGGAGATAAATGCTACTGATCAGCCCGTGGAACCCACAGTAAATAATGACATGACCACTGTCCTCTGTTCTTAATTGCTGAACTGCTTAATGTCTCAGGCTAATTATAGGTTGAGTTACAAGGGTAGAGGGACGATAATTGTGCTCCAAAATGAGGGCACTACTGGAGGTGCACATATTTCAGACCAGGCCCCTCTCTACGTTTCCAGGTCTGCGATTTCTTCCAGGCTACTTGCAACGTGGAGGCTTCTACTTTCCCATGGGGAATAAAGAAGGAGTTAGGTGTAGGCTGAGAGGGTTTGGACATTTAAAAATATTTCTAGTTATCATATTTTCTGCTATTGAGTCACATCATCAGACTGAGAGTCTGATGAAGATGGACCGTAAATGGCAATGATAGAGAAAAATGCATCAAGTTAACCCTAGAGTGGCAGATCCTTAGAGCGGATGGTCTTCTTCTGGATTGAGTCTATATAAGAAGATTCTCTTAATCCTCTCAGCAGGAAATTCCCTTCTGTTTGTATTCGTCTTCACCTCCTCTTCATTTAAGCTGAACCTAGTGAGGAAAGTGCTAAAACAGACCACAAGTTCAAAGGTCAGCTGTAGAAAGAAATAAGGATGAAGGACCTCTGGGGTTTTACCCACATAGAATTCTGCTCCATTCGTCCGAGTGATGCCAGGCCAAGATGTGTCTGCGTGGTGGGGGGTAGGCGGGGGGGGGGGGGGGCAACGCCGGAGGTTACATCGTTCAGGGGGAACGACGGTGAAGTAGGAGCCCCTAAGACATCCTTAATCGAGGACCACTTAAAAGGAGCAATACTTTGATATAATTTTTAAAAATTAGAAAGGGCCACTTGAAAATTGGGGAACAATGAGCTGTAGTCAATAAAATATTCCTGAATTCTATTTATAACCACAGAAGATGGGAAAAGAGATGAATAAAGAGAGATAAAAATATCAGTGTGTCCTAGCCCAAAGAGGCAAATAATCAACAAAAATGCACGTGTCATATCTATAAATGTATCTACTAATGTAGTTTTTTGAAGAACAAGTGACACCACCTTTAGGATTAAAAATCAGGTTAAACATTGTCAGAATTTGTCATAATAATGTCTTCCTGCTTGCCAAGACTCTTTAAACGTAAGGTTTCTCAAACACTCCTCTCTCCCTCACTTTAACAATGACAAATAATTTCTGCTTTGAAAAACAGAGGTTAGAATTGTATTTTGTAAAGGTAAAAGTCTGCATTCATGGAGTAACATTCCTGCTTCATGGCTTTTCAAACATGGCGATAAAACCTTTATAAAAGCCATGCTGTGATTTTCTCCATCTGAGGGATAAATATGTCCTGCTCTGGGTACAAATACGATTAAGTTACAGTTGGAGGTTTGCCGTCCCCACCCCCACTGCTTCCAGGTCAAGGGCAGAGCGCCCAGGCTGAGGCTAGGCGAGTCACACGAGACCATTTTGCCCCAGAATCCAGAACAAGTAAGAAAAATCAGAAGGAAGAAGTACTCCAAAGTACCCAGGCTTTGTCATGGTGGCTAGTATAAAACCCATTCATTCATTCATTCATTTATTCATTCATTCAATATCTATTATGCACCTGGTACTTTCCAAGCACCATATCAGACACTGGGATACAATGAGTGAACAACATGGACAGTCTACCCTGGCGAAGTCTGCAGTCCAGAGGACTGAAGGAAAAGGGAAACTGGGGAGGCCTCATATACCTGGGAGGGGGTCTGTCCTCCCCGTTGGATTCTACTCTTCTGCAAAAGCAAAAGGTTCCCATGAGTTGCCCATCCCTTATGAGTGGCTTCTCGCCCACTGCAGCTGCATATTGTCCATTACAACTCGGACCTGTACCCCAATGCCAGCACTGCCAGTAACAAGTCAGAAGGCCTCGCTGTCCTAGCTGTTCTCATAGAGGTAAGAGATATTAAGGGATTTTTGCATGAAATTTGAAGGTGGGATGATATCCAACTCGTCATTTGGTTCCATGCACACCCATCTGTTGGATGTATGTAGCTCACTCCTGTTTTGGCTATGTCTTGCCTCTAGAGCAGGGGGTGTTCTCTGATAGGGTTCTTTCTCTCTTGGCCTGGAGATGGCATTTTCTGCATCTGGGCAACAGAAATAGGCATTTCCTTTGTGACACTAGAAAAATGAGCCCTAGTCCCCAATCCTATTGCATAATGCATGGAATTGCCCAGTTGAATAGGACCTGTGTGTCAGAGGGGAGGGGAAATCATTCAACGCTGCCCCATCAGATGCCTGAACCCCTGATACAACCCCTGGTACCCAAGTTCCATCCTTTACATGGACCCTGGAATGAGCTCCTTCCTTAATCCCAGGAAATGGGAATGTCTCCTGATTCACTTACACTATTTTTCCCTAGTGAGGAAATATGTATCTTGTTTCTCAACACGCTTACCTGCCTGACTTGTTTTGCATGAACTCAAGCTCCTTAAGTTCTGGTTAGAAAACGTGCTAGTTGTGGCCTTCAGGCTCACAGCCAGATAACAGGAGCATAAGCTATATCCCTTGCCCTGGGATACTAAAGCCCCAGTGCCTTGAGCTGAAAATAGGATGTCCTGAGATGCAAGGGGGCAGTGCCATTACACCAACCCCCTCCCAGCCTAGTGAGCCATCACAATTGTGCCAGTAAAGTGCGTCCTATAGGAAGGGCCTGGCAGTGGGGACCACATTCCCCCGGCCCAGCCTTCCCATTAGCAATTGTCAACCCAGGCTCAGCCAATAGAATTCTGTCAGCATTCAACAGCCCTGACTCTGTTGCAGACGGGCTCCTTCAATCCATCCTATGACAAGATCTTCAGTCACCTTCAAGATGTAAAGTACAAAGGTGAGTGGTCCCGGATGCTGACTCCAACTTTGCTGGAGAAGGATGTAGTCAGCCCTGTATGGCCTGGAGACGAATGAATGCAGGGGGCGGTGGCTGTCTGTGACCAGGCCCTTGGGTCCGAGGGCCCAGAGAGGGACTAGTTCATGTTTCTAGGCTGAATCATATGTTCAGCTGCACGTCTGCCATGGGGAGCAGGACCGACACCAACCCCCCCAACATGTCTCTCCAGGCCAAGAAGTGTTCATTCCAGGTTTCAGCATTGAAGAGCTGCTTCCCGAGAGACCCGCTGAGTACTACCACTACAAAGGGTCCCTGACCACCCCTCCTTGCCACCCCTCTGTGCTCTGGACGGTTTTCAGGAACCCTGTGCAAATTTCCCAGGAGCAGGTAACTGGTGCCCCTCCAAGTCAGAGACCACGGGCTAGCACCCAGATCGTAATCCACGACTTGGTGTCCTTAGAATTTCACTGGCAGCTATTCAAAACCTCTCCAAATACCGCAGGTACTTGGAAGTGGAAGTGAGCTTCAGACGCGGAGCTATCAAACAGAGCTAGGAAAATGAATCCATCTCCACAGTTCTTTAAAAAAAGAATTGCTAAACTATATTTCCTAATATATCCCTCAGTGGGTGATGTTCACCTCCCAGGCAGGAGAGAGCAGGGTTCCTTTACAGAGGCAGAATAAAGATAGGAGTCACTTAAATTGTTTAACCAACCAGGGAGCTGGGATTGTAACAGTGAATAAGTGAGAGTCTCTGCCTTCAAGAAGCTCACAGTCTAACGCAAAGCTGGGGATCGGAATCCCTAGCAATCATCTCTAACCCTCTCATTTTGTAGGTGATGAAAATGAGGGTTAGAAAAAAAGAAACTCGCAGGGTCACCACTGGTTAGTGACAGAGCTAAGACCCAAAGTCAGATCTGAGTTCCAGGTCACTGCCCGTCCCTCTATGCCACAGCCACAGCTCATCAAGAAGAAAAAGGGCTTCCAGGAGCTGGGCGGCCAGGGGCAATGCTGCACACGGGTTCATGGCCCATCCCAGCCTTTATCCTAATTGTCGCTCCTGCGTTTTTATACGAGCTACTGATCTGTGTAACCGAGATAAAGGGCAGCTAGTAGGTGGACAGGAATAAAGCCGTGATGCATCAGGAGATACAATGTGCAGGGAAAGCAGTAACATCCTAACCTGGAAAGTGCCTTGGAAACAGGTTATATAATCTATGTAGATGGAGGAAAATTCCATGGGCCTAGCAGTCAGATGACCTGTGAAACTCTTGCTTCCCTCTTTTTATTCCTTCTGAGGCACCATCAGAATAAGCCCCCAATCCCCTCTGATTTAGAGTTGGGTTCCAAATCAGGCTCAGGAGAGCAGTGCAATCTCCAGGAGAGGCTGAGGAGCCCCTCTAGCACCCCAGGTTCCCCTCCCTGCAGGGCAGATTTCAGGTGGTAACAGCACTAACCTTCCCCCAAGTCTCGGGATGTAGGAAAACAAACCAGCTCAGCCGGTGCCCAGTCACCCAGACGCCCGCAGGGTAGCAGAGCAGTTCTCCGGCTTTCCCACTGCTTTCTACTGTCTCCTGCCTAGGCCCTGGAGATGAGAGCTGGCAGTCTCTTCCCCACTGAAATCAGGCAAGGGACCTGTCACTCTGTCTACAGGGTGTGTTTCTGTTCTTCTTTCCAAAGTTGCTGGCTTTGGAGACAGCTTTGTATTGCACGCACAAGGGTGACCCATCCCCCAGAAAAATGGTCAACAACTTCCGGCGGGTCCAGAAGTTTGATGAGAGGCTGGTATACATCTCCTTCCGACAAGGTAAGGAGATGCAGTCAGGGAGGGGGGTGCGGTTAGGGGGTGCGAACAAGTCCATTTTGTATGAAGTCCGATGCCCCGCCCTCGGGCTTTGTCCCCGATGCCCTTAGATGAGTTAAGAGCACTCTGGCTGCCCAAGGAATCAGGGTACATGAGGAGCTACTGGGTGTGGGTTTACTGAGGTCTCCCTTCACTGCTCTTGACTTCCCTGAGCCTTTGCAGGGCAGCACGAGGCAGAACCTCCAGGTGCATGGACCAGAGCCCTCATTAAGACTGGGAGTCTCCCACAGATGGGGAAGAGAGGCACTTCTGGGGGACCTGTCTGCTCTGGAGAACTACCCCTTCCCCTAAGACAAATGCCAGGACCTTTTCATGAGATCATACTGCTAACTTCTTATCTGAGGCTTTCTGGCATCAAGGCCCATCTTCAGTCTTCAAGTGACCACCAATGTCCAGGGACGCTCCTTTGTAAGGAGCCACATCTGTGGCCACAAGCTGCTCATGGTCTCATGTAGCAGGTTCATCAGGCAAGAAGCCATCGGCATTCCCTGCCTTTTTGTCTCAGCTTCCTGAAACTTGCTTAAGCACAAGCACACAGGGTCTATCCTGAATGAACCACAACAGTTTGGTGTATCCCGAATGCTATGAAATCTCAGCTCTTCCTTTTAAATCCATACCCATAACTCCCCAGAAGGACATTTAACATCATTACCTGCTCAGGACCCACATCCGTCCTGCAGGAGGCGAGGGCCGGGAAAAGGGTAAGGGAGCTCTCTTGGGCCCACACCCTTCTTCAAACCTCTGAGTTTCCTTTCTCGCTGTAGATGCTTGAGCTGCTCCCAGAGTTTCAAGTGGTCAGCAGCAGCTCCATCACCTTACACATCACATGACTGCACTGGCCCAGGTGTCCGTAGTTAGACGGCCCATTCACCCACTTGTCAGAGAATCAGCTCTCCTCGTCTCACCCGGTGCACCTTTTTTGTTGTTGTTCCTTTCTTCTTGGGTGAGATTATTACTATCGCCTACTAAGCTTAGTTGAACATATGAAGATTCTATTCCAAAGCCCTGGCCAGAAAGCTTTAGAAACATGCCCGTCTGAATTGATCCATACATACGATCAGAGTTACATTCTTCTGGGTCAGTTACTTAATCAAGAGCTGCCCAGGAATTTATCTTTTGTGTTCTCTGCAGATACTACTAGTCAAGGTCATTTCCCTCTTTTTCTCCCTTTTCTGGTCTGAGAACTGAATCTGTGAACAGTGAACCTCCCTCAAAATTGAGAATGGAAATGATGATGACTGTGAAATCGTCTTTCCTGGGAAATGCCTCAAATGTAAAGCATTATCCCTTTGTGATCTATTCCGGATATAACTTTCTTTTTTCTTGTTCCTCTAAGTGGAGTATGTAGTAGTCAAAGGTTAAATGGAAATACTTTAACTCTTAAATAAAATAAAAAGCATAAAAGCTCTGCCTAGAGACAAGGGGCTTTTGCCCACACAGATCAGGTACAATCTTGCTTGAGATTCAAGGACAATAATCAGCTCTGTTTTCTGGGCTAGTCTATGCAAGTCACAGGGGCAGGGTGACAAATACTTCCCCTATAGCCAGGAGACCTAGGTTCAAGGCCTTGCTTTGCTTCTTCCTGGTGGAATGATGTGGGCAAATGATGTCCCTTCTCCGGCCTGGGTTTCCTTAGCCACTGAAGGACAGGTGGGACGAGGTGAGCTAACGTCCTTTCGGTGCTAACATGTTATGATTCTAAGTGGACACTAATAACTGCCCATCCTGACTTTACATTGCAGGGACAGTGAGTGAGGGCAGTTACAGAGGATCAGAAGAAACCATGCAGGAACTTGAGTCTGACATCTCAAAGTAACCCCCACTTGTGATGATGGACTGGGCATTGGGAGTAATTAGCCATCTTCTTAGACCAGTTCAGGTCTAAGTGGGCGCTTGTAGAGTGGGCAGTGCAGCCCAGCATGCTTCATTAGACCCTCCCAGCCTGGCTAAGGGTACTTGAGGGGGGCCCTAGGCAGAAGGCCCCAGACTACCTCCTGGCTTAGGACACCAAGATCAAAGGCCAAATGCAGCTTTGCCACTGCCCCTCCTGCACAGCTCATCCAGAGCTGCTGCTTTCAGGAGCCCAGGTTGGGCTCAGCTCTCTCCTTGGAGTGAGAATCCATGGCAGTCCAAGGCAAACTGGTTCATTTGGAGGCTGATTATAGAAACTTGGCCAGAATTCTGCCCTCCCTCTCACTTCCAAAAGATGCAGGCCCAAACAGGGCTGCTACCAAAGAACAATGAGGAGGCAGCCCCAGAGGAATGACGCCCAGCCCCACTCCCCAGGGGCGCTGCATTTATAAGGGCCTTCTCACACCAGCCTGAAGCAGGCCTCAGACATGCTGTTTCCGGTTTATGGGGTGAGCCTGCTTGTCAGCGTGAACCTTGAGCAACTTGGACTCAAATATTTGTACCCTTTGCTGCTGAGGCATGTTTGTAACTGGGTCTAGTTTTCTCAGGGTTTTCTTTGGAAGTTATCAGGAACTATGGAGTTGGAAAATTTCGTCAGGAGAAAAGTCATGTTAAGGAAATCCTCTGGGAGAGAAAGTGCATGGACTTTGAGGTGTAAACAAATTGAAACAATTGGGACTGAATTGTTGAACTTGACCCTGGTTTGTCCTCAACTGTACTTAGAAAAGGAGTACAAGACCTGGTTTCTGTCCTCAAGAGGTATATAGTGTAACCAGGACTTAGCCCAAGGGCAGGGTTTCTCAGCCCTTGTACTAACTGACGTTTGGGGGCTGGACACGGCTTGTTGTAGGGGGCTGTCCTGCGCACTGCAGCCCTGGCAGCCTCCCAGGCCTCCACCTGCCAATGCCAGTGCATCCCCCCATTTGTGACAGTCAAAAATGTCTCCAAACATGGCCCAACGTCTGCGGGGGAGGACAGGCAAAACTGCCTGCTGGAGAACCACTGCCCCAGGGACTATATGACTTTCCTAGACCCAGACTGATTTTTTCCACTCATATCACAGGATTCTAGAGTTTTATATTATATGACCTGGTCTTTATTCTATTACGGCATGACATGTTCAGTCTGGTGATGGTCACCCCTGAGACGATACGGGTAGAGTTACTAAGTTAGAACAACCAAACCCAAGAGAAATTCTGGGCCCCACCTTCCTTTAGAACGTCAGGACATATTCTTATATAATTGCGTATGTCCAAGGCTAAGAGAAGAGGATGAGAGAGAACGATTCACCCTTAAGATTACAACTCCCTTCATCAGGGTTCCAGACGCCTCTGAGGCAGCAACTATCTCCTTCGGAATCCGCTCATCATTTTTCTCCTCCTTCCCTTTTGTACACGTTTTTCTCTCATAAATTTTATGTTTCTTTTTGCCCTTGGTTAAAATGCCCACTCTTTATAGAGAAGTGAAAGTCATGCCAGATACTTTTTTTCAGCTCTAAAAAGTGCCCCTTCCAAGTGGCACAAATGGAAAACTTGAGCTGAAGAGGGGAAACAAGACTCCTTATCTTCAAGATTGGATCCCGGAGAGGGGAACACATCCTGGGACCATTCCCGATCTCATAGGAAGTCAGGTGTCCAGTGGGAGGAAGAAGATGACAGAGGCAGGCGTACAGTTCAAGGGCCCAGTTCTTGGTTCCTTCTGGTTGAACTCTTCCCAGCCAAAGATACCAACACCAGGTCCAGATGGTGGTTAATAAAGCAAGAGCCCATCAACGCTAAATACTAATGCTATCTAGCCCTGTTTCAATATGTCAAGGGACCTTGAGGGACAAGAGGTAGCCAAAAAGTTTCTATAATCATGTGTTTAGTGGGCTTGCTCTGAGCAATGCATGTTCCCTGCCATAGAGCCCAGAGCCAGCTGAGGCGCTTACACAAGAGCGCTGGACACTAGAGGGGTAGGACTCTCACCCACCATTAGAATCTGCTTGACCCTGAGGGAACTGGGTAAATGTATAAAACCTTTAAAAAAAGAGATAGAAAGAAGTCTTACAAAGCTAAGATGGCTAATTATCTAATTTTTTGAGACTCGAATGTATGCTTTGTGGTTATTGACCTTGTGTTTCTAAAAGTTCCTATTTATAAATAAAACCTATTAGATGCAAAGATATCAGTTCTTCCAAAGTATCCAAATGGAAGCCCAGAGGAGTTCCTCTTTTCCAGTTCCCCCTGGCCATAGCGCACTGCATCATCAGGAATAATCATCAGACACGCTAAGCAGTGAAGTCCTTCATCTAATGGAACTCAGCACACCACGTGCTTCCTGAGCACACCTCAGGTGAAGCACTGGGGGACCAGAAAGCCCCCCCCTGGACATTACACTGCTCCTAACACCGAACCTCTGGCACACAGCACATCCTGCTCAGGAAAGACAATGGGAAAAGAGGTCGGGCACAAGGCTGGGACCACCCTTTGTGAGGTGGCCCCCACTGACCTTCCCGGCACTATCACACCCTGGCACCATCCACACCCTGGAGGGCCTCCCTTAGCCTGGCAGGTGCTTTCTTCACATGTGGACACTATTTGCTTTGCCCACACTCTTCCCTTTGTCTAGGATGCCCTCACCTCTTCCAGCTGGAGAATTCTTTCAAGCCCCGATTCTACATGCCCTCCCCATCCCCTGAAAGCGACTTAGGTCTCCTTCAGTGCGGCCGGAACAACACGCTCCTCTCTTTACGGTTCTTAGCGCACCACAGGGTGAAGATTTATTACAACACAGAAAAGGAAAGAGAGAAAACATGCCCATATTATCCACACACTGCCAGCCCCCAAAGGACCGCGCTGGTGAACACTTTACTCACTTTTCGTGCCTGGCATCATGTCTGGTGCTCACGACAAGTCTGAAAGAATGCAACCGACCCGTCTCCCTTCCCCTCCTCTCCCGAGTGTCTTCTTTGCAGAAGGATTAGAACATAAGCCTGACCGATGGTCAAATGTAATTTGATTAAGTCTTATTTTGCTTTGTTATCAAATTGCCCACAGCATGAAAATCAATCCATTTGTTTAAGGTAAATTACAGATCAACTTAGCGGTCAAGTTTTGAAGGTGTGGGAGGGAGTTGCCTAGAGGTGCTCTCAGGCTTTCCATTGCTCTGATCAGGATAAAAGGCCCCAGTCTCACCCTCCATCAGCCCTTCAGCACAGTCAGCCCAGCCACCAAAGGGAGCTGAGAGTAACCGGCACTCACTGCAGGCATCACAACCCACGCCTACTGCCCCAAGACTTAGGCCCCTCAGAGCAAGGTAGCTCTTTCTTCTGGGCCGCATTCCTGCAATCTGGAAGGCAAAGCCCTCAGTCCCTATCATGGCTAGAGAAAACCAGTTCCCTCATGTAATCCGCTGCTCTCTTTTTGGCAGATGTATTTGTAGAAAGCATTTCTTTACTGGGTTATTTCTGTATAGTGTTAATAAGGAAAACGCCTCAGTTAAATACGTCCTGCAAAGATAGTTAATGTCCTGTGGTCATGGAGGACATTGTCCTTGCTTTTCTCACCAAAGCATCATCCAAAGAGAGGACTAGCATTTCGGTTACTTGAGTCTAGGACTTGTAGTAAGCATAATAATAAGTTTTTACTATTCAAAACTGGATTACCAAAACTTTCCCTGTCTTTTCTACAAGAGTAGAGGCTGTTAAAGACATGTGTGTATATATAAATATACATCTAAATCACTATGTCACCTATCAAGACAGTCCATACTTTAAAATAATATCTTGAAAGGAAAAGGATTATATTCCTTGTTATTTGAAATTCTGTTTAAATAAACAGAATTGCAAGTAGACTCAGAAAATGCTAGACTTGTTCCAGGAACTGCAAGCTGTGTCAATGAGCTGCTTGTTCTTCCCGCTGGACTTTTCTGTGTTTGCACTTGAGGCTTCAGAAGACCTCAAAATCAGTTAACCAGCTTCCCTCGGTCCAGCAAGATGCCAGTGGAAGACGTGGCTCCTGAGCCAGCCCGACCAGGTAGTGATGCCCTTCCAGCAAGCAGCTCGCCCATCTTCGCCGGGGGTCTGTACCTTCCTGGGAGATGCATGTGTCAGTCAATTTCTTCTGTATCTGTGTGTTTTCTTCTGTGTGTTGTATTGCCCCATCTCTGCTCGCCCTGACACGTACGGGAGCACTTTATGAATGGATGGCTCCCCCACATCTGCACAGCATGCACCCTCTTACCAGCCAGCTCAGGAGCCCCTTCATTGCATTCTTACCCCGTAGCTGTCGTGGGCCATCTCTGTCAACCAGCCTATCTCCATTTCTCCTATCTGTCCCGTTGTTCTTTAGTGGGAACCGCCTGCCTTATTTGCCGTTCATAAACAAATGATTTCTTTGCTTAATCTGGTTCTGCCCTTCCCTGTACCATCTTTGATGCCTGTTCTTTACAACATCCCAGAGGTTCTGCTGTGATGCAGGCTTTGGCTTCCTTCTCTGAGCTCTAGTTCTCCCAACAGCTCTCCCTGTACCCCCAAATTCTCTCTGACTTCCCCTCTCCCTTGAGTTAGTACACGCTTTGGCATCTAGTTTCCATGGGCCCCGAGCCCTGTGGGTTGCGTCCAGCTCTGTAGAGAAGCCCTGCTTCCTTGATGGTTGGTGCCATCTCAACTGGCAGGGGCTAGCATGCCAACATCTTCCTGCCCTGCGCTTCCTGTGGGGTGGAATTCTTTCTTAGCAGGTGATACTCTTGCCGCCATTTCTCTTCCATAGTAGCCTACACCCTTTGCTTGCTCAGTCAAGCTGCTTTGTTTTTGCTGCATCAAAGTCTTGGCTGAAAGCATCTGTCCCACTCTCTGGGGCTTTCCTTGTTTTTGCGGCTGCTTGGTTTCCTTTCATTGTTTCCAAGGAGAGGCAACTTAGGTCCTGACGAGTCGTCATCCAGGAGCAAGGAACTTAGGCTAGAGCCCTGGATTAAAGTAGGCTGCTGTTTATGGGGCCTGATACAGCCAAGGGCACTGCTCCGTGAACCAGGAAAGCCAGACTCTCCCTCCAGATAAGCCACCAAGCTGGGCCACGTGCTCTTGAGAAAAACCCCAGGCCTGGAGGCCTTGCTTCCTTAAGACTTTGCTCAGCTCCCTAAGACCATGGCCCAGGGGCACCTCCTCCATCCCCAGAGTGGTGCTGCTCAGCTGTCTGGGGGCCTTGTGGTTCTCAGGATGTTTGAGGGGCCTGTGAAAGCAACGACCTGACACACGGTCCAGTTTGGACAGCTTAGCCAAGCGGCGAGGCTTACCTGTAAGTCTTATGTGGTGAAAACTAGTTTGGTACCACAAACATCTGGGGTTTTAGGAACAAAGGACAAAAGTGTATTTCATCAAAAAGCTTGGAAAGGAAACCATGACTAGTTGGGATTTTGGGGGCTTGTTGTTTTTAAGATCCTGGAGGCTTTGGTCACCTCTAGAAACCTTAAAAAGAAAAAAACCCAAAGTACCAAATTCTAATGTGCAGTGGCCACAGCTGTGCAGGGAACAGAACACATGGTATACAAACACTTGATGTTCTCCCCAGGGGACTCATGTCCTGAGCCTCTCCCCAAGCCATCGGTGAATCCTTGTGTTCAGGTGACACGAGGAGGCCTGAGGCAGGGAATCAGGCCAGGAGAGCTGCTTTTGTTGCCACTTGGGAGGCCATGGGCTGATGGTGGTGGCCAACAAGAGCTGAGATCAGGCCACCCTGTCCTGTGTGGACAGCTCCTCTCCATACCTGCTTTGTTTATCCTTACAATGGCCCAGGGCCACCTGGGGCCAAACCAGAGACTTCTAGGGGCCAGCATTGGACAGAGAGGCTATAGGCTCACCATGAGATTGTAGAAGAGGACAGTAGGGAAAGGACATAGGGCTGATAGCTCCAAGGGAATCAGCCAGATTCTGGCCACTTGACAGGAGAAGGGGGTGAGCAAAACCTCATCCTGCAGTCTCAGGTCTGGTTCCCTGGGTGTCAAGTGACCTGAGGGTGAGTCCCTGGCCCTCTGCTGGCATCTCACACTTGGTCAGGGCTCACCCAGGGTCTCAGTCGCCACAGTGGGCTCTGTGGGCACAGGCTGTCCTGAGTGTTGGGCTGGGTAGCCACAGTCTGTACAACTCTGACTTCCCATGGGAACTAGGATAAGCAGCCCCTCCCCTACTCACACACACACCTGTTAGAAGTTTCTACTGAGGCCAGAAAACCACCGGACAAGAGAGTATATGTAAATAGAGATTTCTTTAGATGGAAGACCTGATTGAGAGAATGGGGACTAGGTCTAAGAACCTGGAAGAAGCTGGCTGAGTGAGTCACCAGGGGACCTCATGACTGGCTCCGCTGTCTTCCTCAAGAAGATGGAGTCATCATGACCCTCCCCCAGGGAGGTCCCTCATAGGCTGACTCTGGGATTTCTCCTTAGATGGCTGGGCCCTATTTCAGCCCCACTGAGGACACCTAACTCACCCCATTTATCTCCAATATTAACTCACTGAGAGAAGCCACAACGCTCTGGTTCCACATAGCAGAGAAGGGAGACTAGTACGGCGGAGGGCTTCCTCCAGTTTATCCAGTGGGGACAAAGCAAAAACAGCACCAAACCGTGATAATGAGACTGGTGGGGATGGGGCAGAAGTCTGGTGACAGGTTCCAGCTAAGCACTGGCAGCCCCAGCCAGCCAGAACATGGCAGGTTTCTTGCTGAGGAAGAGGGGTGGGTACCAGAGAAGCAGGTAACAGCCTGCCCGAGTAACTCTGACTATCCTTCCTCACTACCCACTTTGGCCGCTTTGTATTGAAAGCTGAAGTCTTGCTCTAGCAAAAAGACTGCTGTGATTAAGGCGCATCGGAGGGAGGGGGCCCTGTGTGGGGTCCCCTAGGTGGGCAATTCCCTCTATCATATCAGGCACCTGGGTCAAAAGTGAACACCCCTAGAAAGTCTGTATAAGCCTAGCACCTCCAAGCAAACAAAAGACAGAGCTTCCACACACTGGTCAAATCCACCATGGTTTGACTTGGTTAATTTCCAATCTTTTCCTCCCTCTTTGAAGTGCAAGACCTTACCCACGCAGGACTGAGTCTGGGTATGTGGCCGGCCGGCCGTGCATGCTGTAGCTGGGTGATGGCTGTGATTCTCGGTGTGATCTGGGCCTGTGATACTTGCAGCCCATCCTCTATGCTTTGGTGTTGTCGCTCTGGCTCCTGGCCCCCTCTTACTGTGGGTCTCACCCTCACCTCGCTCTCTGATTCAAAGATGAACTGCCAATCAAACGCTCCCAATGAAAGACCTAATCACTGTACACAGCACGAATACATTCAAAAAGCCTATCCAAGACCTTCTGTTGGCCATGGTGGTAAGCCATTGCCTAAAACATGCCTGAGCCCAATGTGGAGGATGGGTGACTGGCTAGGAACCTTGGAAATGGGCCCCTGGTTGTTTTGGATTGCTAGGACTGTGCCATGGCACTTGGGAGCAGCCCTGATAAAGAGGCTTCCCAATGGGCCTTAAAGCCAGCAAGCAAAGACCAAGTGAATTCTATTTCTGTAGCCCAGGGTTTCTCAAAATGTAGAGCATGGACCAGGTACATCAGCAACAGCTAGAGGTGTTCGGTAAAAATACAGATTCCTGGGCTCCACTCCAGATTGAATCAGTTTCTGAGGGTTGGGCTCAAAAAAAAAAAAAAAAAAGTCTACATTTTAAATAAGCTCTTCTGATCCTGGTGCAAGTTTGAGAACCCCTGCTGGATAAGGGCTACCATTTGCAAATGGCTCCCTCTAAGTATTCCAGCCAGTCCTGCTAAACCAAAGACCAGAACCTGAGAACAGAGGTGGGGAAATTACACCTTTCTGTGGATGATTATGCAACAGTCACTTGCCGTCACAGCCATGTGCTGTGGGATGGGACGCAGGGGAAGGTAGGACTATAATGTGTGTCCGCTGCCTCTTCCCCAGGCATCATCCTATCGGTGGCCCTGGCTGGCATTCTCGGAGTCTGTATTATCGTGGCAGCATCCATTTGGCTTTTCAGAAGGAAGAAGAGGTGAGCTGGGTTTGTTTGGAAATGGGAGTGGGTGGTTTATGTGTCCGTGAGGATTCTTTTGTCTGGGAAGGTGGCCTGCAGAAAGAAGAACCTCTGTCACATGTAGCAACACTTATCCTGGGAGTGCTGGTTCCCAAACACCACTAGCTCAGAACTCCTTTGCACAAGACGCTGGTCGTTCAAGGGTCATTGTGCTCACAGTGGGAGGTGTGTCTGCTAGCCTTGCTGCCATGGCTAAAACCTTGGATGAGTCTCTTGATTTGGGGGGTGGGGAGGTCCTATTTGCCTAAGTACAAGTACCAAGGCTGTTTACATCTGTTTTTTGTCTGAATCCAAAAAGCAAAGTGAAGGAAAACTTGCCCTTTGCTCATGTTTTTATTGTCTTGTTTATTTTTTCCTAAAACCTTATTTTTCCTGGTCTGAAAAAGAAGATTGCCAAGAATGCTGTTGTGAAATCAAAGGTTTGAAGCAGGGACGGCAATGGGACCTCTTCAAAATATAGGTCTAATATTGTCAGGCGTTAAAAGAGAACAGTTGGAAAACGAACAGTTTCCATTTTGATTAATGCTGTTTGTGTAGCCATTCCCTCCTAAGAGCAACAGAATCGGGGAAAGGTCTCCAGGAGGGGAATCTGAACCCTAGAATTTGCCTCATTCCATAGCTGAGTCATGCTGCTTTCTGCCTCTCTCCTCTTTCACTAACAAGACTGGTGTGTTCTTTTTGTCCCCGTAGCAAAAAAGGTGACAGCAATAAAGGAGTCATTTACAAACCGGCCATCAAGAAGGAGACTGAAGCGCATGCCTGAGGCCCTGGCACTCCGGCCTGTCCAAGGAAGGACTTTGCTATGGTTCCCTGGACACTTGAAATACCTGAGCGTTCTCTGGAGCTCAACCTGCAAACACCCCAGGTCCTTGGGGGGGCCTCCAGCTGGGCGCCTCGCCACCCCAGTGCAGCTGTGAATGGGAATTGTGTACCAAGGAGGCAGGAGCTCTGAGTTATCCAATTCATCTCTGTGAGCCCAGTACATGGCCTGGATTCTCAGGGCCAAAGCCAAGTTGCCTGCTGGGGGCTCTTATTGATTGAAAAACACTTTTATCCAGGGGTTCACTCAAGTGTGGTTTCAAGTAATCTCAGAACTCTGCTGGACATTCTGCTCCTTGTCCAAGCTTTCAGACCAGGATGTGCTTAGGTTTTGCTTTTGAGACTCAGTTTGTTTTCTGAGGGAAGGTGGTGTTGTCTTCCTCTGATTTCCTCCTGCTGTGACAAAACCTTTAGTTTGACCTTACAGCTGGGGAGGTTGGTGGTGGTGGTGGGTGGGGGGGTTGGAAGTATTGATACAGGAAGGGTCAAGGTGTCTGAAACAAAAAGAGAACGAGAAGTTCTTTGAAAGGCACTAGAGGCATCTTCCTATCCTTTGGATCAAATGCACTGAATGGGCCTTAGAGGGAGAATGAGAAGATACGTAAGCTCTGGAAGAGTCTGAGTTTGGAATCAGAAGTTGTTTGCCAAGCCAGAAGTGTGAGAAGGACAGAATATGAAGCCCAAGCCTAGCCTCCTATCAGCGGGGCAGTTGTGTTTTATATTCTACAGATTTTAGAATTAGGCTATTCCTTGAAAATGTGCTGCTACTTGCATCGCCTAGAGCTGATGTGAGTTCTGAGATTACCCAAACTGCTTTTGAGTCTAGAGAAAATAGACAGAAGCAAAAATGATTGAAGAGCTTAGCCTCTTTTGCTCAAATTTCGTTTCTGTACCTTTGTGGTATCAGGTTGACAGCAGGTGTCAACCTGGACTTGGAACTTACCTACTTCTCTGTCTTTGAAGATGTCAAGTCTCAGCTTAGTTAAAATATATATTTTCAAGCTATAAAAGCAGGAAGTTATCTGTGCAGGGGCTGGCAGTGTGGTATCTAGAGACCAAAATAATGGAATGTTACCAAGTTTCTTCATGGTCTTCCCCCCACGTCACAAAGACAGCTTCTGAGAAGACTTAACTCCTTCACTCTCCTCCCATCGATGTAAGAGCCCCACGGAGATCCGTTAGTTCCATGACTGACAAGGTCCTCCATCACCCACCTCTCAAGGCCAGCAGCTCGCAGTTCACAGAACTTTCTGATTCACAGTCTCACTCTGACAGCATGGAATGTCCTCCTGAAGCACAGGTTTCTTTATAGCAATCTTTTTCCTTTTGCTCTTCCCTTCGACTCTGAGAAGTCTTCTTCCTTCTCTACTGTCCCAACGTTTTGTAGTGAAGGCAAGCCCTGTGTCTTTGGAGCTTGTTTGCTAGGCAGGTACAAATGACCTAAGGGAGACGTGGACATGTGTGTGCACAAGACCTCTGGCAGCCTTGAGCCTGGGGTGGCATGCTGACCTTGCCGTTGGCACACCTGATGCCGATCCCGTGACAGCAGGGAGAACCCATAGGACTGAGCAATGTGAATTACGTAATGCTTTCTTAGCCTCGGCCCAATGCTGCCAATCAGAAACCAACATAAACCACTCCAGACCTGTGGGACTGACTCAAAAAGCTCTCTGCACCTTTTATGGATAAATTCTGTGAGAGAACAGAGAGATCGTTGTACCTGGCACAATGTCTGTTCATAAAAAGGGAGATTTACTAGGTGGTGAAAACAGTGGCATTTCTCCTGCCCTCTTCCCCCTCAGCACAGCCCAGGCTCTCAGCCCTCATGGCTGAGACAACACCAAGCGAGGGAGGCAGACAAAAGGCTCCAAGAATCAACTCTGTCCACTTCCCTGCTAATCCTTATGGGACTCCGGAGGATCCCCCTTTGGAACCGGAAACCCTTCCTCAGGTTCTCCCTCATTCTATTGACACCAGTCGCCACTAAAGGAAACCCGCGTGGTGGTGCTGCAGGCTCCTCTGCCTCCCCTCAGCCCTGGAGGGCCCAGGACAGGAGAGATGACAGACACAGGTGCGGGCTGGGGGCCGGACACGGGAGGCCCGGCTTCTCTGCCTCCCACTAACGGGGGAGCGTCAGTCTCTCTGTTCTCTTTCTTTAGTACCATCTGATAAAAACAGTAAGAACCTATACCTGTTTCCTTAATAGACATTCTAGGATTTTGTTGCATGAATCACATTTCACGTTCAGACCTTAACTTCTTCTCCCCTTCACTCAGCTCTCTGAAGGCCTCCTGGCTGGCTCTTGGGGAGCACAGTGATCTGCAGCACCCCTCTGTCCCTGTGCCTTGGTTGGACCATAGGCACGGTGACGACGGTCCGTTTAGCACTTCAGTATTTATTGTAAGAATGATTGTAATGAAGACATACACTGTAAATATGAGAAATTATAAATAAAAAGTTTTTCACAGCAGAGTGATGTTCGTGGAGGTGAGGTTAAAGCATTACTATTGGCAAAGCACTTTGTACTCCCCTATCTGTGGTGACAGGTAACCAAGCACAATGAATAATGTCATTGGCATCTAGGTCTTAGAAACTGGCTCTCAAGGAAAACACACTGAAGTAATCGGTGTTCCGAGGACGGAGGCCGAGGCGTGTACATGCCCAGGGTCACACAACTGCTCAGGGAGAAGGGGCAAACCTGAGCTGGGCCTTGACGAGTAAGTCAGCTTTGGAGAGATGGATGGAAATGAGGGAGACATTCTTAACCAAAGTGCCATGCGTGAATATAGAAAACTGGTCTTCTGTCTCTTTGCTGTACCAGGTACTGCACCTAGTAGGTTGGTAGCCTCTCTTGGTTGCCCGACTATATGACATTACTCTGGATTCTTTTTGCAAAATATGCTATCACCCTCCATATCATCTTTTGTCTAAATCCAAATTTCACATTCTGGTCTGCTGAAGGAGGCAGACCTGTTTGTTTATTTAGAAAAGCTTCCAGTTTTCACTTCAGTTGCCCTAAGATGGAGAGAGATGCCACAGAAGTCCTCTCCCTTCTCTCTCCACAACCTTTCTCCCCATTATCTGAACTCCCCATTCATCTGGGCTGATGACAGCAAGTGTGGTGGTAAAAGCCATGGGTGGCAAGCACTCAAGTTCTCCTTCACTTTGATCATCACCTCCTCATCGAAATCCAGCCAAATGGACAATCAAGAGTGCATAGCCCAGTAGAAATACAATAAAATATAATGCAAGATATGAAATTTTAAAGTTCTAGTAACCACACCAAAAAAAAAGTAAACGAAACCACTGACATTAATTTTAATTTACTGTATATAACCCAATAGATCCAAAATACTATCATTTCAACATGTAATCAATATTTTGATATGAAATATTTTCAATCTTTTTTCTGTAGTAACTCTGAAATCTGGTATTTTACACTTCTACCACATCTCAATTCAGATGCAAATTCTCACTGAAAATATTTGATCTATATTTATTTAGCCTTCATGAAATTTACAGTTAAAAAAGCAGATTCACATAGCTGCTCCAAATAAAAGGTTTCCAAATAACTAAATCAAGTATCAGCTCTTAAATTTAAATTTATCAAAATAAAATAAATGGAGTTGCTCAGTTTCATTAAGCAAATTCCAAGCGCTCAGCTGCCATGTGTGGCCGCGGCCAGCACAGCCACTGTGCACATACGGAAGGAACGCTACTCTTTTCCTTGGATATACCCTTTGGGAGGGTTAAACCTAAAGGGCTTTCCCAAAAAATAAGCCCCAGCAGAAAGCTTTGCGGGGTGAGGGATAGAGGATGGAAGACAGAGAATGGGGGTATCCGTGGAGGCCCATATGGAGGGGGGTAGAAAAGAGGGCAGACAGAACACACCAGCAGGCCTTAGGCACGGCTCCTCTCTCCTTACACCTTTCCCTCGGGACCAGGCGTGCCCCAGCCCTCCCTGCCCTGGCCACGCCCCTCGGCCCTGCCTGGGGTCTCAGTTCTTCTCAGCAGTGACTCCAGCCTGGGGTGTCCCAGGGCCTCTGCCAGAGCCTGGGCTGTGAGCACAAGCTTGCCTGGTTAACTGTGGGGCCTGGCCAGGTGCCAGGCGCTAACTGCCGACTCCTGCCCCTCCCCCATCGCCTCCTAATGCTCCTGTCAGGGAAGAGTTATCTCCACTCTTCCAGAGCGGGTCAGCCCAAAGAGGGGGAATGCCTAAAACCTGAGTCTCGAATTGTTATCTGTGCCCCCATTAGAACGAGTCCCCTTCCTTTCTTCGAAGTGTGGGAAGAAGTCTTAAGACCTACTTACAAGAGGAAACAAGACTTCCGGGGCTGCCTGCCAGGGAGCAGAGGCACCACCTGCGCAGTGGGCACTGTTATGGCATATCTGTTATGCTGACATCCATGTCCACATTGGACACGACCTGGCAAGGACGCATGGCCCTCTCTGGCTCTGATTCAACTATCCCAGGGTGGAAGGTGTGACAGTGCTCAGAGTAGGGTCACCATGCCCCACACATGCCCTTTCATTATAGAGTAACTGGGCAGAGAGAAGGGCCAAAGTGCTCTGTAGTATGGAATTATTCACCATAAAAAAAAATGATTGCAATCAGGCCAGCATATCAATTATGACTGCAGGTCAACCAGGGTCTCAGTAATGCCTCCCAGTTGTATACCCTTGACTGTTTCAATGCACCTTCACTCCAACAATCCAGGGAAAGAGAACTGCCCTTACCTTCTAAGTGGGAAACTAATCAAGGACTCTGGCTCTGGGCTCAGCCAAGGCCACAAAGCTCCTGCAATGCTAGCATCTTCAATAACATGGGGTCCACCTTCCCGAGCTCCAGTGACATGGAAACACCTTCTTGTAACAGAATTGGCCATGCTTATCTCAATGACAGCCTCAGAAAACCCCACGGGCTAAAGGCAGTTGTGCCAAAGATTTCTGGAAAGTCAACAACAACCTCCTGCCTCCAATCTGATTGGTAACATGAAACCCTGGCCTCTGTTCAGGAAAAGTCTGACCAAGGACTAACCACAAGCAAGCAAAGGAGTCAGCTCAGCTCCTGGGCTGTTACGCTCACCTCTGAATTCAGCAAAGCAAACTCCCAAGGACACATTCACTGAACTTTCTTTTTTCCTAGGCTGAACTGGGGAGAAGAAATAAGTACGCACACACCGTATAATGCCATCTGGATAAAATTCTAAAAAGTACAAAGTACAGTGACAGAAAGCACATCAGTGGTTGCCTGGGGGTGAGGTGGAGAATGAAGGGATTGCAAGGGGGTATGAGAAATTGTTGAGGTGATGGATGTGTTCATTATCTTGACTGTGGGGATGGTTTTTCCACATTTGACAAAACTGTTCAAATTTTATACTTTAACTCTGTGCCATTTATCTTTAATCAATGATACTCAATAAAGTTGTCTTTTTAAAAAGGAAAAAACCAGCCCACACACAGGCAAACGATACCCTGCCCCATCCTGGCATTTCCATTCAGAGCTTATCCTGCTGGCCTATCTAGAAGGAGAAACCTGGCCAGGATGGCACACTTCCCTGGAACTCGCCCTGTGGGTGGGAGCCCAGGAAGGAGCGTGATCTCTGTTCACGTGGCTGGATATGACCTCCTGATTCTCTAAGTGAAAGTCATTATTTCAGCTTGAGTTCTCTCACTTCAAATATTAACTTTTAATTACCTACAATGAAGACAACAAACACAGGGCCTATAGGTTCAAGGGCAGCCTGAGACCTTTATGGCAACGCCGTGTCAGCGAGGACAGTCAGCCGACTTCTCGGGAAGAAGCAGAGCCCTTCTGGTGAGGCAGGAAACACAACCAGTCAGCTCATCCGCTGAAACTAGTTTCCCAAGATACCTAGACATGCAACTCTCATGCATCTTCGTTTCTCTCCTTCTCAACTACCCCACACATAACCATCAGAAAAGTTGTCTTGAACATGGTACATCCTTTCCGTGGAGAACATACATGGTCAGGAGCTCATCATTCCTTCTTAGCCACTGGGTGAAATCTGGATTAATCTCCTGTGATATTGTGATATACTAAGAAATATACATGTCATCCCTAGTTCCTGGCACAGAGCTCCTAAAGATTCCTAATAAGCTCCTGAACCATACCTAATTTTATGTTAAAGAGGTGATGCATGGAGGATGGGAGGCTGGTTACCAGAGGAACCAACCATCTGATCAGTGGGTTGTAACTTTCAGCCCTACTCCCTGACCTCTAGGGAGGGGAAAGGGGCTGGGAATTGAATTCAATCAGCAGTGGTCAATGATTTAATCAATCGTGCCTACATAATGGAACCTTCAAAAAAACCCAAAAACCCTTAAACTATGGGTTCAGAGAGCTTCCAACATGTGGAGGTGGAGTGCCTAGCAAGGGCATGGAAGTTACGTGTCCCTTCCCCATACCTTGACCAATGTATCTAGCTGTTCATCTGTATCCTTTACAATATCCTTTATAATAAACTGGTAAATGTAAGTAAATGTTTCCCTAAATTTTATGAGCTGTTCTAGCTAATTATCAGACCTGAGGAAGGAGTCATAGGAACCTGCAATTTAAAATCAGTTGCTGAGAAGTACAGGTGACAACCTGGGACTTGCAACTGGTGTCTGAAGTGGGGGCAGTCCTGTGGAATTGAGCCCTTAACCTGTGGGGTCTGCACTGATTCTGGGCAGTGGGTGTCAGAATTGAGTTAAATTACAGAACATCCATAGTTGGTGTCCACCGAGAATTGGAGAATTGTTTGGTGTGGAAAACCCCACACATTGGGTGTCAGAAGGGTTATGAATAAAGGAAAAGGCTTTTCCTTTATCTTGCTTCTATCATTCAAAGTAGTTTCCAACTGACTTTCTTTCGCATACCTCCTTATTCAAAAGCAGATTTAAGGCAGGAAAAAGGGGTTCAGATCAGACTGCGAAAGATCTTGAATGATATATACTTTCTAATAAAGACACCAAGAAATCATAAAAGTGCCTCGATTATGGTTTTGTCTGATTACATAAATAATATATACTCATTGAAAAAAACACAAATAAGTATATATAAAGCCCAAAGTCCCCCGTAATCCTACCTCCCCAAATAGCTATTCCTAATGATTGTTTTCTCTCTGCAGACTTTAAGTGTATGTGTGTGCACACTTTAATATTCATTTTACATTTTTTAATAAAATGGACTAATAGGATACATGTCGTATGCTCTATAAGGGATAAGATCACACCTGTCTATTTTCCCTCTGGTATTCTCAGTATCTAGCACGATGCATGAGAAATATTTGTTGAATGGAAGAATGGTCTAGACCTTGCTTTTGTTTTCTAATATATTGCAAATATCCTCATTCTTTTTAAAGTGTTCTTCTCTTTGAGGCAAAGCTCTATTGATAGACATTTGTTACAAACCCCTAAGGTTGCAAGACTATTAGAAGATCCTTGCGTGCTTGGATGTATTTCTATAGGATAAATTCCTAGAAAATTGCTGGTTCAAAATATGCACATCTCAAAATTTTATAGATACAATAGATTTTTCTAAATTACCACCCAAAAGGTTGTACTAATTTGCTTTCTCCTAACATGCTGTTTCCACCGTATGTTCAACACTCCTTGATAATTATCAATCTTTCTCATCTTTGACAATCCGATAATCTAAAAATTATTTGCTTGTTTTATTGTTTTTTATTAATGGTTTAGCATTTGTCTTACATTTATTGTTGTGCTTATGTTTATCTTTGTGTGTGTGAATTGTTTGTCCTTTAATCACTTTTTTACTAAATCATCTTTTTTAATTATAGAAGCTTCTTGTGTATTATAGGTGACAACTCTTTGCAATATATCCCAAAAATATTTTTCTCAGCCTTCTTTGTTTAGAGTAACTTTTGCTGTACAGTTTTAAATTTCATGTAGTCAAATCTGTCCATTTTTTCCCTTTGTGATTTGTAGCCTCGGTGTAGTGGAGAAATACTCTCCACCTTAAGATTAGTAAATTATTCTAATGTTTTTCTAGTTTTTTTTCATTTTTTGCATTTGAATTTTTAATATGTCTAGATTTCGTTTTATAGTGAAAAGTGAGGAAAGGACTTGGCTTTACTTACCCCCTCACTCCCCAAAATATAATCAAGTAAATCATCAAACAGCCCATTTATTGAAGAGCTGATCCTTTTTCCCACTGATTTAAAATGACAATTTTATTATATACTAGGTTCTCATATATTGATGGGCCTGTTCTAGAACTTTTTATCCACATCCATTATTGAAGATTTATGGTATACTTTGGTACCTAGTAGGATAAACATAGAAACATTTTAGATATGGTTTATTCTCTGAAAGTGGCATTGTTATCAATCCAATCTAGATTAGATAAATTAACAAACAGGACACAATTCACTTATCACATTAAAAATTTTAAATATTGATATCCTGGGTATTCCTTTATAGTGTGTTAAATAGACATTTAACATGGAGAATTGCTTTTGCACTCACCACTTTTTTTTTAATTGGGGAATATTGGGGAACAGTGTGTTTCTCTAGGGCCCATCAGCTCCAAGTCGTTGTCCTTCAATCTAGTTGTGGAGGGCGCGGCTCACTGGCCCATGTGGGAATCGAACTGGCAATTCTGTTGCAGAGCTCTCGCTCTAACCAACTGAGCCATCTGGCTGCCCCTGCATTCACCACATTTTGTTTGGTTATTACAGAACGGCAAAAAGTTTTGAGTGTAATAGGGATTCCATATTAACTGCCTATAACACATTTTCAATGAACATGTACATTTTTATACTTCTTTCCTTTTTTCCTGTTTGTTTTGATTTTATTTACTGAAATGTAATTTTATACTTGACTCTAATAACAAATATTTTGGGTTTGTAATTTGAATGTCTGTTCTATCACATTTTTATAATAATTCATTTTTGTTGTATTTTACAAAAGTATTGACCTGTGATGGATTAGAAATTTTTCTAAAAATAGCCCTTAACTACAGATTGAGAAGCAAACTAGTTCTAGAAAGCCAATCAATTTCCAATTCTTTGCTGTTTGTATAGACACAGGATTGATTTTTGTATGTTAACCTTGAATCCTATCTATGATCTTGCTAAATTCACTAATTAGTTCTAGTTGCCTTTTTGTAGTTTCCTTAGGATTTTCTACGCTGACAATCATATCACCTGAAAATAAAGAATTTTATTTCTTCCTTCCCAATCTGTATTACATTTATTTTCCTTGTCTTTTTGCACTGGCTAGGACCTCCATACACTGTTGAATAAAAGTGGTAAGAGTGGACATCCTTGCCTTGTTTCCAATCTTAGTGGAGAAAGTATTCAGTCTTGTATAATTAAGTGTGACCTTAGCTATAGGTTTTACATCGATGTCCCCTTTTCAGGTTAGAGCAATTCCTTTGTATTCTATTCCTAGTTTGTTGAGGTTTTTTAAAAAATCAAAAATGGGTGTTAGATTTTAAAACCTTTTTTTTGCATTATGATATCATCATGTTTGTTTGTTTTAGTCTGTTAATATGGTGAACTGAATGACATTTGTATGTTAAACTAATCTTGTGTTATTGGGATAAACTCTACTTGGTCATGTGTATTATACCTTTTACATATTACTGGATTTAATTTGCTAAAATATTGTTGAGGATTTTTGCATGTATATTTATAATAGATATTGGTCTGTCGTTTTTCCCCCCCTTATAATATCTTTGTCTGGATTTGTTATCAAGGTAATGCTTGGAAATGCTCAAAAAATGAATTGGAAAGGGTATCATCGCTTCTATTTTCTAGAAGAGTCTGTGTAGAATTGGTATTGTTCCTTTCTCTCTTTCCTTTTTAACGTTTGGCAGAATTCTTCTGTGAAGCTTTCTAGAAATATTCTTTATGAACCACAAATTCAATTTCTTTAATAGTATAGGGAATTTCTAGTTAACTCCAACATGCAAAGAGCTTGGAAGTTGTCACTCCCATACTTACAAGAAAACACTAAACAAACTGAAAAATCAATCATTTTTCTTGCACTCATTAGAAAACTGAGGTCTCAGGGCAAGCCATTACCCTGAAATGTGAAGAGACAGGTGAATCCAGAGTCTAGCTAAGATTTGCTTACCTAGAGGAAATGCCACTAGAGCAGAGCCATAAAGTGGCAGGGACAGTTAAATGCCAATTTGGACAAATTGCTGGAGTATGAGTTTGGAACAGCGTAAGAGTGAGTAAGACTAGCACACAGTCTTAGGAGCCCCACACTTTGTAGGTTTTACCTCCAGGTACCCAACCAGATTCTACTAGTGGAGAGGGTAAGAGTAATCATTGTAAACCACCCACTGTTCTCTATAACGAAGGCCTACTTTCTAGGGAAAAAGACCTTATAATAGCCTCATCTCACCTGGGGGAAGGACAGTTCTCCCATTCTAGCCGCATTTAACCTTCCTGTCTCAAGAGGGGGAAAAGGTAAGAGACACTTAGTTGAGGCATGCAAGCCCACTAAAACATTAAGATTTAATCTTAAGATTATAGGATATGTCCCCTCTCCCTCATCTTACTGCCACACCAATAGGGCTTCAATATAATAACAGTGGGTTACAGCTACAAGAGGTACAAGACATAAATTTTCTTTGAGGAGGAGCACATAGGGAAGCCCAAAGTCAGAAGTGGAGACAGAAACAAGGGTGCTAGAGGAATGTGAAGGCTCTGGCACTTAGAGCTGCAGCAAACATTCAGTACAGTCCAATGCTTGCCCAGAGTGACACAAAACTTACACTAAACACCTATTTACTTCAGTAAATACATGATATCTGGCTTTCAATTATTAGAAGACATGTTAAAGGCAAGAAAAAACACAGTCTAAAGAAATATAGAGACATACAGAGTTTTTATTTGTTTTTCAGTGAGCTTTGTTTTTTTAAAAGACATTTGTCCATTTATTTCACCTAAGTCTCTAATTTATTGACATTTTTTGTAACATTCCCTTGTTTATGTAATAATGTAGGATCTGTAGGGATGTTTCCTCCCATTCCTGATACTTATAATTTGTGCCTTCTTTCTGTTTTCCTTATCAATCTGACCAGAGCTTTACCAAGTGTATTGATTTTTCTCAAAGAACCAGATTTTTGTTTCATCGATTTTCTCCATTGTGTTTTTCTGCTTTCTATTTGATTTTTGCTATTCTCTTCACTACTTCCTTTCTTCTGCTTATTTTGGCTTTAGTTTGCTCTTCTTTTTTTAGTTTCTTAAGGATAAGCTTATGTTATTGATTTTAAACATTTTCACTTATCTAATATAAACACACAATACTCAAAATTTCCCACTCTGTCCCTCCGTGGGAACTTTGTTTTAGCAACTATCCTCTCCCCCCACCCCCACTGCATCATCAATTATTTCCCTTTCCACTGAATCACAAACATGCGGTTATAATGCTGTGTTATAGGCGGAAAAAAGAAAAGAAAAATGCTCTTTCCCCATGTCCTCCTCAGGCTGTCACACCATCCCCCTACTATAATTAGATGGTTATCTGTACTCCATATGTTGTGTCTACTCCCTTATCTCCCAAGCTCTACAATCCATTGCATTTAGGTATTCTCCCCTCCACTGAAATTGCTTTTAACAAGGTCGCCCAGCAAATTCCATCTCTCCAGATGCAACGATCAGTTCTTACTCCTCATTTTACTCATTATTCAGCAGCATTTGACATACTTTCCCGTGGCTCTCAGGCCACCAGTCTCTCCTGGTTTTCCTTCTTTCCTTCTTTTCCGCCTCCTCCCGTTTCCAACCTTTCAGTTGTAGTGACCGAGGGCTCAGTCCCCAGTCTCCACCTTTTCCTCTTGATCTACATCCATTCCTTATGTGCCCTTAATCCACTCCTAACATTCTAAGTGTCATCTATGTATTCAAGCTAGTCTATATTATTTCAAACCTCGTAGTGCATTTAGTAGTGGCCTTAAAATAATACTTACATGTTTTAATCTGGGCAGTTAGACAAAATGGTCTCTGAGGACAAAGATCTCCACCATCTTGTTATTTTCCCTCCATGGTAAGCACTGAGTAAACACTGTAACTCCACCTCTGATTTTGCTCAAGCACTGAAAAATGTATGGTTTTACTACAAGTGGAAGCAAGGTTTAAGGTGATCCACGCTTAAACAACAAGTGCCACCTACAAATTCTTGAGACTTAAAGCCAGGACCTGCTCAGAGCTCAGAAACTATCACTATGATCACCTTAGAATGTGTCAACCCCCCAATTCTTTTACTGAGACTGAGACCATAAGCCAGTTGAGTGGTTCCTTCTATTCAGCATTTTCAATGAAGTGAAGGTAAAATATACACTTCCTTCCATTGGAGGTTTCTCATGTGTTAAGCTGGTCACAGGGAAATCCCTATTCCAACTAAATACCAAACAAAGAATAATTAAACTAGAGCCACAATTTCAGTGTGGAAGAAAGGCTGACAAAATTGTACACTAATCTGGGCTCTTACCTGAGGAATACACACCGTTTCCACTGACTTACAAGTTAGGAGCAAAGAGCTCTTGGTCCCCGAGGCTATTTCACCTAATAGCACCGTCAACATAAACCCGGAGCAGCCTCCTGTCGAACCAGAATGAAGAGGTTTTGGAGTTTCATGTCATAATGATTCTCTGGAGAGCTGATGACAAAGACCAGGCTCGACCACTTAACTACACTGTCTCCTCAACGAGGAAAAACAAAACAAAGGGCTCTACAGGCTACTCACAGTCTCTGGGTACCACACTGTACTCTCCTTGTCAGCCAACTCCCATCTTTAGTCACTATTAGATGATGCTTCATAAATTCACTATTTTACAATTAGATTTTTCAAGGTGCAGTTCCAGGATCTGTGAGGATTCTCCTCCACTTGGTTTAAGAGACCTCAAGGAATTTCTCTGCACCAAATTGTTTCTGAACACAGAAATGAAATACGCCTTATGATTTTAAATCAGAAAGCAAAGATTTCTCTTTGGAAAAAGTCTCAGAGCTGAGCAGTCATAAACAATAGAATGTATAGCCAAGTTTTATAAGAGACAAAAACTGGAATAACAGATACCAAAGGATACATTATTCGAAAGAAGAGGAAACACGGGAAACAAGCAGTGCCAAACAATCTTTTTATTGTTCACTGAAAAATACACATCTGGAAAGAGTCTATTGCATTAAGCATTGAATGTAAGGTCTGATACTGCAAGTATGTATGACATAACAATATAACATATAAAATGATACATGTCGTATGTACATACAGTACCCCCCCTTTTAACACTAAATTTTAACAGAATGAAGTAAAAAGCCTTTTACTAAATGAGGAATGTAAACACTGCAATCATAAACAAAGTGCTCTAAGCCAAGAAAGGACTTTAAAATTGTTTTGCTGTGACATCTACTCCGTCTACCTGGAGGCAGGAATGGTGGGGCCCGGGCAAAACGCAGCGAACGAAATGCAGCACTCTCGAGGAATGTTTGGCAGTGCTACCAACTCTGCGGAGAAGAATAGCTAGCATTTTGGAGTGAAGCTGCCACCCTCAGCACACAGTGACATGTGCTTGAGAATAAAGATATTAACACTGGGAACTAAAGACGTTTTCTATGCAGTCCGCAGATACCATCATTTATTCCTTTCAGCCATCTTTCCATTAAGATGCACTACAAGACTATACTGCCAGGGAGGCAGGCCAGGATCGAAGCAACAAAAACTTCCCCAGTTACAACGACTAATTCAAATGAATTAAAGATAAATACAAATTCATTAGAGAGCAAGACAATCAGTCTCTGTTATTCACATGGCAACACATTTCAGGGCGGCAACAGTATTCTCATTCCAAGGCCAACTGTACTGTACCCACATTTCCCTCCCAACTGAGAGCCCCGCTGGAGGAGAACACGCGACTTCAACACCACCTCTTCCTTTCCAAATACTATCAGGGCTCAGAAAGCTCAGAATACGGAACAACAACAACAAATTGTACCTCAATCTACACACAGCAATGGAGGAAGACTTCTCTCCCTCTGCTTCCTTGGCATCAGGCAAAGCAAGGCTGGAAGGCCCTTTGCACCCACAGTGCCTAAGCGAACGTGGCAGTGCCCCCATTCGAGGAGAACCCGGGATGACAAAGTTCCTTTATTCACAGGCAGTCAAGGACTAGGAAATTGCCTGAACTAAGACAACAATCTCACCATCAATTTTCTTCTCGCCTGAGCTTTTATAAATGAGATTTTACAATATCCCCGCTTCTTTCCCTAATATTAAACTATTAATGCACAGAGGACGTCCTCAGAGCTCAAGTAGGAGTAATATTAATAGTCTCAGATTTTTCTACACTTTACAGACCAGTGAAAAGATTTGTAAGTCAATAGTAATAACTATATGTAGTTTTCTTATCCCGTGCGTCAAACGAGGAATACCGTGTTCCACCAGGAGGAAGCCCAGTTCAGCAGCATCTCGTTCCACTCAGCTCTGCACAGTACATCTCACTGTTTAGTCTCCATGTCCTTGACTTTGCCTGTGACTCTTCTAGTCACAGGAAAATCTGTATAAAGGTGGAGAACTGCAGACCCCAGCGTAAGCACTGGTATTAGGACTAAAGTAGACTTCAGGGGAATAACTACAGTTGCTCATGAGACTGTTCACAGCCTTGCTAGAAACCCTACTGCTCCTGAATCCCTAGATCAGGCAATTGTAGTCATGTAAACATGGGAGGGGATTTCGCTGAGAAAGGTCTCGTTCCCGTGTAAGGTTCTGGTCCCTGGCCAGCCCCAGTGATGAGTGGGCAGCCCAAAACGCTGGCCGCATTTCATTGGGAACACGTTCCTACTCTTTTCCACTACAGCATGGTCAAGTTCTTCCCTCACTCATGTCACTGGCGAGCCCGCCCATTGCGGCTCCTATTTATTTTGGATGTTCCTACTACACATGTGGGATTCACTTTGTGTAAGAAATTTCCATTTCACACTGTCAGCTTCCTAAAAGCCATCAACTGGGAACACTTTCTAGTGAGTGAAGGCACAAATCACTGGCATTTCTTCTTTATAAAGGAAATCAAAAGGGTTGTTTAGAAGCTGAGCAAACACCTTGGGTATTCCTATAAAGGGAGTGCTGTATCTGCTACCAAAACCCAAAGATATTTCTTAGATCCAAAGAGTATATGGATTATGTAAAAGCACAGATTTGGCAGTTTAAGACACATTTCCAATGTTACACTACACCATTTGGGGGGAAGTGCTGGTTAGTATCACAGGAGCAGATTAAAAATGCCAACACCACCCTTTTGGCTTGTTTTCCTTGTAAACTTCCTCCAGCTCCAGTGAAGCCTGTCCCAGGGTACATCACTCCACACACAGCCCTCAGAGCTGCTCAGAGATGGGACAATGGGATTCACCTCAACTAGCCCAGCAACTAGCACTCAGCTGGTAAGCACTGCTGTGGGGCAGAGCCCGGGGAAAGCCTTAAACCCAGGGGAGACCTACAGAATGGCACACAAATTCCTGGTTTTATAATAGCTTCCCAGGAAGTCAGAAAACAATTGGTTTTTGGTTAAAGAAACTGAATCTATGCTCAAAAACAAGTAATGCCTCAAAAAGCAAAATCTAAAATAGAAAAACTACAGGCAAAGACAGCTTATTAATCAATAGCTTACTTTGGCTAAATTATCATAGTAAGTCAGTGCAATTTATTATTATTGCTTTTAGAAGCACAGTCGCCCACGTTCTCATAAAACAGGGCACAGTGAAGTACACGAACGCAGTTCACAGAGACGCTAGCCCTTTAGCCTTTCGTGCCTTCAGAACTGAAAACAACAAAGGCTAACCAGATTCTGACAGATATTCACTTGCTCAGCACATGGTGAGTTAGGAAACAGCTAAACATCTGATTCTTACTCACTTACGGTGGCCCCAGAAGTTCCTATATGGACACCGATGATTCTCAACCTGGCTGCACGTCAAAGCCACGGAGGAAGCTTTGCAAAACTACCAAGTGTCCAGACCGGTGAAACCTGCCGGGTGGAGCCCAGAAGTCAGTATTCTCGGTGTTCTCCTGTGCAGCCAGGAGGCACCCTACTGATGCATACCTTTCAGAGAGCTGTTGCACGAAAGCCGTATAGTATCGAGATAGCTTTGTTTTTTTCTAAATTCCACCAGGAAAAAGGGATTTTGAGAAAAAGGCACAGTTGTGCTTCCTCTAAAGACACAGCTTACTGTTGGGGAGGCGCTGGCTCGGGAGGTTATCTGGAGTGCTGGTTGAAAAGGAGGAAGTCCTTGTCCTGACAGAGCAGGCACAGCCTCAGGCTTCGGCAGCTGCCTCCGGCCACGAAGAACGCCCAGATGCCCATGGGCACCACGATCACATATGCCGCCACCAGGCTTATTCCATAATGGGGACTGATGAAGGTCTGCAAAGGAAAATTCCATAGCACTGGTCAATTTCTAACCTACTGTATAATTTTTATTATGTCTATTGCTTATTGTCTCTCTCTCTCCCCCCACTAGATTGTCAAGGCAGAGATCTTTGTTTTCTTCACCTACGACAGGGCCTGGAACATAATACATAGACATGTTTATAAATATTTGTCACTCAATAAATATTTGTCTAATGAACAAATAGTCAGTTGAATTCATAAGAAGAACATTTGCTCTTTCATGTAACTTCCTTTCTGATGATAAAAGTATATGTTGTAGAAAACTTGGAACATGCCAAAGACTATAAAGAATAAAAGAATCCATCCAGAGATAAAAGCTGTTAATATTTGAATGCGTTCTCTTTCAAGTTCTTTTTCATGAAGATTTGGCTTTACATAGCTGCCATCCATCATATTAAAGGTAACTTTAGTTACCCAGCACCACTGAAAGGTTTTCAGTAGAAGAGGCGGTAAGACTGCATTCTGGCTGGATCAGAGAACAAGGAGCCCAGCCAGTATAAGACAACCTGATATAAACTCTAAGTGGATGGAGAGGAGAGAAACATGAGCCAGGAGACTATCAGAAGGAACCTTTAAAACGCTTTAGATGAGACATGATAAGGGTTTGGACGAGGCAGTGGTGAGGAGAATTCTAATGCAAATATCTCACAAATTGTAAAAAAAGTCAGACCCAAAGCATTCCATAGCACTTAAAAATTTATCTAGTTAAGTTTTCTTTTTAAACATTATTTATTTTAAAAACTGGCATTATAATAATGTCAAGAGAGGAGGGAATGAAATGGGTACTCTTGTTATCGATCAGATAGAGTTAAAAATGATACAACCCTTGTGGAAAGTATTTAGCAATTTTCGTCAAGGACTTTAAAAATATTCACACCATTTGACTTCATAATTCTATTCCTTGGAATCTAAACAACATATTGAAAAAGTTTTATATACAAAGATGTTCAAGACAGCATTATAATAAACAAAAGTAGAAATAGAAGTGATCAGTTAAACAAACTGTAATTTTTATGTAGTGATATAATGCCAATAAATGTATATATGAAAAGGATTTATCAAAACATGGAATTTGCTTACATAACATAAGCATAATGCAAGACTATTCCTGGTTTAACCATATCCATTAAAAGAAAGACACTAGAGGGGATGGGCCGGTGGCTTAGGCAGCTGGCGCTCTGTGCTCCTAACTCCAAAGGCTGCCAGTTCGACTCCCGCAAGGGATGGTGGGCGCACCAGCAATGGCAACTGGACCTGGAGCTGAGCTGTGCCCTCCACAACTAAGACTGAAAGGACAACAACTTGAAGCTGAACGTCACCCTCCACAACTAAGATTGAAAAAAACAACAACTTGACTTGGGGAAAAAAAAAAGTCCTGGAAGTACACACTGTTCCCCAGTAAAGTCCTGTTCCCCTTCCCAATAAAATCTTTTTTTTTTTTAAAGACACTAGAAAAAAATATTTAATGAGCTCAACCAACAAGTCAACCAACAAGTTATCTTTCTGTAGTAAGATTTAGACAACTTATCATTCATTCATTCTTTTAAACAACTTTTCTAAATTTCCTCGTTTTCCAATAAGCAGGTATTTCATTTACAGTGGAATCTACCATTTTAGATATGTAGACTTAAGTTCCAATAAAAACCACGGTTTGAGCAAGGTGGCAATACTTACCAAGGCTGACACCAGCACATGGGTCAGAAGAACTACAAGAGGGGTGTACCACTTTTTCTTCTCACAGCCGTCAAAAAATACAATGCCCCAGAAAATGTGCAGCAATATGATAACCAGCGTCATGAAAGCTGAAAGACAGTCATCCGTTAGTGCCCGGTCATGTGGACAGCAGACGCCAAAGCCCACTGAACACGCAGTCATGATATACAGGCTCGTGGGGTACATCACCCCACTGTGAGAGCTTAGCCACCATCTGACAGAAGCAGAACCTTGACACACATTTGCTCAAACGTGAACATGGAAAGCAACATTTCCGAACAAGAGTTAGGTCTGCAGCAGCTTCTCTAGGATGTGAACCTGTTAAAAGTCAGCTTGAATCTGGCTTTCAAGGAGTTTCTCTCAGGAATGCAATGAAACTATTGTGATACCTAATCAGCTTTTTCTGAATTAGCCTTCTCTACTAATTAAGACTTTTCTCAACTAAAAGGAGTAGCTTCAGTTTACACAAGTCTTTTCACTAAAGTGGAATTTCTCTTTGGATTTTTTTTTAAAAGGCCAATGGAAGAATAAAAATATTAAACATTGTAATAATTATCTGATTCTTCTTAAGCAACTGAAATTGAATTCGATTAGCACACACAAGTTTTTCTGTGGAACAGAGTGAGTGAGTGTGTGTGTGTGTGTGTGTGTGTGTGTGTGTGTGTATCTTGGATAACATTCTTTATTTAAATGGTTAAGTTCCACATATTCTGAAAGTTTTTTTTTTAATTAAATTTATCGGGGTGACAATTGTTAGTAAATTTACATAGATTTCAGGTGTACAATTCTGTATTACATCGTCTATAAATCCCATTATTCTGAAAGTTTTAACATGAAAAAAAACAGCACACAGTTTTTCCTTTTTGACCATCTAATAAGATACCATTAGTACCCACCAGTCTGGCAAAAATTCAAATCTAACAATTATCTTTCACACTGCTAGTAGGAAACAATCTAGCATTACGTAGGAAAGTTAAAAATTGGCACACTGTACTTCACTCCAGTAATTCAGCGGCTAGGTCTATACTCTGAAGCAGATCACTAGCACTTGAGAACTCGTTAGAAATGCAAATTAAGGTGACCCACCCCAGACTTCCAGAACCAGAGACAAGGAGCCCAGCAATCTGTTTAAAGTCCTCCAGTTGATTCTGATGCAGTTAAGTCTGAGAACCAGTGCTCTAGAAAAACTCTCATATATTTGCGCAAGGAGATATATATACAAGAATATTTAAATCAGCGCTATTTGTAATAACAAAAAATGTCCATCATTACTAGAATAGACAAACTATGGTGAGTGTACACATGGATCGACAATATACATGATCTCAAGAATATAGTGTTGGGGGGAGTATACTGAGGAAAAACAGCTATTATTTTACTTACACAAAGTCAAAAACACACAAAACAATATTATTATTTTAATTAATGTTTATTAGGTGATAATTGTTAGTAAAGTTACATAGGTTTCAAGTGTACAATTCTGTATTACATCATCTATATATCACATTGTGTGTTCACCACCCAGAGTCAGTTCTCCTTCCATCACCATATATTTGATCCCTTTTACCCTCATCTACCACCTCCCCCCTTACCCTCTGGTAACCACTAAACTATTGTCTGTGTCTATGAGTTTTTGTTTCCAAAACAATATTAAAAAGATGTAACTGTCATGGTTGGAGGAAAGCAAGTTGTTACATCTAGAGATAGCATGACATCATTTCTGTAATGATGGTAAATAAAGTAGAAGAGGGATTTTTTTAAAAACTTTGGGACGATGACAGACTAAACTAAAATGATGTATTTTAATCCCAGTGATGATGCTGGAAAGGGCAGTTGCCCTGAAGGTAATGTATGGTGGTGTGACGATGTAGTTGAGACCATTGAAGACACTCCGGAATTAAGTTTATGTCAAGAAAGACCAGGGTAGAATCTGCAATCTACATAGGCACAAATGTTCACACACGAAGGTTCTTCTAAATCCTAGATGTCAATCAGATGTCATGAGAAAGCAATGGCACCATTAATGTGTCATCTCTTTGTCAGCCTGTTTGCCCTCCTCTCTTCGCATTACCACGAATATTGATCCAGGCAGTCAGGCTCCTATGGTCAAGTCCTGGAGTTCAGCTACTTGGAAAATGCTCTTACTTATGAAATTTTCAGTTCATTCTCATCCAAAAGAGCATTATTCTGTGTTTCAGACAAGCAGCCTCAAGATATCACTAGCCCTGACCTTTTCTCCCCAAATTCCAGGTCCATATTTCTATTTGCAGGGTCCTCTCCTGCTAAAAAGTATCTTTGATGGATCGCTCCTATCTCCAAAGGAAAGTCTATGCCTCTGTCTAAGCCAGGCACTACTCTAGCCCTGGGGCTGTCGTGATGCACAAAACACAGGCCCCATCCTGTCAGTTTACTGTCTTACTAACATCTAACGGGGAAAGCTTCAACATTAGAGCACCGTACATCTCCACTTGACTGCTTAGTCAGTTAACACTAGTTTCTGGCTGGCTTCTGGTCATCATAAGCTTTTACTACTGCACTGCGCTACTTAGGATACTGGGATTTATTGTTTATTCCCTTTGCAATTGGTTATAGGTCCACCAGACACTGAGACATGGGTATGTAAATTATTCTGCCACATACCTGTAGCTGGAGCTACAAACATGCTTGATACTCCTACATACATACATTTTGATACTTCTAATAAATGGAATTAACTCCAACTAGAAATGAAGATTTGCTAACAGTATCTCTAGGGTACTATTGTTTAATTACAAAACCTTTCACATTTACGTTCCTAAATATAAAATTCAAAAAGTCTTTTAGTAGATAGTCAATAGTATTGTAACAGATGTCAGAGGGGTAGCAGCTTGGGGGAGGGGTGTTATCAATTTATGAGGGGTGTAAATGTCTAGTATGTTGCTTTGTACACCTGAAACTAATTTTGTTTTGAAAAGTCCTTCAGTGAATCTAATCTTAAAATTTGATTTGCTCTAATATTCTTAAAAGCAGAAAAAGAAATCTTCTCTAAATTAACCATAAGAATATCAAAATTAGTTTATAATCCAGATTAATAAAAGGAACATCCATAATTTCTAATGTTTTGGATCATTAATAGGAAGCTGAACAATTCTAATAAGTGTTGTATATCTGTGAAATTGTAGCTGTCTAGTTTGATAATGGACTTCCTCTTCTAATAACCTTTTAAGTCAAATTCTCTTGGTACAGAACGTTTCAATCTAACCTATTTCTAAGCAAAATGTTTCAGCGTTATCTTTAAGAGGCTACATTTACTGTTTGGTTCTTTTATCCTTCCTGAATGTAACTCAAATGCTCTAGCACACAGGTTCATAAATCTCATTTTCACATCTGTCTCTCTCTCTCATTCCTGATATCTACTTTTCTGTCCTTGCAAACAGTCTAAGATAGCAACTAATTCTAATGCTGGATGCTGCCAGTATGGAAACTGCTATCACCTGGCTTCCGCTGACAACTTTAGAGCATCTCTGACCATGCCAGAGAGAGCCAAGGGCTGCTGCTGGGTGGTGGCAGCAACGGACAGAGGAGGACTTCCCAAAGCCCAGGCCAAGCCTCAGCTGCCCAGAGGCAGAATGTGCCACCAGTGGGCTACTGGCTTCTTGGTCCAAGTATTAGAAACTTTTATGCATAAAATAAGTCAGGTTCTGGGAAATTTGGCTAAAACCTGTTTCAGGAATAGTGTTGGAAAACTTCAGAGTATTTCACTAAAATCCGTTACAATGTGAGCAAGTCCCCCAGAAACTATGCAATGCAGCAGCCCTGATATCAACATTCTGATTCTCTGCAGAAGAGGGAACTGGTGCAAGTGGTCCCAGCAGTGAGGAGCATACTTGGTGAAAAGTGGGCATGGAGCCTGCAGGTTGGTAAATGCCAGAACTCCCAGCACATCCTCCAAGCACAGCCTGGCGCTGCATGGAATCAAGCTGCGGTTGCTGAGGAAGGCCAGGCTGATCAATCAACCTGAAAACAGGGTGGGTTTTTCTCCCCCTTCAAATTATAAATATTGGAAGCAGTGGATAAAACGTATTCCTAGGCACTGAGTGGAGATACTATGCTAGATGATACTCAAAAAATGATATTTTTCCAATGCAAATCATCTTTACTCATCAGTGCTATAAAAAAAACATCTCTGTGAGATCACAAAAACCACCCAAAATTAAAAGCAGCAGTGGACAAAGAAAATAAGGACCAATTTGCACATGAAGAAGAAACAAGGCCTGAAAAGAATAGAGAAGCAGAAGACATTGAACTGCCTGAGCAGGAGCTGGCCACTCAGCCATGTGAGGAAAGAGACATCAGTGTGACATGGAACACACCTAGAAGAGCCACCAAGACAGTCTTTCAGTCAGACTCTGTGAAGCAATCCACTGAGCTGCTGTTTGCATACGGCCTAAAGACGGCTACCTCTGCTTTGCATACCTGATAATTTATCACAGGCTACTAGAGTCGAAAACAGGCCAAGGTTTAGTGAAAGGACATTCCAAATGTACAATTTTCCATTCTCAGTTATTTGAGCAGCTTGGAGGAAAGACTATTACACTACTGATATAAAGAAAAAATATGATGACATATGACAAAATTGATGACATATTACAGCATATGGCATATCCTTGTGTCATAAGCAGTACAGTTAGTTGTGATAATTTAAGATATTAAAATTCTAATAAATTCAGAAAAGGATAAGAATTGCAGATTAATCTCTTTTGTCTATCATTTTTTCTGTGTGATTAATAGTGTTATGTTTTCTCTACCACTTTGGAGTTGGTAATGTAATTATTTGAGACAGTCTTGCTTATAAAGAGCTTTCATTTAAAAGCCTAAACATTTAACAAACTGTCACATTGTAGAGATTACACTTAAAAATATTGTGGGGGAAAATGTGAATAAATGAAAACAGAAACTCACTGGGTTATAAGAATTTATTCTCATGCTCACTGGTCTAAAGGTTGACTGTACTTTGACTAATTAAGGCTGGGTTCGGCTGGGCAGCTTGGATGCAGGCTGTTGGTACAGCTGGGTTTGACTCCTCACTGCAGGCTGGGCCCAGGACTGCTCTATTCGTGTTCATTCTGGGGCCCTGGCTAAGTGGGCACAGGACCACCGCCCAAGAGGGCAGACCAACCATGCGAGTGCTTTCTAAGCTTCTGATTTACATCACGTTCACTAATTGGCCAATTCAAGTGATATGACTAAGCTCAAAGTCAGGGGCAGGTAAGTACATTCTGGCCACCAGGAGACCATGCAAGGGAGTGAATGTATATATTCTATTACAGAGGAATGACAAAGTGGGACGAAAATGGAATGAATCTCCCACATTCTTCTTACTTCTATTTTTCTTCAAGCTTAATATTTCTTTCTTTCTTTCTATTGTACCCCATAGGACACAGCTTCTAGATCTTTCACCACACTGACAGTGTTCTATACCAATTTTAATTCTGCAGTATTCTTGTTAAATCCCAAAGCTCAGAACTGAACGCAATCCTCCGCATGTGGTCTCACCCGTACTGATTTCTCCTTCAGAAAGGCTTAGTGGCCTTTGCGTGCCGTGTTACACTGGCAGCGGCCTCACGCATCTCGTTTACGGCATCTCCTGATTGCATCCTTTTCTCTTGTGCTTGATTAAATCTCGTGCTGTTTTGTAGTGTCATGCTGTACTGGCTTGTAGCCTAGGAGCAATAGGGCTGGACCATGTAGCCAAGGTGTGCAGTAGGCTGTACGTTTGTGTAAGTGCACTCTGTGATGTTCACACAATGACAAAATCACCTAATGACACATTTCTCAGAACACATTCATGTCGTTAAGTGGTATATGACTATAGTTGTCCATTAAGTGTCTACTCAAGTAGGACTTCCTCCATAAGCTGTGCCTCGCTTTCATTTTTTTAAAATAAATATTTATGAGTCCATGTAAAATCAAAATACTCCACAAGGTGCTGGGATATTGCAGTGAACAGGACAGACACAGTCCTTACACTTACATGGCTTCACATCTGGCTAGAGAGGACGACATAAACAAATAACTGATCAATGAATTACAACTGCAATGAGCACTACAAAGGAGAAGCACAGTACCATCTGAGCACGGGTTAGACTTGTCTTCTGTGTGCTCCTGGCTCCTCCTCCTCCTGTTCCTCATGTTTCTCACACTTTATTGTAATCAGCTGTTGTCTCTATTCCCTACTATGAGTGGAAGCTATAGACATTAACCGGGCTGTATTTTCACAGCTTGGTATGACTCCTATTGAATAAAAATGCTCAGTAGTTATTTGTGGAATGAATGATTAAATGATTGAGTGGAATTGTCCAAAATACTAAATTAATAAGCCAGGATAAGACTTGAACTTAGGACTCCAACCCCATCCTTTTGCCTCTATCTAACATTACCAAGAAATGGTAATGATTCTAATCAAAGCTAGCTTACTACACAACTACAAATATAAAGGAATTAACATATATACATATTATTTATAAACTATGCCTGCCTGTAGCATGAAAACCCTAGGCAGGTATCATACAGTGTACCATGCATATCTTACCCACATGAACAAAGATATACTAATTAGTGACCCCATATTCCTTACTTTGATCATTACTTAAGCATTCATAATGGAATACGTTCAACTAACATACAAAGATTTAACTGAAAAATGAAAACGGAGCTCATGCCTAAATAAGCGGTAACGACAGCAGTTATAAGTAACAAACACAAATATATACAAACTAGGGGTTATTTTTCAATGCAATTAACAGCAATTTCTTAAATGTATAATTCAAAGGTTATGCTCCAAAGGATGTTATAACAAATAAGAAAGTCTCACACATGATAGACTAACAGCTGTTCTTTCAGTTTAGAGGTACATATTCACAGCATGATCAGCGTGCCATCCTAACTTAGCTAAAGACATTAAAATATTTTCTTTAAATTTTCCCATGAATTTACAGAAATTACAAATACAATCCCCAAACTGCTAGCATACCTTTCTTTTACTTTCCTCCAAGAGAATCATTTTAAGCTAGTCTTATGAAAACAGCCTAGCTTACTAAAGGGAGTTAGCACCATCTAGTGAGAGAAGCTGGCAGAAAAATAAGTTCCATTAGGAGAACCAATGCTGCTTTAGAACCAAAAAAAAAAAAAAAAAAAAAATCGCTGATGTAGCAGTATAGCAGACTAACTTAGGATACCATAGAAAACAATAGCAGTAAAAGCCCCTCATGATTATGTTGTGTTCATTTACATTGGACTCTAACAGACTTTGGCTATTAATAATACATGTGTTCTACAAACCTGACACTCAGTATTAGAATCATTAAAAAATTGCCAGAAACTTCAAAATTCTAATTATGAAATGTTTAAAAGAGAATTTATGTTATAAGCACCGCTAAATATGTCCAATCCATTAATACACTTTCCTGTCCTCTAACTTGTAGCCAAATGTACAGGGCCATGACTTTACCCTATAGCCCTTGGAAAGCCATTACACATTTTCTTATAGGGAAGATTAGTTTGGTGGCCGTATACAGGATGGATTCACATGGAAAGTATGGTGAGGAAAGACTGACCAGCTGGAGGTCGATGGTAGTAACCTAGACAGGAGATGCCCAGGCTGAACTGAAATGCTCAAGAAGTGGCCAGTGGTCTGGGGATCACTACAACGTACAGAATGTCTTGGAACTTCTGCAGCAATATTTGTTTTTCAATTTGGTCTATCTCCTACTATCTTTTCTATTATTATCTTAAAGTGTATTGAAATAATTTTTTTGTCTTATTCCGCCTACTAGCGGGTAAGCTTCTTGAGGATAGACATTAATATAGATGGTAAACGATTTAAATAAAACTATGTGTGTGAGGTCCCTTATTTCAATGATATAACTTAGGCAGATAACAAAACATACAGTGGGGTTTTTAAAAACTGCTTTTAAAAGATTCTTCTTAAAATGAACATTTTACCAAAGAGACTGAAATTTTAAAAATAGAATTTCTGGAGATTAAGAACTCCATAAAAGAAATGAAGAATGAAATAGCCAGCTTAGGTAATAGAACTGACCAGATGGAGAAAAGAATCAGTCAAATCGAAGATAGATACCTGGAAATGACACAGATAGAAAATGAAAGAGGCTTGAGAGTTAAAAGAAATGAAAGAACTCTACAAGAACTTTTTGACTCCATCAGAAAGAGCAATATAAGAATAATGGGCATACCAGAAGGAGAAAAAAGAGAGAAGGGAACAGATAGTATATTCAAACAAATAGTCGATGAGAACTTCCCAAACTTGTGGAAAGACCTGGATCCTTGAATCCAAGAAGCAGATAGAACACCTAATTACTTCAACCCCAACAGGCCTTCTCCAAGGCACACTGTATTGAAGCTGTCAAAAATTAATGACAAAGAAAGAATCCTTAAGGCAGCCAGGGAAAAGAAGACAGTAACCTACAAAGAAAAGCCCATTAGGTTATCATCAGATTTTTCAGCAGAAACTCTACAAGCAAGGAGGGAGTAGACTCAAATATTCCAATTATTGAAAGATAGAAATTATGAGCCAAGAATAATATGTCCAGCAAAAATACCCTTTAGATATGAAGGAGGAATAAAGACCTTTCCAGACATACAGAAGCTGAGGGAATTTTCTAACACACGACCTGCACTACAAGAAATACTGAAGGAGGTTATTCGACCAGCATATAGAGGGATAATTTGACGCAACAAAAACTTAAAAGCGGGGAAGAGTAAAGGTCTGAACCGGCATAAGGAGAAAATAAACATGCTGAAGAAAATGGAATATTCTAAATATGAAACTTTCTTTCACATAAACTTAATGGTAACCACTCAAAAAAAAATCCAGAACTGAAATATATAACATAATAAAAGAAGAAACAGGGAAAAATCATAGAATACCACCACACTGAAATAATAGACAGCAACAAAAAGGCAAAGAAAAAATGGAGTCACAGTCCTACCAGAAAACCAAAGATAGAATGATAGGAAATCCTCTTATATCAATAATCACCCTAAATGTAAATGGAAGGAACTCAACAATAAAAACGCACAGAATAGTAATTTGGATCAAAAAACTAAATCCAACCATATGCTGCCTCAAAGAGACACATCTCAGCTACAAGGACAAGCATAGACTCAAAGTGAAAGGGTAGAAATTGACATTCCAAGCAAATGGTATCCAGAGAAAAGCAGGTATAGTTATACTGATTTTAGGTGAAACAGACTTCAGGATAAAAAAAGTAACAAGAGACAAAGATGAACATTTCATAATGATAAAGAGGACTCTACAACAAGGAGACATAACAGTCATCAATATTTATGCCCCCAATCAGGGAGCACCGAAATATACCAAGCAACTGCTAACAGAACTAAATGAAGAAACTGACCAAAACACAATTATAGTAGGGGACCTAAATACATCATTGACAGCTATGGATAGATGATCCAAACAGAAAATAAATAATGAAATAGCAGCCCTAAATGACACATTAGATAAAATAGACATAATTGACATTTATAGAGCACTTCATCCTAGAACATCAGACCATACATTTTTTTCTAGTGTACATGGAACTTTCTCAAGGATAGACCACATATTGGGACATAAAATCAGCCTCAACAAATTTCAAAAGACTGAAATCATACCAAGCATATTTTCTGATCACAAGGCTTTGAAATTGGGTATCAAAGGCAGAAAGAGAGCAGGGAAAACCACAAATATTTAGAGATTAAACAACATACTTTTAAAGAACTGGGTCAAAGAAGAAATACGAGAGGAGATGAAAAGATACATAGAAACAATTGAGAATGAAAATACATCCTACCAAAATTTTGGGGATGCAGCGAAAGAAGTTTTAAGAGGGAAATTTATATCATTACAGGCCTATCTCAAGAAACAAGAAAAATCCCAGATAAACAACCTCACGTTACACCTTAAAGAACTAGAAAAAGAAGAACAAATGAAACCCAGAGTCATCAGAAGGAAGTCATAAAAATCAGAGCAGAACTAAATGAAACAGAACAAAAAGACAATAGAAAAAATTAATGTGACAAAGAGCTGGTTCTTTGAAAAGATTAATAAAATTGACAAACCCTTGGCTAGACTCACTAAGATAAAAAAGACACAAATAAACATAATCAGAAATGAAAGACAGGAAGTTATCACGGACACCATAGAAATACAAAGGATCATGCAAGAATACTATGAAGGACTATATGCCACCAAATTCAATAACCTAGAAGAAATGGACAAGTTCTTAGAAACATACAGCCTTCCTAGGCTGAATCACGAAGAATTGGAAAATCTAAACAGACCGATCACCAGTAAGGAAATTGAATCAGTCGTCCAAAACCTTCCCAAAAGCAAAAGTCCGGGACCAGATGGCTTCACTAGTGAATTCTACCAAACCTTCAAAGAGGATCTAATACCCGTCCTACTCAAACTCTTCCAAAAAACTGAAAAAGAGACAGTACTCCCTAACTCATTTCATGAGGCCAAAATTACCCTGATACCAAAACCTGGTAAGGACATCACAAAACAAGAAAATTACAGACCAATATCTCTGATGAATACAGACGCAAAACTCCTAAACAAAATTCTAGCCAATCGAAAGCAACAATGCATAAAAAAGACCAAATGGGGTTCATCCCAGGGGCATAAGGATGGTTCAATATATGCAAATCGATCAATGTGATACACCACACAAACAAAATAAAGGACAAAAATCATATGATTACATCAACTGATGCAGAAAAAGTATTTGACAAGATACAACATCCATTTATGATTAAAATACTGAATAAAACAGGTATGGAAGGAAAATACCTTAACATAATAAAGGCCATATATGACAAACCCTCAGCTAATCTCATAATTAAGGGTGAAAAACTGAAGTCCTTTGCTCTATGTTCAGGAACATGACAGGGCTGTCCCCTATCACTTCTGCTTTTCAACACAGTATTGGAAGTCCTCGCCAGAGCAATCAGGCATGAGAAAGAAACAAAAGGCATCCAAATTGGGAATGAAGAAGTTAAATTGTCACTTTTTGCAGATGATATGATGCTATATAGAGAAAACCCTAAAGACTCCACCAAAAAGCTATTAGAAACAAATGAATACAGTAAAGTTGCTGGCTACAAAATCAACATACAAAAATCCATTGCATTCCTGTATATTAACAATGAAATAGAGAAAAATGAAAAAAAAATTCCTTTTGCAATTGCAACAAAAAGAATAAAATACCTAGGAATAAACTTAACTAAGGATGTGAAAGACCTATATACTGAAAACTATAAGACATTTTTAAAAGAAATTGAATACACAAAGAAATGGAAAGACATTCCATGTTCATGGATTGGAAGAATCAACATAGTTAAAATGGCCATATTACCCAAAGCAATACACAGATTTAATGCAATCCCCATCAAATCCTAATGACATTTTTTAAAGAAATAGAACAAAAAATCATCAGATTTGTATGGAACCACAAAAGACACCGAATAGCCAAAACAATCCTAAGAAAAAAGAACAATGCTGGAGGTATCACACTCCCTGACTTCAGCTTGTAATACAGGGCAACAATAATCAAAACAGTATGGTACTGGCAGAAAAACAGACACACAGACCAATGGAATAGAACTGAGAACCCAGAAATAAACACACATAAATATGGACAGATAATTTTTGACAAAGAAGCCAAAAACATACAATGGAGAAAAGACGCCTCTTCAATAAATGGTGCTGGGAGAATTGGAAAGCCACGTGCAAAAGAATGAAACTAGATTGCTATCTGTCACCATGTACCAAAATTAACTCAAAATGGATCAAAGACCTAAACATAAGACCTAAAACAATAAACTGCATAGAAGAAAACTAGGTACTAAACTTATGGACCTTGGGTTCAAAGAGCATTTTATGAATTTTACTCCAAAGGCAAGAGAAGTAAAAGCTAAAATAAATGAATGGAACTATATCAAACTAAAAAGGTTCTTCTGCACAGCAAAAGAAACCATTTACAAAATAAAGAGGCAACCAACCGAATGGGTGAAGATTTTTGCAAATGCCTCCAATAAGGCACTCATATACAAAATATATAAGGAACTCATACAATTCAACAAAAAAACCCCAAACAATCCAATTAAAAAATGGGCAGAGGACCTAAATAGACATTTCTCCAATGAGGACATATAAATGGCCAATAGACATATGAAAAAATGCTCAACATCACTAATCATCAGAGAAATGCAAATAAAAACCACAATGAGATATCACCTCACCCCAGTCAGAATGGCTATCATCAACAAGACAAATAGTAACAAGTGTTGGAGAGGCTGTTGAGAGAAAAGAACCCTCATACACTGTTGGTGGGAAAGCAGATTGGTGCAACCACTATGGAAGGCAGTGTGGAGGTTCCTCAAAAAATTAAGAAGAGAATTACCGTATGACCCAGCAATCCCTCTCCTGGGTATCTACCCCAAAAATCTGAAAACATTTATCTGTAAAGATATATGTGCTCCAATGTTCATTGCAGCTTTCTTTATGGAGGCCAAGACATGGAAAGAACTAAAGGGTCCTTCAATAGATGAATGGATAAAGAAGTTGTGGTATACATACACAATGGAATACTATTCTGCCATAAGAAAAGATGAAACAGTACCATTTGCGACAACCTGAATGGATCTTGAGATTATAATGCTAAGCGAAATAAGTCAAACAGAAAAAGTAGAGAGCCATATGATTTCACTGATTTCAGTATATAAAACTGAAAACAAGGAAAGACAAATGAAGAAACAAAAACTCACAGACACAGACAATAGTTTAGTGGTTACCAGAAGGTAAAGAGTGAGGGGGGATGGTAGATGAGGGTAAAGGGGATCCAATATATAGTGATGGAAAGAGAACTGACTCTGGGTGGTGAATACACGATGTGATATATAGATGATGTATTACCAAATGGTACACCAAATGGTACACCCAAAAGTTAATTGTTGTTAACTTTACTAACAATTGTCACCCCAATAAACTTTAAAAAAAAAAGAATCTTCTTGTGGAATTTCGGAGAAATCTTAATTATGTATATTACCAACTCTCAAACATGTGATCATTGCATTATAACAATTTTTATCCGGTGGATGAAAAAGCACTTTGAAATGAGTTGGTCCTTTTATGCTGCATCTTTGAACAAAAGGGTCGACTCATCTATCTTTTTTTTTCCTCTCAACTTCTTTTTAAAAGAATATAGTATGATTTATTTTTAAATGTTGAAAAACAGAAAAATTAAATGTTAATTTTCTTTCAGATACACATACGAAAGTAAAACTTTCATGTTTTACCTTCAAAACAAAACATGTACACACGTATAAAACCTAACTTTCAAACCTGCTTAACCTAGGGAATTAATGACAAAAATCAGAGCAATGGTTACCTGTGAGGAAGGAGTAAGGAGGAACAAGAGATTCTAAGCTCCTGCGAATGTTCTAGTTCTTAAGGAACAGGGGAAATGGGTTGTTATTCCTTAAATGATAGATACATAAATTACATCCAGGGATAAAGAATGGCATTGTAGGCAGTGGGAGGAAACGGGGGTTGAAAGCATAAAGGTAGAAAAAGACAGTAAGCTTGAATAATACCGATTGATCCAGTTGACTTGAAGATAAGGTATGAAGGTCTGACAATTAAGTTTGCAACTTGCGCTTACATTGGCAGCACTGTACAAACAGCTCAGGAAGGTCTCATAACCTTGGTATATCAGTGTCTCACAGCTGTGTTCCTGTCGACGTGTGGCAGTGTCTTGGTGAGTGGTGTTCATTATTGTTGTTGCATGCTTTTGTGTGCCGTCACAAGAATGTCTGAGCTTGAAGTAGAGCAACAAACATTAAATTTCTTGTTATACTTGGCAAGAGTGGAAGTGAAATCAGAGACATGTTAGTCCAAGGTTATGGGGATAATGCCATGAAGAAAATGGCAGTGTACAAATGGATTAAATGTTTTTCTGAGGGGCGAGGATGTGCCACTGATGAGAAGTCAGGGCGGCCAGCAACGAGCAGAACTGACGAAAACATTGCAGAAATTCATCGAATTGTGCATCAAAATCGTTGGCTGTGAGAAGCACAGCAGACAAGGTAAACATCCATATAGAAACGGGAAAATCTTAACCCAAAATCATGAGAAAGATGTGTGCAAAAATGGTCTCGAAGGAGCTCACACATGAACAAAAGCAAAAGAGAGTCAAAGTTTGCCAAACTCTTTTGGAGAGGCAAGACGATGTTTTGAGCCGTGTTATCACTGGTGATGAAACATGGGTGCACCAATACGACCCTGAAACAAAGCGTCAAAGTGCACAATGGAAGTCAGCCAATTCTCCATGACCCCAAAAGCTCCATCAGTCCAAATCAAGAGTCAAAACGATGTTGCTAACCTTTTTTTGATATCAGAGGGATTATGCATTATGAATTTGTACCACTGGACAAACAGTTAACCAAGTTTACTATTTGGAAGTGCTGAAAAGGCGGCGTGAAAAAGATGAAAATGACCTGAACTTTTTGCCAACAATTCTATACAATTCATGACTTTTGCATCACGACAATGCACCAGCTCACACAGCACTGTCTGTGAGGGAGTTTTTAGCCAGTAAACAAATAACTGTATTGGAACACCCTCCTTACTCACCTGATCTGGCCCCCAATGACTTCTTTCTTTATCCAAAGATAAAAGAAATATTGAAAGGAAGACATTTTGTTGACATTCCGGACATCCAGGGTAACACGACGATAGCTCTGATGGCCATTCCAGAAAGAGTTCCAAAATTGCTTTGAAGGGTGGACTAGGTGCTGGCGTCAGTGTGTAATTTCCCAAGGGGAGTACTTCGAAGGTGACCATAATGATTTTCAGCAATGAGGTATGTAGCACTTTTTCTAGGGTGAGTTTGCGAACTTAATTGTCAGACCTTGTATGTTTAAGTATGTATTTTTAGATGTATGACATTACTTCACATTAAACAAGAACCATTTTCCTCTAAATTTCAAAATTAAATTATACTGCCTTATCCAAAAACGGGGCCAACATGACAAATTTAATTAAAGATTAGGGCTTATACTAAAGATAAGCATAAACTAATAAAAACAAAGAGTATAAAGCTTATAAAAATTCTATAAAAATATATTACAATTTTACTTGTAATATATCAACTATACAGCAAAATTATTAGTATAACACAATAAAAATAAATTTTATACAAGCTAAATTCCACTCTAAAATTCTAAAATACTCTAACAAAAGTTTTTATTTTCTTAGGTCCTGTATTTTGCCTTTAGAAGGTGTAACATATATTTCTATTCACTTGAATTCTTAAGCCACGGAATTCCAATAAGCACGATCATCTAGACCAGAAGCCTGAACATTCACAACTACCAAGCACATACCTGAATTGAGGAAGAACTGGGGAGAGTCCCCACGAATGCCTACCGTGCCTGGCCCCAAGGAGTCAGACAAGGTATTAACAAAGGAAAAGACTCCACTCATGATTCCGAAGCCCAGGCCAGAAACTAAAGAGGAAGAAAAAACACTGTTAAATCCTTCATGCTATAATTTCTCTTCAAATCAAATTTCCAAGGACTAGGGAATACTTTTTGTTGAAGGGGAAATGGTGCTCGTGCTGTTAGAGAAACCATGGAAATCTGGCTCAGAAAAGTCAAGGGCCTGGCTAAACAATGAATTGAGTGAGAAAGGGGAAAGAGGAAAGGCAATGCATAGTGGTGTGTAGCAGAGAAATGCAAAAGGAGAGAAAAAAGATCTAGAAAGACACAGAAGCACTCGGTGACACAGAGAAGGATACAATGCTGAAGCTGTGGCTATAGTCTATGATAACAGAGTCTGCAGATTGAAGTTTGATAACTTAGAAGTGGGAACTGCATTTGAGGGGTGACTGTGCATTGTAAGGCGTACTCCCTGGGCCAAACTGGGGTGATTCCACCTAGAGACCTAGATCCAACCTTTAAAACATCATTTTGAAAGAAAACCAAGCAGGGGTAGTAACTGTATTAAGATGAAGAGCCCTTCCAGTACAGGTAGTCATAGTAACCACTTAGGAAAGTAACAGTAACCTCACTTAGAAACTGTTAGTTAACTAGAGTGTATTCACGTCAAAAACCTAACTTTCAAACCTGGCTAATATTTAATGGACACACAGATAAGAGTCACTCGCAATCACTTCCCTTTCCATAAGGGCCCTGGAAACCTAGAAAAATAAACAATGTAAACCAAGAGGCCAAGACAGTAATAATATACTATTTGATATCTACAACGATATAAAAGATAAAAATGGCTTTTATGCCAAGTGTGATTTTTTTTTTTTAAACGACACCATGCAGTTCTAACTTACCATAGGCCAGCAATCGCATAGAAGGTGCTGTCTCATCTGGGTTTATACTTTTCAAACCCTCATTGGCTTTTCTAAAATAAAACCACACAGATAATCTTTTTTAAAAAGAAATAGTAGTATATCAGGAAAATACACAAGATATTTCAAAATCCAAATACTTACTGAGGCTTTTGATCAAGTTATACTCTAAATCTAAAATCCATATAAATAAAAACCCAGCAAATTGTCAATTACCTAAAATCACCCAAAATTTCCAACCCACTTTTGCCTTTTATTATCTACTTTCACATAAAAGAGAAAAATAGGAAAGATATAAGTAAACAAGCTGTCAGAAAAAAAGCAACATTCTGACTACTTTCTGAGCTCAGCAAATCCTTCAATGTCCTATGGCATCTAACACTGAATTTTTTCCTCTTCCCAAAAAACTGTATCTTCAATCCCACGTGGTCGTGGTCGGTACTTTTTTGTGCCTTCTGCCTGGGCTATACTTATTCTGCCACCCTCCCTTTTAGCTTCCACTCTATAGAACCTCAGCTGTACTCACCCTTCAAAGCCTAGTTCCAGCAGTAATTTCTCAAGGAAGCCACTTTTACCAATGATTGGTAATCACTAATCTCTCCTTACTCTTTTTTTTTTTTTTTTTTTTTTTTTTTTTTAAAGATTTTTTATTGGGGAAGGGGAACAGGACTTTATTGGGGAACAGTATGTACTTTCAGGACGTTTTTCCAAGTCAAGTTGTTGTCCTTTCAGTCTTAGTTGTGGAGGGCGCAGCTCAGCTCCAGGTCCAGTTGCCATTGCTAGTTGCAGGGGGCGCAGCCCACCATCCCTTGTGGGACTCGAGGAGTCGGACCGGCAACCTGGTGGTTGAGAGCCCACTGGCCCATGTGGGAATCGAACCGGCAGCCTTTGGAGTTAGGAGCACGGAGCTCTAACCGCCTGAGCCACCGGGCCGGCCCTCTCCTTACTCTTAAATCCTACAATACCAATGGTCTGAACTCTCATATGGGTACATAATCTTATGGTCTTCTGATTCTAAAATGTTTTACATATTTGTTTCAGAGCCCCAATCAGGCTTCAGGGGAGAAATAATCAGGGGAGAATACAATGCTACCCTGAGAAAAGGAGATAAGTGAATACCTGAATGAAACATTAGAATACTGCTTAGTAGAAATGATGCTCAGAGTGGACAATTCACAAACTTACCACGAGTCCCGGCCCCCCATGCAGATGTACTAAGAATGCAAGGTGTGGCTGGCTGGTTCCAATACTGTCACTAGGTTATTACTAACCCTTATTGGCTAGAAATTCTGCAACAATGACCCTGATTCAAAGGGTATTTAAATTATATTCACTATAAATATAAATATCATTAAATTAAAGGCAAATGCAGAGTTCAACCACAATAGTAATAAGCAGAATGATACAGGTCCTTTGTTTTTCTAGACTTGAAAGAAACAATTTGCTATTGCAGTGCTCTCCGTTTGGAAGCATCATTTGGTAGCAAGGACATGAGCCAAAATTTAAGTGACTATAGTCTTCTTTCTCAGGAGCAGTAAACAACTAAAATGTCCAATTTTCCTAAAAAATAAATGTACCTGTCGCAGGAATATTGTTAAAGGCTAATTAAAGCTTAAAAAGATAGATAATAGTAATAATCTCTATCAACAAATGGATACAATGGTATAATCGAATCAATAAATTTTTGAGGATTTCTGTTTTACATGAACTGTAATGAATAAAAGATATCGCTATCACAAATATATTAAATGCATAAATTCAAAAGTTAATAAACCTCCTCTACATTACAAGTTTGTGGGAGGAAAGGTCTATGGCACTAATAGTTCACCACGCCAACAGTAGGAAATGAAAAAGTACAAAACACCATCAGTTTCCATGTTCCTGACAGATACAGCACATGACTGATAACATAAGGGATAGTGTTTTTAATATGACCATTTTACTGAAGTGGAAAATTCATTGTTTGCATTTATTATAGTTTCCAAGGACAAAAAAGAAAAAGCCCAATTTTTAAAATATAAACTTTGAAAAACTGGTAAATCATACCGTCTTTCTTGTTTGTTGTGATTCTTTTGTGTATGTATGTGTAAAAGAGAGACAGTACCAAAGAAAATGCATAAAAGTTAAATACAACATTTTAGAAATTTTAAAAAGTCTTATTTTAAGAAATTATAGCAATGATCATCTTAACATTTTTTTCTATAAATGGAAAATTTTTTTAAAATTACCAAATATTTATGGCATCAACATTAGAAGACAAAATTGAATTAAATTGCAAAAGCTTCAATCCAACAACAAAAAAAATCAAATGTATGGTTTAGACAATGTACAGGACCACAACTTGGATTTTTAAAAAGAAATTAATGTAGAAAGGGCTATCACTTGTAACCACAAGACAGTTTCTCATAGTGCAATTCTTTGCTTGGCTGAAAGTTATATTCATTCATTCATTCATTCATTCAACATGAAGTACTCGTCTTAAGGCCTTACCCATAAAATAAATTTGTATTAGACGACAGTAATAAATACTTTGATTCAAATCTATGTATGTAAAAAAAATACTAGTGCAAACTCTTGACAGTTTAATCTTGGCATCAAATTCAGACAGCAAAAATTTGAAGCAGTACTTTAAACTTAAAAATTCAAATCCTACTTTGGCAGTGGAATAGTTAAAACACTGATTAAACCAAAGTTCCTATATTTGAATGTAGTGTAGCATAAGAGAGAAACTTAAATGTATCTATATAAATTTAGTCATGAATAAAGTATAATTCTCAAATTTATTTTAACACATAACTACATAATATGCAACATTTCTAAAATTTGCTAAGAAGATATTGTACAATATTCCAAAGGCTTGTTAAAGATACATTTTGCAAAGGCAACCAAAGACATCTGTTAATACAAGTTTGTCCCACTATCTGTCTGCCAATTTCCAAGTCCTTTGGCAGAGCAAACATGGTTTCCCAAAAAGGCCAAAGAGGCTTTCTGGCATAAGAGCCTGCAGACTGACAGCCTTAATTCCTTCTGCATGTAGCTTTATTCTCTCACTGCCCGCATTAAAAATGTAAACCAATGTTCAGCATGTAGCTTTTTGGAACCACAGGTTAGCGCCAATAATGAGTTGAATCTCAGGTGGGAACCATGAAAAAACAAGCAGATACCCATTTAGCCACTCCAGGTAAGTCAGGTTTGAGAACCGAAAGTCCTAACAGGTAACTAAACCCATGTCCTAAACTGTGAAAATCTAGGTGAAATTAAGTTTGTTTCAAAATGAGAACCATTATATGTAAACATGCAAAACCAACATGAGCCAATGATATTGCTGACAGGAAAACCTCATGCCACCTGAGGCTAAGTTGTTGCGAGTACCGGGCCCACCCAGTCAAGGGTGGGAAGGGCTGGCAGGTTCTCTGCACGACCTCGATCACAGCAGGGTACTCTGCTGGTCTGGAGCACAGGGAAACTCCAGGACTGACAAGGGACATGCTTACCAACACAAAAGAACAGAGACTGGAGAAGCTCTGGAAGCCATATCCATGTCTTCTGAGGGCCAGGTGAGAAAATGAGGACAGTTTAGCCTTGAAAGAGTCAAGAGGACTATCATGTAACAGAGATTTCACTTGACTGTGTGGCAGAGGTCAGAGAGAGGGAGATTTTGCTTACCTTAACAATACTCTACAGTCAAAATTAAATTTTGAAATGTTAGTAACTGCTACATCTCAGAGACATTCAACCATGGATGAATGTCCATCTGTTCAGGATATTGCATTCCCGTGGAAACTTAAATATGATTTTTTATATTTGTTGGTTGCTTTTTAATATTTCCAAGAACTAATGGACATTTCATTTTTAAACCTTTTCTAAGATACGACCTTTGCATGTAAACAATGGCTTCATGGTTTTCAATTTGTAATTTAAATTGCTTCATTAGTAAATTTCAGTATCTGTTATTAAAAGTAACAAATAAAAAATATTGAAAGCTTAGCATATTGGTAAGAACAAATTATCAGTGGTTTATTATAAGAGATATTGTTAAGGTTCTGTCTTGGTTACATCCGTAAAATTCATGAAGTGGCTTAATTATTTCATTTACCGAAAGAAAAAGAGATAGCACATTTATCATTCTAAGTCTTACTGCATAATCAAAGCCAATCTCATGACTGCCTGAAAGAAAATATGATTCCAAGTTCGAGCTGTGTTTCAAATCAGTGGTTTCACGTGAGGTCCTCATGGATCCTACAGATGACCTACTTTCTGGCCTAAAGTTCCCTAAAGGGAACTCATGCCCATGGCTTTTTAAAAACGTGCTTTCAGATATGAAGTCAAATGAAATATCACAAAATGAACACCTATTTTCCCTAATATAGTTAAAATAATGGTAGGCATAATCTCTATAAAAATTTTTTTCTTTTAGTTGGTGGCAAAGAGAAGCTGATATAAATTCTAAAGTGGAACTTTTTTTGTTGTTTCAATGACCATTTCTGTAGCTTGTTTTTCTTCATGGCACTTACCTTCTAATGCACAGTGCATTTTCTTGTTCACTCATTTGTTGTCTATCTCAGCTATACTATAACCTCCATGAGGACAGAAATTGTCTTTTAATCGCGACGTATCCCCGGGGCCTAGAATAATGCCTGGCATTGAGTAAATTCTCAAAAAATACGTTTCGAAGGAATGAAAAAAACGAAGGAATGTTCACAAGTTAAAATACTCAATATTTTCAGGTTGGAAATTTACCAGTCCCTTGGCTTCCAACTATGTAGGAAGGCATCGGCCCTCAAATACCACACTAATGTTTGAAATTACCAAAACATAATTCAAATACAACTGGGGAAAAAAGGAAAATAAATATTTAACTTACTTTAAAATTTTGTAATATGCAAACCGAAACATTTCTTGGATAAGGACTGAGACTAACACTCCAAACATCAGCAGATATTTCTGTACTGGTCCATCTTTGTTGTCAGTAATGGTTCTTGTCATGAACCAGACAAGGGAGGAAAGCAGTAGAGATAGCAACCAGAAGAAAGCTCTGAAAATTAGGAAAAAGCAAACGTTACTAATAAACATAGGTACAGGATTAATGATACATAAGTGAAATAAGACCCTGCTTGTGAAGAAACAGATTTAATAAGGAAAGAAAAAACCAAACATGTTCATCAAATGATGTTCTGGATCAATTGTTCTTAATCAGTGGAGAGATGAACATGCAGTCCAAAAGGTATTGGGGATTTTTCCTAACAATTATTATTTTTCAGTGACTTTGCTGTTTGTAAGTACATCTGCAGACTGTCTGCCAAGGACTCTCTAGCTGGAAATTTGATTACTTGCTACTCTTCCGAGTTAATGCTTTGCCCATTGATGTGCAAATGTGTCTTTTCCAGAAAAATGTTCACCTCTCTATTGAGAGAGTGATTAGTATAAGATCCAAAAGTTGAAAGCCTGAGCTCTGATTCAGATCAGTTTTCCAGCCCTGGTTTTTACAACATTCCTGTGGATTTGAATGAATATAACAAGCTTTACAAACCTTTGGCCCAAACCTCTGCTTTTAAAATGACGCATGTGCTGCAGCACTTGCAATACAGTTGAGAGAGGTGAAAGAGCGCAGAAAAGGTGGGCGTCACTGGCCTAGCCTGGCAGTTTGTCCTGGTGGAGGGGGACTTGGGAAGGAGCCCCAGTAAGAGCTGACAGACAGATGAAAACTGGGCTTATGACCGCATTCACCACCAGAGTTCGGTATTTACCAAGCTCCTCCAAGAAGATGCACTGACAGGTGCTTCAGGGTTGGCCCCTTGACTATACACCTCAATCCCCTGGGGAGCTTTAAAAAGAAAATCCGTAGGCCGAATCCGCTCCCCAGATGTTCCAATACAGTTGATCTCGGGTAGGGGGTTGGGTATGTTTTAAAGCACCTGACACTCAGGTGCTTAGTGGTTCTTGACCCCTTTGGGATTACAGATGCCTGGGAGAAGCTGAGGGAAACTAGAGACCCCTCTCCACAAAAATAAAAGATGCATACTTGAATTTACGTACAATTTTTTTTCATGCAATTTACGTGGCTTCACGACTCACTATAGCCCACCCACGGACCCTAAGCGAACTCTCAGGAGCCAAGCACCAGTGTTTTCGGAGACCCCCCCGCGTGAGCTCCTTCCCGGAGCTCGCCCTCTGGGGTCGTGGGGCTCTAGTTCTTTTCCTGCCGACCCTTGGAGGAGGGCGAGGAGTCCAAGGGAGCTGGGTCTCTGCTCTCCCCTTCTCCCCTCCAAAGCCCAACAAGGTCGAACCGACTGGTGGGGACACTGGGGGTCGCCGGTACCCCTGGCGGGGGAAGGGAGTCCCGGTCCGGGTTTCCCGGCGCAACCGCCTCACCCGACGATGAGGAAGATGACGCGCAACGGCTCGGTGGCGATGGTGAAGATGTAGAGGGCGAGCGCAGGCCCGAAGGCAATAAAGGTGCAGCCGAAGAACACAGCCGCCGTCATGGTGACCGAGGAAGCGGGCCCCGCGGGCCTGGCAGGGACGCGAGGTGCGCTGGGCGGCGGCCGACCTGAGCGCGGGGCGGGGCGAGGGCGGAGCGGGGCGGGTCGCGGCGGAGGGGGCGGGGCGGTCGGGGGCGGGGCGTACTGGCTGGAGGCGGGGCGCGAGCCTCACCGCCCGGCTTTCAGTCCCACCCGGCGTCCGGGGCCGCGCGCCAGGCGGAGCTGCAGTTCTTGATTCCGAGGCGTCGTTAGCTGGCGACTTTAGGGTTGGAACCGTAGCGCCCCCACACCTTCCCCTCACCACAGCTACACATTGGTCAGGCCACCGTGCAGGCTGCGATGTGGCTAAGAGGAGGGGAGAGCCCCAGTCCCCCGATGGAGCCAGAATGGGGGATTCCACATCAACTAAAGGAAAACAGGGCAGGACCGAGACAGGATCCCATTTCTAAATAAAGGAGTCTTCTCTAAAGCAATTTTTTTTTATTTGCATAGTTGCGGAAACTTAGTCCTTTATCGGGTATAAAACTTAAGCTGAGATCTCGATGACCCAGATGATAACTCACAGACAGAAAAGGGATGAAAGAGTGGTGGACCAAGCTGTCCTTCTCAGGGTTGTTTTGGCTGGCTGGTTTTGTTTCCCAATACCCCATCCTCCACCAAGTCTTAAAGTTCTTTTTGAAGGCATTTTCTGATCACCCTATAGTGATGGTAACATCTCTCTTATCTTTTTTTACTTGCTCATTTGTCTCCCCCAATAAAAATACCTTTTTTTATTTGGAGGGCAGGAGCTTTGTTTTGTTCTTTGTTGTTTCTGCAGCACCTAGAAGGTGCTCACTAAATATCTGTTAGATGAATGAAATAATTTTAAAAAGCGGAACTTACATACATTTGCTATTTTATATTAATTTCACAATTTCTGAGAGATTTAAAAATTAAAACCAGAAGGTTAATTTTCCTGATTATTCACATCTAAGGTTTTCTTCATGTTCAATGGGAATAATAATAATACCTCCTGGGTTATTTCGAGGATTGTGCCTGCATAGTGAAGTGCTATCTAAGTGTTAGCCTTTCCTATTCATGTACCTCATCCTGACGATGAGGTACATGAGGAGGGGGAAGAGGGAAAAACCAAGGAAAGATATATAAATGTGTGTGTGTGTATGTGTGTGTGTGTGTCTGTGTATGAATAAAGCTCTTGGAAATTAACTTTGAAAAGACAAAAGTTGGAACCTAAATGTAGATGTTTTGTGAGTTACCTTTAAAAATGGGCCTTCAAATAATGCAACTACAAGTATTTAATTCTTATGATAAAATGTCACCTTTGCCCATTTAAAACAGACATATATATTTTCTTACTCCACAGAATATTTCTTCATTTTGAAATGTATTATCCAGAACCCATCATAACTGTTGTTGAGACAACAGTTCAAAGTGATAGAGTGAAATCACCATTAGATATATTCTTTTTGTTCTATCCTGAATCAAAGTTATCAAATGCAATTTCATTCTTTCAGCTGCATGTAGAAATGCTTTCGCAGAAGCGTAATGTAGTCGCGTCCTTGGCATAAATTAAGATTTTTATACAAGAAATGGCCATCTACATTTTTCCTGCATATTTTATAAAACTGTTTCATTATCATTGTTGGATATCTCTAATAGATTCATGCTCTACTAATTTGAGTTCAGGGCTAGAAAAACGTTTTGTTTCTCCTGATAAATGCATATGTGCAGCCTGAGAGCTAACTTATACTCAGGCTTTACCTTGACTCCCAGGAAGCTTGGAGCTAAATTTAATAGTCAATTATAGCAATTATTCTGTTTTTTAGAAGTTATAATTACTGCCATGATTCAGAATATGACTTGTTCTTTTATCCTTATTTTAATAATTCAATTACCCTAATTTTAACCAAGATCTATGTGTCTTGGTTAAAACTGCCTCAAATACTTCGGGAAGTCAGCAACTCAACACGCAGAGCTTTTAAGTCAGGGGAATCTGTATTCACGTAACATTCAGTTCAATCTGAGTCCCCAAGTCCAGTTAAAAAATGGGAAGGCAATGTGAAATGTAATGATTCTGCCGCACCCCATCTGTGAAGATGTCTTTGCTGATGTCTGTTGAAATAGAAAAGAAGGAAGCAACTAGACCAAACTGGCAAAATCACCGGTAAAACAGTCATCTTCAGTACTCCTGGTTATTTATTAGAAGAACTTATTTGAAGATTTCTCTGAATAAGGCTCCATACGTTTATATAATGCACTGCTGTTTAAAAAGCACTTTTACACTGATTTCAACAATTCTGTTTACCAGTGAGGAATTTGAGGCTAAGCAGCAGTGCTACTGACTCCTTATGTTTTTGTGAACTTACTATTAGTTTCCCCCACAAAGAATTAAAAACATAAGGTACTAAGTGATGTTGTGAGTTAAGTCCCTAAAAGGGACTGAGGGAAGGAGGCAAGTACACACTATGGATACGTATATAGACTGCTGAGAAGTCCTCTGAACTGGGTATGTGTTGGGGTGGAGGTGGGGGGCAGAAAGCAATATGACATTTTAGCAGTTTATTAAGTAAGGCTTTGATATAGCTACCAGTAATTCACAATGTATTAATGAATTCACTTGAGCTTCTTTTTCTGGTAGTGCTGATAGATTCATATTTACTCAACCACTTATTTGTTCATTCAAAATGCATATTGAATGCTTACTAAGTATCAGGCACAATGCCAGGCATTGGTAATATACCAATGAAACAGATGTGTTTCTGTCTCCATGGAGCTTACAGTCTAGTAGGGAAGACAGACAGGCAAGTATAGGGTGCTATGAGAATATATAGGAAGCGGGAAGGAAGGGCACACAATCCAAACTTGTGAGGTTTTGGTAACCATAACAAAGAGACCCATTCAGGTCTCAGCTTTGAAGTTAGCAAAGCTAGGAATTAGGGACGGAATGGAAGGACAAGTGGAAAGGCCTCAAAGTGAAAGAAAGCAGGGCATTTCTGAAGGGCAGAAAGTAATTCAGGATGGCACAGGAATCTGAGGAGAGGAATGAGATAAGACTGGAAAGGCCAGCAGGTTAGAGTTCACTTCAACTCCTGGGTTTACCTAACGGAGTGAGGTGATCAGATATCCTTTGCACAGATATGGAAAATGGGATTCCAGACAGGACATCTCTGGCACACTGCAGGCAAAAGATGCCGGTGGCCTGAGTCAGGGAGATAACAGGAGCCTGGAGAGAGGCAGACAAACTGAAGAGAGATTTAGGAATTGTGCAGATTGTAGTGACTGATGAGGTACATGAGGAGGGGGAAGAGGGAAAAACCAAGGAAAGATATATATATATATATGTATATATGTATATGTATATGTATATGTATATGTATATACATATATGTGTATATATACATATATATTAATATATATATTAATATATTGCCAACAAATTGTATACACATTTTAAGAAAGGAAAAAACTGTATTAAAATTGTGATACTCAATATATACCAATACCAAAAGATGAATACAAGTCATGTGTATACATTTTTTTGGCACCCCTGGTACATATGTATAAATTTTTTATTTTGCAATTACAGTTGACATTCAATATTATATTAGTTTCAGGTGTACAGCATAGTGGTTAGATATTTATATAATTTACAAAGTGATCCCCCTGATAAGTCCTAGTACCCACGTATACCCATGTATAGTTATTACAGTATTATTGATTATATTCCCTAAGCTGTACTTTATATCCCAGTGACTATTTTGTAACTGTCAATTAGTATGTAATCCCTTCACCTATTTCACCCAGTCCCCCAACCCCTCTCCCACTTGGCGACTAATTATCAGTTTGTTCTCTGTATGAGTTTGTTTCTGTTTTGTTTGTTCATTTTGCATTTTAGATTCCACATATAAGTGAGACCATATAATATTTGTCTTCCTCTGACTGACTTAATTCACTTAGCAAAATACCTTCTGGGTCCATCCATGTTGTCACAAACGGTAAGATTTAATTCTCTTTTATGGCCAAGTAGTATTCCACAGTATATATATGTACCACATCTTTATCCATTCATCTTTTGATTGGAGCATGTTATCCAGGTATGGATAATTATTGACAGGTATGTAGTTATTGCCACTTTATTGTTTTCTGATTGTTTTTGTATACTCTGTTCCTTTCTTATTCTTTTGCTCTCTTGCATGTTGATGACTTTCTGTAGTGTTGTGTTTGGATTCCTTTCTCTTTTTTTGTATCTCTTGTAGATTTTGGTTTGTGGTTACCATGCGCTTCATATATACCAAGCTTTGTTTGTAGCAGACTATTTTGTTGATGGTCGCTTAAGTTTGAACAAATTCTAAAATCACTGCCATTTGTACTCATCCCCTCCACATTTATGTTTTTGTCATTATTTACTTCTTTTCTCTGTGTGTGTGTTTGTTTAGTTTACTTTAGTTTACTGTTTACCTTTAGTTTACTGTTGTAATTACACATGACCTTCCTACTTTTGCCTTTTAACCTTTGTATTAACTTTAGTGTTGGTTGGTCCATTGCTTTTATTAGGTGTTTGCCTCTATCAGTGAGAATTTTTTCTTTGTTTTGATATTTTCTTATTCATTTTATTTACTTACTTACTTATCTATCTTCTTCTTTTCAAAGAAGTCCCTTTAACATTTCTTATAATACAGGTTTGGTGGTGATGAACTCCAAAGCTTTTTCTTGTCTGAGACACTCTATCTGTCCTTCGATTCTAACTGATAGCTTTGCTGGGTAGAGCAATCTTGGTTGTAGGTCCTTGCTTTTCATCACTTTAAATATTTTGTGCCAATCTCTCTGGCCTGCACATTTTTTGTTGAGAAATCAGCTGACAGTCTTATGGGAGCTCCCTTGTAGGTAACCAGCTGCTTTTATATTGCTGCTTTTAAGATTCTTTGTCTTTAAACTTCTATATTTTAATTATGATGTGTTTTGGTGTAGGCCTCTTTGGGCTCATCTTGTTTGGGTCTCTCTGCACTTCTTGGACTTGTATGTCTATTTCCTTCACCAGGTTAGGGAAGTTTTCAGTCATTATTCCTTCAAATAGGTTTTCAATCCCTTGCTCACTCTCTTTTCCTTCCGGTACCCCTATGATGTGAATGTTATTAAGCTTGATGCTGTCCCACAGGTCCCTTAAACTATCCTAATTTTTTAAAATTCTTTTTTCTTTTTGTTGTTCTAATTGGGTGTTTTCCACTACTTTCTTTTCTTAATCGCTGATTCAGTCCTCTGCTTCATCTGATTTGCTGTTGATTTCGTCTAATGTATCCTTCATTTCAGTTACTGTATTCTTTATTTCTGACTGGTTCTTTTTTGTTTTCTATCTCCTTTTTAATGTTTTCTGTCTGTTGAAGTTCTTACTGAGATCATCTATTCTTCCCTTAAGTTCATTGAGCATTCTTATAATCAGTGTTTTGAACTCTGCATCTGGTAGATTGCTTGCCTCCATTCTTTTTCTGGAGTTTTGTCTTGTTTTTTCATTTGGGACATATTTGTCTCCTCATTCGGGCTGCTTCTGTGTTTGTTTCTATGTATTAGGTAGATCTGCTATGTCTCTCAGTCTTGGTAGAGTGGCCTTATATAGTAGGTATCCTGTGGGGCCCTGTGGACAGTCTAGTCTCCCTGTTCAGCTGAGCCTAGAGCTCCAGGTGTGTCCTTTTGTGGGTTGTGTGTGCCCTCCTGTTTTAGTTGAGCCTTGATTGCTGATGGCAAGTCAGTGACTGGGATTAATTCTCTGGCTGACTGGCTGTAAGGGCTGGCTGTGACAACAGTGGACCAGCTGTTATGCAGGGGCTGTCCCCATGTAGCAGGATTTGCTTTAGTGGGGCTCTCTGGTGCCTGTTGAGTCCACCTTTGGATGTGTCATTTGTGGTGCTAATTGGGTGGTGCTGTGTAGTACTCTGAAGCTGGCCACCAGGTGTGTTAGTCCTGAGGCCTCTTGAAAGGGGCTCTGGTGCAGGCCCAGGTCAGCCACTGCCTCTGGCCTGGGGCTACCTAGTAGGAGCTAGAAAAGTGATCTGCTGTTGGGAGCTGCCCATGCTGTACTTGGAGGAACTTGGGAGTGGTTATACAGTTAACCAAGGCCAAGTAGTGCCAGGCTTGGGGGTCACTTAGCAAGAGGTACAGGGCACCCTGAGGCCAGCTGCTGCTTGTTTGGGTTTGTGAACCTTTGAAAGATTTTAGGAAAGTCTGCATCATGGGCACTGGCTATGCTTGTGTGGATTGGCCTCTAAAAGAAGTTTGGGCTGGGGGTGTGAGTTGGGTGGGGTGAGGTCTCAGAGAATCACCAGGGTGGGGCAAGAGCAGTGTTAGCCAGGTTAATGGAGACTCAAATTTGGCATCCACCTGTGCCTGTCTGCTGGGAGAGGGGAGAGCTCAACAAAGGAACAATGGTACCTGCCTGCACTTTAGTCCCAGAGAGAGCTGCCCCTCCAGCCCTTGCTCTGCAGCCAGACAATTCAGTCCCTCCCAGTATGCTTTTTGAGCTGCTGTCCATTCACTGGAGCTTAGAGCAAGTGTTTGTGAGTGAGTGAGTGTGTTTGGGGCACTTTAAGAGGACACTTGGGTTTATAGCAGCCCTCTGTCTCACCTGGATTGAGTCCCTGCTGATCTTCACAGCCAGCTATTCTGGGGACTCCTCTTCCTGGCACTGGTACTCAGGTGTGGGGCTGGGATCCCTTACTCCTCAGTGGGGACTTCTACAACCAAGATATTCCTCCAGATTCTTAACTGCCACATGTGAGTGTGGGATCAGCCCTTTCTGCATCTCCATCCCTCCTACCAGTCTCAATGTGGCTTCTTCTTTATATCCTTAGTTACAGGAGTTCTCTTCAGCTAGACCTCAAGTGGTTCTCAAAGGTGGTTGTTCTGTAATTTAGTTGTAATTCTGATGTGGTCCTGGGAGGAAGAGAGCACAGTGTTTACTTACTCCACCATCTTGACTGGAACTCTATATATTTTTAAATTAATTAACATTAATTGGTATGGGGACGTTCTTATATACCTGTGGGACTAAATTGGAAATCTAAATTTTGAAAGTAGGAAACATGAAGAAAGGGGGAGAGAGGGTTTACTCAATTTATCAACACATAAACAGCATTCTGGGTGATTTATCTTATTAAAAGGAAATTCTTCTGCATTTAATAAAGATTAAAAAGATGTAAGATATTTAACAAAGAATAAAGTAGTGTAAAGAATGAAAACCAGAGAATGAAGCTTCGTTTTTTATTGTTGTATTCACTGAGGCATTGAGGCATTTAATACAAATTTTTGTTTAAATTAAAAAGTAAATGGAGAACAAAACAGCTTCTAAATTATGCCTAGCTTTCTTCAGTGACATGTTACTTTTGAGGACTGCTGAAGTTTATTGATTCTTTCAACATTTATTAAACACCTACTATCTACCAGGCTCCTTACTGGGTACTGTGGATACAAAAACTAAAGACACAGTCCCCACCCTCCAGGAACTAAGAGTCTAGTAGGGAAAGGAAGCAAACAGATCACTCAAACCCAGTGCAGTGAGTGACTCTTGGGGCATACACAGGAGGAGCTAACCAGAGGTGGGTTGTGACGGAAGTCTTTCCAGAAAAACCCTTACTGAATCTTGAAAGATAAGGTAGGTAGTAAAAGAGTAGGAAGTCTGCAGAAGGAGCAGCATAAGCAAAGGAATGAAGTATTCGGGGAACTGCAATTGCTGGTAAGGTTTAAAATATGAGTATGAGTTAAGACATGACAAGATCTAAGGCTGGAGAGAAAGATGTGAGGTTGGCAAAAGGATTTTGTTTGCCAGGCTAGAGTTTAGGTTTTATCCCAGTGTTATGAGATAACACTTCAGGGTTAAATTTGGCAGTGACATTAAGATTCCAGTTTTAAAAACCTGTCAGCACTGTGCAAACTGGATTGGAGCAGAATAAGAGTAGACACTAGGAGACTGGGTAGGAGAGGTTGCAGAGATCTAGGCAAAAGATGAAGAGGTCTGAACAAAGACAGAGGCCAAAATAATGGATTAGTGGATAAATTAAGGAGTTAGGACTCATAAGACTTGGAGGATAACTGTTTGGGGACCTAGGCAGGTGATGATGCTATCTCCTGTGATGGGGAAAAGAGGAGAAGAAATTTCTCCTCCTGGGGCTGAGGGCTGTTGGTGGGAATTGCTGGGGAGAGGGGAAAGATGAAGCGCTGAGTCTGAGTTTCAGACATATTGTTTGATGTACCTGTAGCAGATCCAAGGGGAGATGTCCAGATGTCCAGTAGGCAGATCACCTTTGAAGTCTGGCCCTCTGGAAAGAGATTGGGGCTAGAAATACAAATTTGAAAGCTGTATTAGATTCCTATGGTTGCTATACCAAATTACCACAAATCTAGTGGTTTGAAGCAATGCAAATTTATTCTCTTACAGTGCTCAAGTCAGAATGATGAAATGAGTTGTACCAGGCTAAAATCAAGGTGTCAGGGCTGGGCTGGTTCCTTCCGGAAGCTTTTGGGGGAAAATCTCTTCCTTCACCCTTTTTCAGATCCTAGAGGCTACCTACATTCCTGGCTCATAGCTCTGCATCACACCTTTTCTCCAGCTGTTTCCACCATCACATCGTTTCATTCTAATTGTGACTCCTTCCTGTGTGTCCCTCTCATAAAGACCCCTGGGATTACATAGAGTCCTCCTGGATAATCTCCCATCTCAAGATCTTTCACTTGATCACATCTGCAAAGTGCCTTTTGCTACATAAAGTAACATTCTAGCTTCCAGGAACAGAACATGGACATCTTTGGGAGCCACTATTCAGCCGACCACAGTAGTTATGAACATTTAAGAACCAGGAAAAGAGGATGAAATTATTTTGTAAAAGTGGGGAATACTGTCACAGAGGCTAAAGGAAGAGAACATTTCTGGGGGCGGAGGGGGAGAAATATACTGGTCAAATGCTGCCAAGAAATTTCTTGGCAAGATTAACCAATTTTGGCAAACCAATCTTGGCAAATTAACCAAGATAAGGGCAGAGAACTGTCCGCTAAGTTAGCAACTAAGCCATTGTAAGCACAATGTCAGTGAAGTGACAGGGAGGAAGCCAAACTGGAATGGGCTGAGAAATAAATGGAAATTGAGAAAGTGAAGATAGTATTTATAAGCAACTCTGTGAAGAAGTTTAGCTATGACAAGAGGAAAATGAGTAGTGAGAGAGACGTGAAGCAAGGGGGTGAGAAGGTAAAAGATGCTTACATGCTGAGGGCAAAGGGATCACACAGCAGAGTTTGAAGGTATAAGAGAAAGAGCTGGGAGTTCCCTGAGAAGCAGGATAGACGGGGAGGATGACCAGAGAGGCACAGAGCAAAGCACGGACTAGGAGGAACGCCTCCGCCAGGCGATGGAGGCCACACGAGGGGAGGGAGAGGCAGCTAAGCTGGTTTCGGACTGACACTCTTCTCTGCGAGGCAGGAAACCAAAGGTCTCTCTACCAAGAATGAAAGGAAAGAAGTAGGAAGCTTGAGAAGAATAATGAAGGCTCAAAATGGTTGTGTGGGTGAAAGCCCACGCACGACTGGGAACACGCATGGCACAGGGGTGGAACATCCACAGGGCAGGGCGTCCTCAAACTGTGTTGTTTGGAAGTGAAAACCAAACAACAGAAACAAAGCTTGTGAGGACTAAGAAGGGAAGGTGATCCATTTAAGGCTGCAGTTCTGTAAGAGACCTCAGTGTACACTGAACTACGTATGAGCAGGAGATCTGGCCATTTTTCTAAGTCTTTACACACTCGAAGTCAGATATACAGTTTGCTAAAATATCCCAAGTCTATCATGGTTGGAGTCACACACCTAGAAAAACTGAAGAGAGATTTTTTAAATATGCAATCCATTTTAGGGAGCCACGAGTATTTTCATTATGTAGTTTTTATTTTAGACGAACATTATTGTAAAAAAAAGTTCACCTGGAATAAAATCCATTAAAAAAAAACAACACCACAGCAACAGTATCAGTACACAGTTAATGAATTGGCTTAAACAAGATTAACCACATAACAGGTCCACTTTATCTGCAGCTTTTCACATTAAGCCGTTTGAATAAAAATAAGATATGCTGAAACATACACAGTAGGATAATTCTATAGAAAAACTAGATATTTCTCATTAGGGGCATGATTTTAGTCAAATATTTTACGGTATTTTCCATTAAAGGAACTGCATTATCAGCTGCAAACAAAATAAAACCCATTTGTAAGGCCATAGGAATGAATTCCAATAATTAAATTCACATTTTTAAGAATGATAAGAAAATGAATCAAGAAGTTCTATTAGTTCTTGGCAATAAGAAATGCAATTGCATATGGCACAAGCATTTCAAAAAAATGAAGTAAAATTTGAAAATATCTCTAAAATAATTGTTTGCTAATTTTCATTTCTGTAAATTTCATTTAGATGTTTTTCAGAGTATGACACCCATTGATTTTATTAGTCTAAAAAACAGACTGATTCTACTGTAAAATTGTGCTAGCATTTGAAATTTTATTAGCATATCCGGTCTCTCCAGGTCCCTCTAGGACAAGGAATTTCATTTTTAGACATTCCTTGCCCTGCCCCCATTTCTTTAGATATTAACAAGAAGGAAAAAGGAATATCCTGTTAAAAGGAAAATTCTAAAAAACCCGATGGTAGAAATGACTGTGTAAAATGGGGGTTATGTAAACCAACATAATGAAGTGCTGTTTCAAAATTTTAAGCTTAGAAGCTCATCTTTAAAGATTAAGAACTAAATTTATAGAGAAATCTAAGTGATAAACTAGAAAAGAAAGTCTGCTTAAATGTATCACTTACTGTTCACAGGAAAACCTTTATGTAAGCCTTAATACAGATTCTCAGCATTAGAACCTGTAAAATGGAGTTATAGTCTCTTATTTAGAAATTTCTGCAAACATTTATCTATATTGCACAGCTAAATTTGTTAATGGAGACAGGGAGATAATACTTTTGTTTGCACTATGGGATATGACATGTATGTTCTATTCTAAACTAAACTACTTCCTACCTTTCCCAATGATGCCTTTAGCTCAAAACAAAACATATAAATTGTGTTGGATGCTTAAAGGCTGGCTCACTGTTTTTCTACCAGGTATTAGAATACTAGTTAGCTAAATGAGGTATAATTAAAAAATAGTCCTTCAAAGTATAGTCTTTTGAAAATTTATAACAAAGACTGCACAAAATGTTCATGTAAATAGTAAGAAACCCTGCAGCTCCTCCTAACTGATGCGCAGGTGGGTTATTTTCTCATCATCTGTCTGAAGTAAAATATAGTTAAAAGAAGTTCCCAGCGAAACCTTTTACAATCAACGGATTTACATGCTACTGAGTCCCAGAACATTTCCATTGTCTGAGACCCTCAGCCTCTATTTGAAAAGGTCTAGTCCAATCACTGGCAAAAATTACCACACTGATAATAAAGTGCAGCCACTGAACCACTAATACTGCTGCCAAAGTCTTCATGTACCTTATCCATAAGACGACAAGAATGTTCACACAAAACTAGATTTCTTCAGTTTCAGCAGGGAACAGACAATTATCTGTCACTAAATTCATCTACAAATAGAAAAAATAATGCACTATATGTACATTATTAAGCAAAGTGGAATATTTATTGAGTCATTTTACCATGCAGAAAGTGTATTTCCTATGGTCTTAGCTCAAATTATATACAATTTAGCAAGACTAAATGTAAGAAAATAGCAAGGACGATTTATTTCTATATAACAGAGCATACATCCCCAATTTGCTGCTACTTCAAAGAGCACTTTTAGACTCATCTAACTTTTACAGGCTCTTTCAAAGGGAAATTCATGGAGACTAGTTATTAATCCATAAAAGGTAAAAGAAGAGAGAAAGAACAAAAGTAAAGCATTCTAATAAAAAGAAAAAAACAAAAGCTAACCATAGAATATGTCAGTTTTGGTTTGCAGACAACCCCTGAGATAGAAACCAAAGTGTTAAGACACCAAATAGTCAGAGGTAAATTACTAAGAGAATTACATTCATACATGGTGTCATAGCACTTGACTTTTAGAAACTACTTTGTTACCATCCAGAAGCTTAACTGCTTGGATCTTTTTTTCAGAAAATTAGTAAATATATTTCTAAGAAATTATTTTTTCTTTCCAAAAATGTATCTAATTTTAAGAGAGCAGACTTACAACCAACTTTCAATCAAGGAATCACTTGTTGCTCAGGTGCTGGACTTTGAGCCTATAGGTAAGTACAAAAGGAAAAATCAAATCAAGGCAGCCGAAATTTATCAACCAGTGTAGTGTACCCATCAAAAATAGCTCTGGTGTATCGGCTGCAGCTAAACTGTGCATAAGTGTTCAAAAAGTAGTAAAGGTTAACTGGTCCAAGCATTCCAATGATACATCTTAATTTGAAGAAGAATTCTCTGTGGTAACAAGGAATCCATTTCTACTTTCATTTCCCATTCTTAACTATCAAGCAAGATGGTAACCTTTGTGAAACAAAACAGGCCTAACAGGAAGAATAATTATTAACAGAATTAAGTTCCCTAATCACCTTTATATCACTCCCTTTTGTGTTATGACACCGAAGGCTAGAATAACAGCAATGACATAATGATCTGAATTTGGCACGTAAGTTAACACTAAATACCTTTTTTTCTTATGCGATGGTTTCATTTACAAAAGGTATGCCAGTACCAATGTTTGATGAGAAAGGCAGCTAAGCTTTTTGTTGGCTTTGGCCCAAATGACTAGACCAAGTTATCTAACAATGAAACTGAACAGATGGAACTGGGTTCAACACATCTAACAATAGCTATTTTAAAACTAAAACCTTGCTCATGTTTTCTGTAATAAAAAGGCAAGACTTTTCCTAGAGGCTGCACTAGGTCTAATTACTTTTATTAAAAAAAAAAAAAAAAGCCCAAATAAAAACAGAACAAAAATCATTATTTTCACCGTTGCCAAGAGCTATCTCTACTAAATTTATATTCATAAACAAGTTAATCTCTCTCCCTATAGGTTAAGCTTTCTATAAACTAAAATCTAAATCTAACTCTTGTTAGCTCTTGCTGACAGGGATTATGGTAGGAATTGGGTATTGCAACTAAACCAGCAAGCTAAGGAGTAAACCTAAGGAAAAACATATTATGTATGCTAATGTGACAGAAACACAATTAAATGCTGAAATAAAACCCTAAATGGTACATCTCTCTGCCTATGTAAAATTTTAGCTAAAGTAGTTCACAACTAGAAACAGACAACCATGTTCAAATATGTTAAGTTTTAGATAACTGAGAGATTACAATAGGTCAAACAAAGAAAAAAATAGCAAATATGAACCCAAGGAAAAGTGACATTAAGGTGATTTCCAAATGCAGTTTCTATAGATTAGGCAGAGGGAATCAACTGAGAAAGTGATTTATTTAGCTACCCAGACTCTAGCAAAAAGAGCAGGAATGAAGCAAAGCTCTAAACAATCTGAAGAAATAAAGAAGTTGTGGCCTTTGATGAATAGATGGACATTTTTATGAATTTTTAAGATAAATTTTATCAGACTTTAATGATTCCTATTTAAGAAAATAACAAATCAGAGCCCTTAAATAAACACTGTCAAAGCAATAACATCTGGCCATATGAAACAGACCAAATCTCCTTTAATTTTAGTATATTAACCTCTGCTTTAAATGTTTTACTTTTTTAAACATCCCCAAAAGCACAGATTTGTCTAGAACTAACTCTCTGAAACAAAAGCGTGCAAATATGAGTCTAATTGTGCCGTAACAGGGAAAGGCTAACACCGATGTGCAAAGTGAAAAAGAAAGATAGCAGCTTCTGCAACAGGCAATAAAACAAAGAAAAAACAAGTCTTGCACGTGTCTCCATTTCATTGCTTCCATGTTTGAAAAAAGGAGCCTGTTATCTTGACAGGCCAAGAGGCTGGAATCAGCGTGGCATTCTGTGTCAAGAGGTCTAGGTTCCGTGGTGCTCTCAGCAGCGGCCTGGTGGTGTGAATCTGAGGCTGGGTGACCTGTGCTTTCAAAGAAGCAGGAAAGGGTCCTCTAGGTGTGCTGCAGTCTCTCAGAAAAAGTTCATCAAAGTAGCGAACAACGGAAGAAACTGGTCTTCTTTGATCGGTTTTCTGTTATTTTCACTGGTCCACCTGCCCCTGATGAATTGCTGTCATTCTACAAAACAGAAGATAAAGTTACCAAGGAAACAAAACTCTCATGGTTTGACCCCAATTATCTAAAAAATAAAAATATCAAACCATACCATAGATGTGGATTCAACAGAGTATTTTATTAGAAAAGGAACCAGTTACGCTCTGATGTTCTAGGTTTCTTTGGAAACGGCGGATTAAAATGAGAAAAATGTTTTTAGGGCAGCACCTTTTAGATGAGTAATATATTGGTTAGGAAGCTCCTGTTTTCAGTTCAAAGAAATTATTGCCAAGGGAGCATCAAGTTTCAAGGATAATGATGCATATTGGTATAGGCAATTCTCTTGTTAGAGGTGAGAAGAGTAGGTAACAAAGTTTGCAATTATATTCAGAATGCAGGTTAAAATAAACTTTCAAGGTTGTCCTAATGATTCATCACTGAAATCATTTCAAATTAAGGCAAACATAACTTCAAGATCATAATTTTATATAGACATAAATATGTCACATGAAAACTCAACTAGATAATTTATGGCAAAAATTTAATGTGTGCAATTATTGTTTTAATTATTCAGATCAAAATTTAATTAAGGTCCACTTAAAGAACCAGATGAAAAAACCGAAGTAGCTGCTGTTCATAAATAAGATACCCGAAGAAACAGAAATAAGAATCAAAGTTCAACCAGGTGAATATGTCAGTCAGGAAAAAAGAAAAGAGTTAATGTGAATATATTATCATCAGGCCTATCCTTGTAATCAAATAAACAATATAAAAACAAAATTTAAAATAGCATAATGATAATAAAAATTATAAATGATACAAACCATTTTTCTGTTGAGCTTTGTCATTATATCTCGTGCGAGTGTAAAAAATGCCTAAAGGTAAATCAAAAATTTCATTATTATATATTTACAATATATTTTAAAATAGAAACGTACACTGTTTTCATTATTTCATTATAAAATATAAATATATTAACGTTTTTAATTAAGAAAAGAACATAATTCTTTTTAATTAAGAAAAGAATATTATATCTTGTTTTTCAATTATATCATAAACATTTCCGGTATTATCAAACTGCCATTCATTCATTCATCAAATATTTTCTGCACCTACCATCTGGCACAAGCTCCTGATATGATACTTGCTCAGTTATGGGTGGCTTCCTCAGTATACAGAGAGCACGGGGAAGGCAGAGGCTCTGTCTGAGCCACCCCTGCATCCCCAAAGGGGGACACAGTGCCTAGTCTAGGAGATGCCGAATATCTGTTTAATAAGTGAATGAGTCACCCTATAGCTCTAAAACCTGTTTTTGTTTTTTTTTTACAAAATCTCTGCCTTTTATTTCCAATGTCCTCTCTTTCAAATTGCTTTCCCGATTAGTTCCTACAGCTCAGTTAGATCTCCCACTGTGGAAATCAGATCAAATGCAAGCAAGACAAATCTGATTAATCTCAGTGACATTTTATGCTTAAGTGTCTCTTGACCAAAACCAAACCTTTTTTAAACCTATCATCCCTTTGTTTCTATAGAGCCAAGACTCTTACGGCGTCTTCAGTTGTTTCTAGGCTAAGCCCACTGTCATGTCAGTCTCTTTGTTCCCAGCCACGCCTGATGCCCCAAAAATGTTCAGCAAAAGGATGCTTTCCAATGAAATCAAACAGAAACAATATAGTATCTACTATTCTCACTCACTGTCGGTGTCTTGTCAGACTGGTCACCTGTGAATCTAAGTTTCTAAATAAGCCCATCCCAGTTTTCAGGAGGCTAACCACACTAAGGTAAAGCTCTGAGAAAATTGCTAATTTCTGCAGAATGCTGGGCCAGAATAAGCAGCTCGGACAAATCTACTGCCCTAACTCAATGCTATTTCTAAGCCACAGGTGTGATCGGGGTAGAGGTACCAACAGAGACTAAGCCGTCTCCACTAAGCCGGTCACCAAGTTCGTTCTGTGGGCGCAACCCTGCGCGGGCCATGTCAGTGGGCAAGCTGTTCTCCTATCCTCACCATTACAGCTGACTTAAGAGGCTCCCCGCTTTCTGATGGAAGGAAATCCTTTTGTGGCAAGCAGAAGGAAGCATTTTGCTGCTTATCTATGCTGTATAAATAAAGCAGTAGAGGCTTCCTGTTTCTTAACACCCATTAGCCAACCTGAAAAAACGAGTTTTAGTTATTTAAAACAAATAAAAAGTTCTGATCAGTGTCCGTTAGCCAGTAAAGTCATTTAAGCCTCAATTTTTAGCCATGATGATATGGTGAACAGTGAGTAGCCTAAGGAAGTAAATGTTTATGAAACCATCAGTATTATTGTTAAGTGAATAACGTGTATTAGCACATATTACATGCATTATTTTTATGATCAGTTTTCAAAATGTTTCTAAAAAAATATTATCAATAATTCTGCCCTTGGTAAAGAAAATCTGTTATTAAAAGACATTAGATGATTTGGTTTTCTTTAACAGTTAACTTACTGAAAATTTATTAAACTACTTTCTGATAAATACACTTTTTTATTTCTACTAAATGCCATTGGGTTACAATGTATCACGCCAATCTACTTCACACGTGAATACCTAGGGAATCTGTTCAATAAGCTAACAGTTTAATTCTCTCTTGCAAGAGTACAGACATGAAAATAATTAAGAGTCTCTTGCTACAGGATCACGTCAACGATGATAAACGAGCAGAGGACACTGTGCTTGGTTGGCTAGTGCAGGATTTCCAGTTTCCCAAACAAAGGGCAAAACTGAACTTAAACTAAATTTGTGTCTTCTGTTTAGTGAATCTTAATTGACCGATCTAATATACCTCATGTGGAAGCTGGGTGCTGGAAATTCAACAACCAGGGTCCACATAAAAGTCAGAAGCACAGAAGTTCCCGTAATGGAGGTGGAGCTTCCACAAGGCACTCACTAAGTCAGAAAAAAATCAAGGCTTTGACACGGCTTGAACACAGACACCTAAATAAGCACTAGTGCTACTACTATATGACAAGTCCCCAAACATTTCTTTCTTACCTCTTCTACATTTGTACTGGATTTTGCACTTGTCTCCAAGAATTTAATCCCATAGTCAATTGCTAACTGAAAGACAACAGAAACATTTCAATTCAGTGTAAGTTTCTTGAACATATAAAGCATTTATAATGTCTAGGTTATTCAAAGCCCCAAAAGTAGAATATCTAGTTCAAAAGTCCTGTAGTTCTCAAATCTCTTTGCTTTCTTCTATTGAGTTTGAAATTTAGATGTCTAACTTAATCACCATAAGTAACACAGTATCACTTACACACAGAACAATTTAAGTACCTCTCTTTCTTTTCTATTATACTTTTAGTTCTCTAGTATACTTAGAAGAAAAACTGAGACACTCACCCCTACCATTAATTTGGATTCGTTCCTCCTTTTATCTGCTCTGAAAGTACAATTCTCCAACAGCTACTTTACTGACTTTTCATTATTTTTTAATAAATTGAAGCTTAATAGAACAAAAGCTTAACATATTAAGTATTCATTGCTTTGGTTTCTATTGATTGTGACAAACGTGAACTCTTCCGTATTTCGATCTACTCCCAAAGAGTTCCCAGTTCATCTATAACACCAAGATTAAGAGAATGCTTTTAGGGGGAAAAACATTTGCAGTCAGATTGAAAACCAAAATGCATTTTGCATGTATCACTGAAAAAAAAAAAGGCTAAAGCAAAATTCCAAGAGTTAAAAATTGAAGCCTCTCAAATATATGGTGATGGAAGGAGAACTGACTCTGGGTGGTGAACACACAGTGGGATTTATAGATGATACAATACAGAAATCTATGTAACTTTACTAACAATTGTCATCCCAATAAACTTAAAAAAATAATTGAAGCCTCTAAGTCAGTTTACATGTCATAGAAGTAAATATGTACATATAATAAACTCTTCTGCTTTGCAGGACACAAAACAGAGAAATGCTTATACATGACCTATAAATGACATCCATGTCTCGATGAGTTACAAGTCACAAGTTTATCCATAATGACCTAAATCTAATGTGTTGTACAATATTCTTAGAAAAAAACAATGAATTGGAAAATGATTACTGTTGAACTTCATTTGCTATTAGTTTTTTTCAGAGAATAAATTACTTTAACTTCAAAACTGGGTATTTTTTACACGAATATGGAAAAAATAGCCTGAACTCTAAGCTGCAGGAATCTGAGAAAGAACCAATTTGTATCTCCCAGAAAACAGCAAATTCTTTAGCAATGAGTCATGACTACACAGTCTATAGAGTTGGATCTCGAATACTAATTCATACCATTCAAGTAAGGATTACATCTCTTTGTTATTTTTTAAAGGATTAAAATACAGACATTTAAAAAACTTAAATCAATAATTACATTAAGAAAATTAATGCTTAATGTGAGTAGATTCCAATTTTTATGCATTCAATTCAAATTTACCTTCTCTCCTCTTTCTTTTGACACTTGTCGTTTGTCATTCATATCACATTTGTTACCCAGGATCATTCTTTCAACATCTGAAGAGGCATGCTGCAGGGAGGAAATAGTATATTATAAAAACTGGTAAGGGAGTACAGGGGTGCTAGATGAGGGTAAAGGGGATCAAATATATGGTGATGGAAGGAGAACTGACTCTGGGTGGTGAGCACACAATGCGAGATATAGATGACGTATTACAGAATTGTACATCTTAAATCTATGTAACTTTGCTAATAATTGTCACCCCAATAAACTTGAATTAAAAAGAAAAACAACTGCCCGAGAAAAACACAGCTTTTCAATTGACAAATCCTAACCTGTTAGAAACATATCCATGAATTTAATAATAAGACACACAATCTTTCACTCAACACAAAGCATGATTCAGAGAAAAATGTAAAAGATAGGAGGAGGGGAAAAGCTACAGCGTAACAGGCTACGTAAACTTTTTCCCAAAGTTTTCAGTCAGTCTCATGTCTTTGTTTTGCACATGAACACACAGAAATAAAACATGTTTCCAAATATTAGTTTCGTTCCAAATATTAGTAATGACTCCCAAATATTAGTTTGGATCAAAGAAAGAATAAAACGTGGTACCGAATGAGCCAGTGCGGAAAGTATTCTGGATTGTGAACTACTTAAAAAATAAATTCATGTTAGCTAATATAAACGTGTACAAAATTATTTCTGAGTCAGCTTTCTTTCTAAAATGTCAAGGACACACACACAAAAATCTTAATACCAATCAATCTGGAATTAAACCAAATTTCAAATATAGTAAAACTGCAATTACTTTTGCACCAACCTAATATGTAAGATGAAGAAAATGTTAGAAGGGCAAAATGATTAAGTTTGTTCAAAGAAAGACACATTTTTGCCAAACAGAATGGTGGAATGGATAGAACATGGAAATCAGATGTTTTACTCTTGGCTCTGCTTTTTAAAGGCTATATGAGTACAGGCAAGTCACTTCTTTCTGGCTTCAGTTTTCTCATGTGTAACATGGGAACTTGGATTAAATGATTTCCAAGATCGGGCCCACGTTTAAAATTCAGTGAAACTGCTCCTGTCTAGCCCCGCCCACCCACCCAAGTCCAGCAGGGCAGACAGGAGACCCTGCTGTCCCGGGACTCCTCAGTGAGGGCCTGCCCTGCCTGTGCCCTACTTCTTAGCAGCTCAGCTGCTCTTTGAGACAGAAGGAGCCCTGTACAAGCACCCAGCAGGTATCATCGTTCTCTTGCCATATATACCTCTTCAATGTTTCTGATCCAATTTTTAATATTGTCAAAGGACTTTTCATTTGTGATGTCGTAGACCAGCATAATTCCCTACAGGAGAAAAAAAAAGATCTTTATTTAGTATTTTATATATTTAAAGTTATAAAATATAATGTAAACGTACTCCTCCCTTCCAGAAACCTTTGATTTGTCCTGCATTTTTTTGGTTTTCTTTATAAAAAGGATTCATAACAATATTTTAAATTACAAAGAAGCAAAAATAAATTCTTCCATTGTCTCGCCATGTAAATGAATACTCTGTTAACGTTTTCACTGTTAACCTTTAATGAATTAGTCATTACGGTAAAGGTGATACACCCTCTCTACCTGACCTCACACGATAAGAATCGGCACCAACAGGAGCTGAAAGCGTGTTTAGGTTAAAACAGAGATAACACTGAGAGTAAGAGGCAATCACTTCTGTTGTGCATGTGTTTATTCCAAGTAGAAATTATCTTGCTTCTTATTCGTATACTAAGATTGTAATCATACTGCTTTAAAATTATTTTTTTTTAATGTGGGCTGATCAAAGTGTCAGTATCTGTCTAAATAAATCACAGCCACTTAAAATGTAATGCAGTTGCTATACAAGTTTAATTAAAGGCATTGCCATCACATTTTTAAAGGGTTTATCTTCTAAAAGTTTCAACTGACACCTGTATGCTAACTATTCTAAAATCTTTCTCACCAGACCACAGTGCTGTATTAAGTGCTAGATCCACCCACCCATCCAACAAGTATTTAGTGAGCACCTACTATGTGCCTATATATACTAAGTACTACCAGAGTGAACAGGAAGTGAACCAGAAGATAGACAATGTAGTTAACCAGGAGACAGACAAGGCCCCTTCCTTGCATGGCTGGCTAGCAAAGAAAACAATGAATCAATAATTATACAATCAATTATAATTTGGACAACTGCTATGAAGAAGCATGGGGAGCTCTGAGTACAAATGCTAACTAATCTGGCTGAAGGCCTGGGGTGGCCGGGGAAGGCTTCCTTGAGAAAATGACACAAAGCCAAGGCCCGAGAACTAAACAGACCTGAACCGGGCCAAAGAGTTGAGGCTGAAATGAGGAGGGGAAGCCCATAGTCCCTGGCACATAGCAGAACTGTCATAAATATCTTGCTGACTAGGAAGGCCCAGTCAGAACCCACTGTACTGAGTGAAAGAAAGTCAGCTTGGCCAGAGTGCACAGACCCAATGGGACGAGAGCACAAGATGAGGCCGAAGAGACAGCGGTCAGGTGTGCCTTGGAGATCACTGTTCGACATCGGTTCCCAGATGTCTGTTGTTAGTCACTGAAAATCAACTAAGCAAAACAAGAGGTTGTCTTCCTCTTCTCCAAGTCTTCCCTCCCCTCTCGCACTTTCACTTTGACGAACGACAATACAACCAGCCAGCCAGTACGAGCAGAGCCCCGGGAGTAATCTCCTTCACAGTCGGTCGGTCGGTCGGTCGGTCGGTCGGTCGGTTGGTCACTAAGTCCTGTAGGCTCAATAACATCAGTATTCCCAGAATCTGACACCCCCCAACCCCCCCCCCACGAATGGCCTTATTCATATTCTCATCAATCAGCCTTTACCTGGATTACTGTCAGTCTTTAATTGCTCTCCTTGCTTTCATCCTTAACCTACTCTAATCCACTTGCCATAATCATACCAGAGTTACCACTTTAATGCTTAAAATCCTTTAGTACCTCTCCATTGTGATCATAATTAAATGAAAATTCCTTAGTATGGTAGGCAAAGTCCTTCAGGGTCTGGTTTCCAACTTTGTAAATAAATATAAAATATAAATATAAATAATTATAAATCATATAAAACCCACATGTACACATGGATTAAAAAAAACCCAGGAAACATAACAAAATGTTAACAGAAGCTATCTCAGGGAGGTGAGATATTGGATGATTTCTTACACTACATGTAACCTTTCGACAAGCAGAAAAATATGTTGTCATTTAAGTGACAAATAATATTCTCTGCTATCCTCCTTCCTCCCAGTCTCAAATGCAAATGTTTCACTTTGGCTACACTGTAAAAAAGATTTTACAATTGTCAGTGTAAAGAACTTTTTAAAAATCAAAGTGGAGAACTGTACACTTCAATGATATATTTCGTTATGTATATTTTACCACAATAAAACAACTTGAAATGGAATCTGAGTAATTCCTGATTCAAAGTGTTTACGCGGACTGTCATACTAACATTAAGTTAAACACTGTCATAGCTCTACGACCCTTCGGGCTACAGGGACAACCTTGATCCTTACCACTGTGTGTCTCTCAGGTAGCATTCAGGGTGGGCTGTGAACACAGGGGAGTCAGTGGTTAAGGACACAGGCTCTGGAGTCAGAGGCATGGAGCCCGGTTCCACCATGTGCTGACCTGGGAGATGTTATTTTATCTCTCTCCGTCTCCATTTCCTCATTTGAAAAACGAGGACAGCACATTTTCCACACTGGATTCTTTTGAGAATCTACTGAGATACTGTGTGTAAAGTATTTAAGCTAGAACCCAGGACACAGTTTGGACTTAATAAATGGCAGGTATTTTTAATTTATAGCTTTGGTTTCAGTAGCAGGAACCCCTTGACTATTTCCAATGTTAAGCTAACTGGTATTGTGAATCAGTTGGGAATACAAACTCAAGTATACTAGTTAAAACTTTATACATCTGGTATATACTTAAAATAACAACAGCTTCCTTAGAGTTTGTCTAAGACAGTGTTCGTATATGAGAAATATTGATAATGCAATGATGCTTCTTTTCCCACAAAGCCCGACTGTCCATCGGGGTTACTGCTATGCCTGCAAATGTTGCTAAATAGTTTGAAATAGACCAAAAGACTCTGCAGACTTCAGTACAGTGCTTATCAACATGCTGCATACCTGAACCAAACAAACTAAACTTGCCAGAACCACCATTTGCTGAAATGAGAACACACCCCAATGAGAATACAATGGCCGTACATCCCACTGGAACAAATGTCCTGCAAGATCCAAGACTCAAGTAGAGTAGAATTTCCTCTTAAGAGACCTAAGATTGTTTCCAGGTCTGAAATTTTGCACTGATTCACCTTTTCAGCAAGTATTTATTGAACATCTACTATGGTTCAGGCGCTGGCATTATAGCAGCACAAAAGAGACAAAAACCCCTGCCTTCAAAATGGAAAGACATTACTACTTAGAATAGTAACACTTTCTAATTATTTGAAGTAATGTGAAGAAAGACTACACAATAAAGAAAAAAGACAGAAAATCCTCAACTCTAAATTAAGTAACACATTTCAGTGACCTCTTTCCTCATTCCAAAGGAAACGTGCTCCACATTCTAAGTGTTCCTGCCCACTCTCCAGTGAACACAAGCACGCAAGCGGTCTCAATGCATCACTCCTGGGAAACCAAAAACTGGTCTACAGAAAGATTAGGTTTCTACGATGCCTCTAATTGAAGTTACCTGTAAACCATTCCAAATCATCCCTGTTAACATGCTCTTACTTATCCCTAAAATCCTTCCTGGGGGAAACAAGCACCAAACAAACACACTTGTTCCTTGCCTTTGATTCCAGTCTAAGCAACACAGAGAGGGGCTGACAACTGTTTCTAAAATGATGACCTTTCCCAATCTTACAGGTATCGTAGGGCAAAGTACGGAGAACCCATACATAGAAAATACTTAGTGGTGGACAGTGCCAAGGTGATACCACTTTCAAAAGGAATCCCCAGTATTTTTGTGGGGATGAGTTATTGGTACTCGAATAATAGAGGGTGAGTAGTAGCAGTGGAGGAAGAAGGGAGGGCCGTGTGGTAATAAAGGGATCTGTGGATTCAGGTCACATCTTCCTGAGGGCAAGGGGACAGCTATCACCTCTATCGCTCTATCACTGACACCACTCCCAGGAGCACAAGCCTTTTAAGCAATAAGCTGGGTACTGACGGCCGCTGGTACCCCACAATCTACTAGGTTGAGCTTCATAATTTCAATTGCTCAGCCTTCCAAGACTCTGAGCACACTGGGTTTCATCATAATTCAAAGCTCCACCTGTGCTTGGATTAGGCCTAAAAGCCAGAGCTAAAGCCCTGGTCGGGGCCTGACATTCTAGGCATGGGTCAGTACAGCTCTGCTTTTAAGCTGCCTTATTTACCACTGCACTCCCAGCACCACACAGAATCCGCTCTGAGCCAACAAGCAATATAAATGGCGTGTATAGATGAAGCATCTCAGGATGGAAAACAGCCAAAGGAGGTTATGCTAACAAGGATAAGGCTAGGATGCAGGCAAAGAAGGACTTCGGAGTCAAGATTCACCAGATTCTCCGCCTCAGAGAGTCAGATCATTCAGCTACTTCCTAGCCAGCTGGCAGAACGCTGGTGGAGGAGACTCCAGAGGGCTGAGCCATTACAAGTGGAAGTTGTGGACCTGGTGAGCCATCAGGAATGACGGTGGCAGGGCTAACTGATGAGGGAGCGCAACAAATAAATACTTAGGCACAGAGCTTGCGGTTTGCTAAGATTTAGCAAAGGTATTAATAAAAGGAGAAATCACAAAAATCCACAATCACTCAGAATATGTGAGTTCTAAAACATCTACAAGCTAATTACCTGATTAATATTATGAAGACCAATGGCAAAGTATATGGTTACTAAACACAAAACATAAGAAACCCTTTAAATGTCTTGTTTTGACATCAAAAAATCTATTTTCCCCATTGTACTAGACTTCAGCTTGAGTCCTATAAACTTGACAAAAGAATATTCATGTTTTACTTTCACCTGAAGAGTTACAAAGCCCCAAAACACACTTACCATGGCTCCTCTATAGTACGCTGTCGTGATGGTTCGAAATCTTTCCTGACCTGCTGTGTCCCTAAAATTCGAAACAAAGGAGAAAGTGGTTTTAAAAATCATTACCAGCATTACTGAGGAGGGACTCTAAGCTGTAGGAGATATAATTCTGGTCTGCTCACAAATGTTTCCGGGGGAAGGGGAATGACCGACAAAGGGAGCCTGCTTGTGTCTGTGAGTTGGAGGCGGTGGTGGCCACGGGGGCCTGTCAAGAGCTCACAATGACCTGGTGAAAAACCTGGACTTGATAATAAAAGCAGCAACAGGAAAATCCAGGGCCTGCTAGGAACTGGCCTGCTGGTTTAGTCCAACCCATGTGGGAGAGAACAGAGAATAGTTCTAAATTCTTGGACCCCTAGAGGCAGTTCTAATCCTTTTATAAATGCCTAATGATCGAGGCATTTTGCTCACTTGACTGAAAGTCTGCTTTCTGTACAAAGCAAGCAGTTGGGCTAGGCTTACTGCTGTGTAAATTCTGCCTAGCAGAGCACACCAAAATGGATTGCCTCAAGAACTTTTTTACTCATAGCTACGGAACCTGTGATTAAATGGAAACCTGGAGTCCAACACATGTCTGTACACGTGCTGGGCACTTGTTTGGTATATGGTAGAGAAATGATGGGGAAATATAAGCCCAGCACCTTTAAGGTGACTAACCACATTTTGATTCTAACACGCTACTTGAATTAGAACCAGTTCTGCAGCGAGGCTGGACGGAGGACCATACCACACTAAATGTAGGTCGTGAAGACTAAACAGAGACTATTTTGTTGCTGAGAGTACTCAGAAGTAGTGCTGTGATGTTATATCAAATTCTAATTAGCTGATGACCCTTCAAACTTTTTTTATATCTTTAAAATATTTGGCCTCTTACCAAATACCAATAAATGAAAAGGGCAGCCTGTGGTAACCTTCACAATATTTCAATATTTTCCAACACCATGTACTGGGAACCACTACACTGGGCTAATACATGAAGCTGAGACACTATTCCAGGAGATTTGGGTCGTTGTCTGAGCTTTATCACTAACCCAGACATATGCCCTCAGATGGACTTAACCACTATAAGTGCTAGTTTCCTCCTCTGTAAAAGAAGGGCTAGCAAATTTCAATACAATGTTCTACTTCTATCCCTGTTCTGAGATTCAAAGAGGAAAAACAGCCTAAGAAAAATGTTCATACATATTACTTTACTACTTCCCCTGTGTAATCTGTGTAGCTCTAAACTTTTAAGCTTTGTCTACTGTTGTCATCATCACACGTTAGATCAGTAAACATCATGGAAAACCTTCCTCAAGGCTCCGAATCTGTGTGTCTTCATGGAGAATCTTGTATTAAAAGAAATTAAGCCAGCTTATAGGATGTTAAAAGAAAATCTATGGAGTTTCTGGGTTCAAGCCAAAAATATTCAACCTGGAAATCTGGAAAAACCATATTTATTCATTGTAGTTTGATCAATTCTTCAGGAATTAACCAGTCACAGTGGGTGACACTAAGGAAATCTTTGCCTTGCATATTGCAACATGACAGATGAAAGGTATGACTTCTCTCTCCCTTATTTCCCAGTCCAGTGTTCCTCCCTTTCTTTTTTAATGAGAAGAAATTTGCAAAACAATTATAGAATCTCAGAGCTGGAGGGGAACTCAGATATCAGCAGTCTACCCAGTGAATTTACAAATGAGGGAGAAAGCAGGCACTAAGAAGGGGGGCAGCTGGCCCCCCGCCCTCCACTGAGGGAGCCTGGGCCAGAACCTAGATCTGCACTTCCTGTTCAGGGTTCCTACCACTTGACTACTTTGCCTTATCGGATTTCACAGCTGCAACTGCAATGAAAACGTAACGTATACGCTAGAATTCAGTGTCTTCCCCTATAACATTAGCGGTTGGAAGAATGAGTTCTCAGATCTCTTCTGGCTGTGAGTTACTGCTATCATTCCTTACCTTCCCACTCTTTGTGGGGAGACCTTTAAATACCCATTTCTCCTTGGTTCTGCTAAAGAAAAGATGTTTTAAATATCACAGAACACCTCTAACTTATCACAATGCACATTTCAATTCCCACTTTCAATTCTTGATTGAGGCAGAAACTCTGCATGTGCATGTGTGTGTGTGTTTCACTTACCATATCTGAAGCTTAATTTTCTTTCCATCTAGTTCTATCGTTCTGATTTTAAAATCAATTCCTGCCAGAAAAAGAAAGACATGCTAAATTTCTTCAAATATAATCCAAGTCTTATTAGGAAAAAGACAAAGATTTCTATTGAAAAAAAAAGCTCTCCAACGCACTGGAAAATGTGAGCACAAGAGAGGGTGTGAATGGTATGTTTCCTCTGAATACAGGCTGAAGAAAGGAATGCTAATTACTCTGCAAAGAATTCCCACACATGTTAAATGCAATGTATTATATGCCTCATTATTCTGACATAAAGGGATCACATCCCTCAAACTTATATAATTTAAATAGATTGAAAACATGTTCCATTTCTACTTCCTGAAATACACATAAACAGTGTCCTACCCCTCAGGCCCCATCCTTCCCTAAAGAAGGCTGTGGGACCTCTTTACAATGTCTTCCTCCAGCTCCTTCCATTTGTTTCTTCAGAATGCAACTGGCTAAACACACACACACACACACACACACACACACACACCAAACCAAACAAACAAACAACCCATCTAGCTCCCGGCTCACAGCCTCTGTGCCTACTCCACTCCGACATGCAAAACCATCCAGCCCTACAGAGACTGAGCAGTGCATCAACCTCTGATGGCTGTTTTCCAGAAAGACGCTGGAAAGGGCCCTAACAAGTGTAGTCTCTCTGAGACTGAGCTCCTAAGTTTCATGAATACACACCTGGTTGCCTTCACAAAGAACCAGAAGGAACCTGGTGTCCTTGACCACATGATGAAGAAACTGGACCTCAACTGTGATGGGCAGCTAGATTTCCAAGAATTTCTTAATCTTATTTGCGGTGTGGCGGTAGCTTGGCATGACTCCTCTACCAGTTCCCAGAAGTACATCTGAGGAGCCCAGAGAGCTGCACCCAGCACACCCACCACCCCATGCAGGCCACTCCTGCGGGTAGCAATAAAACATCATCGTTTTTTAAAACCACATACACACACACATGCACACACATGTCTATACAGGGAATGGAAAGCCTGTATATTTATTTTACACAGTTAACAAGTATTTTACATACATTTTAATAAATGTTCCCAGCATCTTACTGGCTAGAGCTGAAATAAATAAAATGGTTTTTAGTTCTAGCTGCACTTTAGAATTACTTGGGGAACTTAAAACAAAACAAAACAAAACAAAACAAAACAAAAAACAACTCATAACTAGGCCTGCTCCCTTCCCCAAATTCTGAAACTCTGACTTAATTGGTCAAGGGTGGGATCTGCGCACTAGTAGTTTTCAAAACTCCCTAGGTAATTCTAAGCGGAAGCCAAAGTTCAGAAGCGCTCAACTGGGCCTGACAGGTAGCATGTGAAAGTCATTTGGGGCTCTGGCACTCAGTTCAACTCCTCCCTCACCTATTTTGAGCTGCCACTATGGTAGCTCAAAATTTATTGAGCAATTTCAACTATACAGAACCACAAAGTCCTGGACAAATATCAGCATGTTGTATCATTTATCACAAACAAGCTGCCACTCTTTCTGAAGGCACCAATCAGCGACTACAACTCCGTTGCAATTTGCAAAATCCTCATCATCTGGCTACTCAGCTTAGTATTAGGTTTTTCAATTCTTTTGCATTCTGTACAGAACCCGGGAAAGTGGTTTCCAAGACATTTCAAAAAAAAAAAAATCAATTATGTATCCTCTACATTGGCTTAAACATTAACAGCAGTTACTTGAGGCCAAGCAAAGCCTTCAAGGCTACGTTACCACAATGTTTCTACATATCAACACTAAGTACCCAAAAAACCAGCTGCTTGCCAGCTCCCGCTTCACATACACCGTCTAAGCATTAACCCAGTGGGTTTCCCCTTCTTTTCAGCATAGCACTTTCCCCTCAGAGACCCTTTTTAGGTATTCCTGTGCATCTTGCAATACCAACAATCACACCCAAGCTAATTCAGCAGGACAGCTTCTCAATCATTCTTTCTCCACACTAATAACCACTGTTATCGCTAACCATTGCAATCTGAGACCCAATATCCCCAGGTTCTCAGGCTCACATTTCCTCCAGGGTGCCTCAGTACGGCAGGGTCTGCAAAGCAAAACTTAGCAATACAGCATGGATATTATTTAGCGCCACAATGAATTTACTATGGCCATCGTTCATTTAAGACAATATACATTGATTTTTATTGTGATTTATCTTTTTAAACATCTCCAAGTCCAGTATAACAAAGACCCTCTAGGGATTCTCCACTATCTTTTATCTCTTTTTGGTCCAGGCATCAAGAACAATGCCCAATAGGAGCTCAATAAATGCTTCTTGATACTAACATTTTAAACCAATTCATTAATTTTCCAAACTCATAGAAACAGAAAATAGGACGGTGGTTACCAGGGGGCTGGAGGGAGGGGGAAGAGGAGAGTTGTTGTTTAATGGGTATAGAGTTTCAGATCTGCAAAAGATGAAAAAGTTCTGGGAATCTGTTTGACGACAGTGTGAGTATACTTAACACTACTGAACTAAACACTTAAAAATCCTTAAGATGGTAAACTTTGGATTTTTGTTTTGTTTTTTACCACAATAAAAAAGAAAAAATGCATGACCTTCAAATACTGACTTTGCATCTGGAAAATTGGAAGGCTAATGACCGACATTCCATCATTTAATAGTCATTCACATTTTAAAGAAGAGATGATATATACCAAAATGCCTGCTCAAATGAAAACTTTCCTTTTTCTGGCTTACTAAGATTATAACTCCTGTTCTTACAAGGTTGTTTTTGCCTGAAGTTGGGAGTCATGGGCAACTTTTCCACCTTCATTCAACAAAGCCATTTTGAGGTTCTCTTCAGGTCTCAGTTACTCCCCATTCATTAAAAACATTTAGGAAACTTGCTACTGACCTAGCGTTTTGTTTTTTTGTGTTTGTTATAAGGATTACCTTTCTGTTATCTGAGGAGGTTCTACCACTCAGGTCTGCGATCCTTAACCACCTTTTCACTATTCAGAGGTTTTCAATGTTTATAAGAGTTGTGAACTGGTATTTAACTTTTGTTTATGTGGCTGCAGGGAGCCAGTCAGTCGACAGACAAAGACTGTAGAGAGCAGTCAAATTAGCACAACCTTAACTTCACCAAAAACGGAAAATATTGTTTACATTATTATTGAAAAGCACTAGGCCTGCAAGTCAAAAGACTTAGATTGTAGGTTGAGTTCTGTCATTAACAACTTTTGGGTGGTTGCTTAACACTCTGAACCTCTGTATCCTCATCTGTAAAAGGCATTGAGAGGCTCTAATTAGATAAATTAGATAATTTGTATGATGGTGCTATAAGAACTCTGAAATCCCATATAAATGTAAGATATTACACATTCAGATTCTATTATCCTGTAGCTCTTGTCATGTCATGTATGGTTTATGGTAATAGCTGTCCAGGACACTGTGCCAAACTCTTTCCCTGGTCTAATTCCCCTGCAAACCATTGTGCGGATAATGTTCAACAATGGTAATGTCACCTCACCGTTCAAGAAGCCCGTGGATCCAACTTCCTCAGCCTGGCAATCCAGCCTTTCCTGCGGGATATACACCCCTCTCCTACTGTGGCCTTTTGTTTCTCTCTGTGGGCCCCACACCTCCCCCCCTGCATGTGGCATGGCCACCTCACATGGCGGCAACCTGAGGATGCCACTCTACCCAACAGTCTTCTCCCTCCTTCCTTCCTCAGCATCCCCGTTAGCCACGCCCATTCCTACTTCAAGGCCTGGCTTTGGTACAGTAAGTAATTCACTCCTCTGTTACTGGATTCATTAACATATTGTTCTGAATGGCTCTCACCTCAAGCAAGGGCTCCGTCCACTGCCAGTTAGGCTGCACACAGAAACGTGTACATAGTAGATACTAAATGAAAGGTTAAATGCTCTTAGGGAATTAAGGTTAAATTCTAAGTGTGGAGAGAGCTAAGAAAACCATGGAAGTACAAAGTTTCCTTAGTATACTCTAGTATCAACAGTAAGGGTGCTGAAAAAATCTTATTACGGAAAAAAGTGAAGCTCTTTATATTACAATTAGTTTGACAACAGAATATTGTAGAATATCAGCAGATTATATAAATAGAACATATAGTAGATTAATACTCATTTTAAAATTTAAAGGGAAGACAACTTCCTGCGGCTACTCCAGGATTAAAAAAATAACAAGTCATAAGAATAATAGTACAATTATATCAATTAGGATAATTTTGCTGCAAGTAACAGAAACCTCGAATCAGACTTGCTTAAGGTGCTGTGTTGATTCACACAACAAGCCCAGTGGTGAGCTGGGGTTCAGAGACGGCTCAGTCCGGTAGTTTCAGCTCATTTCTCTGTACCTCCTTTGGCTCCACCTTCCTGTGAACATCAATTTCATCCTCTGACTGATAGCAGTTCCTGACGACAACAGCAATACCGAGAAGAAAGGAGATCATTTTCCTGTGCGTCTTTCTTAAATGTGAGGAGACGTCTCCCCAAAATCTCTAGCGAACCTTTCCTTCATGTCTCATTTTTGGATTTATAACCATGGGAATGTATGTCGTGTTCTGGGGGCTAAGACTGAGGTCCTGAACCAGTCACTGCCATGGGCAGTTACCAAGACTGAATTAATCTAAATCTATCCCTAAATTTAGATTAATTCAGGCCCATCCCTCAAGGTCCACAGGGCTGCTAAAAACAGGAGAGTGGAAAAATTGTTGAATCAATCATAATATCTGTTAGAATAATATTACTCAAATCTAATAAAATGTTATATATTCATAGATACATGACACAGACAAATCAGTTATCCCTTACTACCCTGGCATGAATGTTTTTAGATTTCATGATCACTACAGTACTTTTCTGCAGGTGATTTCATCTAGTGTTCAGCCACGAACGTATGAAGGAAAAAGATGGATAATGAGCAGCCCACGTAGCTGCCAGGCCATCTCCACGCTAAACTGCGCTCTCACTGCCAGCAGCGTCCCTGAGCCCTCAGTGCTAAAGGCGGGGCTTCTGCTCTAGCCCCACATGATTAGAGACTGCTAAGGAGGGGGCGGTCATTCAACAGCAGCAAGAACCACAGCTCATCCATCTTGCACTAAGGGAGCAACCCCCCCTACCCCAACACACACACACACCATTTAAAAGGACTATACAATCTCAAAAAACTTAGCTTCTGAAAGGCATTACATTTTGGGTAAAAACACCCTTCATATTTCAATAGCCTTTTAGAAAACATCATTTTTTGGCAACACATTCGCGTTCAAAATGACGACCCTGAGTCATCCCAACTCATGAGCAATCCATGGGGCCCCCGGCTGCAGGCAGCCTGCCCAGCTAACAGAGCCCAACATCTACACCGCAGCAGAGAGAAGACTCCAACTTTGCTTCCATGCTGGTCGAATATGCTCCGACATTAATTTTGGTGTGGCTTGAAAGCAGTACCAGTTTTCTCATTAATATTTATCTAGTCAATAAAACAGGAAATCTCAATTATTAAAAAAACATTCCCAAGGGACTTGAAGTAATTTTCATTCTGAATACACACACACACACGTTTTTATTTTTTCTGAATTGATTCTCATGCTACACAGTTGCTCATAACTGATACGCATTATACACTGTAAAAAGGCAGGAAATCAAGTATGAAAGAAATCACAGAATTCTAGATGTGGAAAGTACCTTACAGACTGTTGAGTCCAGTCTTCCCTACGTGCCTAAGAAAACTGAGGCCCAGGGAGACAGACTTAGCAACTTACGCAGATTCACAAAGACCAATTCAAAAATGGGTTAAAATAGAATTTTGGCATTTAAAGACCAGACTTTCCCAAACAGACACGTACAGAATGTCCATGTCTCCTGAGGAGATCTTCTTATCTTTAAGGGTCATAGCAAAACCCTAGCAACAATGGAAACGTCCACAGTATGAGAGTACCTTGCTATACAAGGGAATGCTCACGACTAGTGAACAAGCGCCACGTGTATTGACATAGTGAATCTAAAACCAATGTTAAGTGAAAAGAGCAACTGCAGAAATTTACAGAGTCAAACCGTTTCTGTAAAATTTGAAAAATACCCAAACCAGCAGTATGTATCATTTTATATACATCCAAGTGTGATTCAAGTATAAAAACATACAAGAGAATGATTATCAACAAAATCAGGATGGCTGTTACCTCTGGAGAGAAATGGAAGAGGGATTAGGGGAGGGGTTCCCAGGGACTTGAACGCTATTTATAATTTATTATTTCTAAAACTGAGCAGTGGTACATGGACATGAAAGAGTTTTACATTAGGCATGCTTTTGTATACCTGAAATTGTTCATAATTTTAAAAAAAACAATGATTAGTTATCTAGAAAAATGAAATATGGAGGCATTCATTCATGGAGGTAGAAAAATCAAACCAAGTATTAGAGATAAAAGGCACTTTAGAAGATGTAATGGGGATGGAGGGAGCAGGCACCGCCCCCTTTCCCCCCTTCTTCAATATTACGAGGGCCTCTGAGCCCTTGGTGACCAAGTATGGGGTGACAGCAAGATTGGATCAAGTTCAGAAAGTGAGGGGGCATATCTGGGTCTTGGAGTAATAAGGAGTGCTGGCCACTCAGATTTCAAGCAGGGGATTCAGGGACATTTCCTTCCCTGCCTGGAGGAAAAGGAGCTTCCCTTTGGGCCAAAGACAACAGAAGAATACACATTTGGTCACTGATGAGAGTGGCGCTCTGGGAGAGGAACAAAGGAGTTCTGATTTTCTAGTCCAATGGCTGAAACAGGGGGGCTGGGGGAGGCGGCTCTGCCCTGCCTCTCTGAGGAGCAGGTAAAGCTGTACTTGAGGCCTCTGCATTGTCCAGGCTACTCACAGGAACAAGAGCTGGCAGAGACCTGGCAGCAGGGCTCCAAGGACGGCTATGGAGTCAGCATTTGCTCAAGGCACTGCTTATCAGATATTCTCTGAAACCAGTGGTACAACTGGAGGCCAGAGGGAAGGCTTTCCCAGCAGTACAGAGGGTAGGAAACTTTGAGTTTGGACCAAGCCCACAGTTAACGGACCTAACAGGGAAAAGGACCTTTGGAATGACCAGTACTGGGTCACATTTCATTCCACAAATTAGATCATTCAATGTGGAAAGGGATCAGACTGACAAAATTCTTTGACACTAAAATCAAATTAGTCAGCTAACAGATATTAATAACATAACCTTTTCTGTTTCAAGAGAATAGGAGGTTGCCCCTGGGTTTGTGAATAGGTGAAAGGATACCATTGCTGGAGTGTGGAAAGAAGAAGAAGGAGGACTTTTCCCAGCCTTCAGAGCTAACTCTCTCAGGCCAGCCAGTCATCTTGACCTTCAGCCTAAGCTGTGACTTGATGCATTTTTGCCCTGTGGGTGGTGCAGCACACAAACAGCTCTCTCTTCTATCTGGGTTACTATCTCAGCTTACTTGGGAAAGTCTGCTGCCTGGCCCTGGAAAATCATGGATGGAGAAACAGCAGGGACTTTCAACTGAGGTTTTAAACACCTGGTTCCCATTGAAGTTCTTTAAAAGTCCAATCTAGCTGCAGTCAAGAGAGCCGTGAGAAAAAGTTTCCAATTTCTGGGACATTGAGCCTTTCAAAGAATGATAGCAATACAAGATTCCAAGGCTGGGTTTAACATCAACTGAGAAAAAAATGTGGGTTATCTATCCCCTTTGACCCACTTTAAGAAGCAGAAATTTAACACTGCACTTTTACAATAAGAAAAACATGTACTTTCTTTCCAAAGTACATTTGGAAACATTTGTGATCCCAGGCTATCTGAATATAGGTTATGTGGTCTGTTTATTTCAGAGATATTCCAGACAAAAAGAAAAACAATTTCCCAAAGATTGAAATCCATTTTAAAGAAATGTTACTTCCTTACTCATATCTTTATTATTAACGATGAGGATACAAGGTAGACTGATACTTCCAGTTTTGAAATTTTGACATTTGCTTATGCTTTTTTTGTGTAGCTGACTTTAGCTAAAATCTCTAATTAGGAAAACAGATTCTTGCAAAAGGAAAAAATATGAGTCATATATTGAAGCTTTGAACTCTATATATTTTTTCCAAAATAAAGGCAAATGAAAGCTAAAAAGAAAAAAATATACCTAAATAATAGAACTAAGTAACAACGTTACATGGTGCAACTAACTGAAACAATTGATATTTTGGAGAAAATGTGTAGAAGTCTAGAAATAAAGTTAAGAATGTTACTTAGATTGAAAATGAGGAGTTTAAGGCATTGTTCTTTGGTAAATAAATACATATTCTGTAAGTTCATAAAAGCATATTTTCACCAAGTACCAATTTGGTGGCATATATTTAGGACCATTTATTTTTTGTTTCATTTATATTCAAATATACAATCTGTTTTCTTATTCAAAAATTAGAAAGTCTAAAGTGTAGGAGGAAAAACACTTTAAAAGGTAAATTGAGAAGACATTTTAACAACAGTTTGAAATGATCACTGGAAGCCAAATGTTAGTTTTGTCAAATCCAACATAGGACAAGGGGGACTTTTTTTTAAGTGGACTAACAGTAGTCTGTGAATATAATTTGCCCCTAGAAAGGACACCTGACTTTAAAAAAGGAAGATAGACTAGAATTTTTCAGATTTCTTTAGTTCTTCCATTCTGTAAACAGGAAGTGATAAATTAAACCCCATTTACGGTGTAAATCATCAGTGACACATATTACCACTTCCTGCTGAAAAAGCTGCACATCTTTACACTGTTTTATAATTTCCTACTTGTTACTGAATTAAACTCAATTCTTGGCATTCTTCACTACACAGTTGTACCCATAAAATCTAATCATACCAACAAAAGATAACAAACTCATAAACTAATTCTACAATTAGGCAGGATGTACTAATTTTTCTTTGAGCTATTGAGCTATAAACATGCATGACAGATACAAAAACAGTACAGTTAAGAATAGTTTTAAGTAATATCTATATTTGAGAGTCTCAAGGGCTTATAGATTCATATATAAACATCTAATTAACCCTTTAAATGTCTTTGGGAAATAAATGGCCAAAATAACAAATCACTATATACCAAATAATAACTACTAAAATATAACTATGTGTTGAATCACAAATTAAAGGTTTCTCAATGCTAGACCTACCAAAATGTCAAGAGAGAAAAACAGAAACAGTAAAGTGCAATAACAGCTACAATCAAGGAAGGACTGAGAATTTTAAGTCTGATTAAAGAGCCAGCAGAGATGACCCAGCATTCAGGTCACCATTTGAGAATGGCCAAATGAATGCGTGACAAGTCTCTTTCGCAAATCATGCACTTTCAAAAGGAAATGTATTTTAAGTGTTACTCAATCTGGAAGTAGCAATGTGCTTGAAGTTGTCAAAATGTAGATTTTAGAAGTTGTCAATGAACAGATGTTTTACCTTCAATAAAATTTCTTTTATAAAGAGCCCAATTTATGAACTAAATTTTCTTGAATAAAAGTTCAGAATGCCTCTGAGATTTCCATCCCTCTTTCCCTTTATTAATTCTTGAGCGGTTCAAGAACCAAACTATTCCTAAATGAAACCAGTTGCCTCTCCTGGCAGAAACAAATCTACTGTTTCTGAGAAAGTGTACCTTCATAGCAGGCGAACTCGTTCAGGATGAGTCACTACCACTTTCCTCAACCTGCAATTTCCTTGTTTGTACTTTGACAACTCAAGGTCACTTCTGTTTCATTTAAGGGTGACAGGAACATTGTAGATATTCAAAAGATTAAGATAAAAAAGCAAATCCCTGATTTTAAATACAATTGCTATGGGAAAACCATACTTCCAAATCACTGGAATTATCTCTGGAAAAAATTACAACTACATTCCAATGATGTTGCACCAAAAATGCAGTGAAACTGATCCCTTAGATCTTTCCAAGTATTGACCATGTATCACATTTTCCACATTTGGAGGAAAGTGAAAGCTAAAAAGAAAAATATTATAAAGTAACAGAACTAAGTAACAACACTACATGGTGCCACTAACTAAAAACAAATGAATTCTTAAAAGAGGAAAAACAAAAATGATCGTTACCAATGTAATGTATCAGTCAGCGACTACCATGGGGCTGAAATAACCTTTAGCTACAATTTTATTATCTTCCAAGAAAATTTCCAAATCATTAGTTTAAGAAAAACTTCAGCTTATATTGGTGTAAAATGTAAAATTTAGTAATTTTCGTCACCCAGTTAATACAAATCAACTTTTTTTTAGGGTGGGGTGTCTGTACCAAATTACTTTGGTACAATAAGGCTGAGGAGAAGAATCATCTAGTCATACTTTTCTGCAATACCCACCTCACCCCTTCCTATTCTCTTTCCCACTGACTTTTCTCTAGATTTAAGGAAAGTGATCGGAGATTTTAAAATAAACAAACATAACTAACTGCCAACACAGTGTTATGAATCTCGTTAGCAAAACAGCCTTTTCTTGATCAAAACCAACATCGATGCCACAAATGTATAGTCAAATTAAGCCGCACTTACAGCTCACTGCAGTGACAGATGGGTAATTATAATAAGCTATTGCTAATGAGTAGGGTTAAAACAAACAGATGGAGTATATGCAAGTAAAAGGATGAGACCAAAAAATCAACAAAAATGGTACAGAATGTAGTTTTTTCGCCAATCAAAAATGAAAAAATTCTACTGATGATTACATCATCCTGATTTGTAAACACAACCCTGTATAATACAAAAATTTAAGGCTAACAACACTCTATTACCTTCATGTATATAGTTAACACTTCCATGAGCTAATCATGCATTTCTCATACATATAACCATTGTCTCTAAATACTTGAGACATTTTTCTCACTTTATAGGGTGATAAAAGATTCCGCCACCTATTACTTCCCTTGGTTTGGCTTTTAAAACAGAATACATGTTACAACTAGGCTGGGAAACCCAAGACATTCTCTAACCTTTACTTCAGATGTGGTCTGGACTGATGAATGAGCTAGAACGTGTCATCTTTTTTTTTTGTCTCCATTGTCCCCCAGCTAATTGCCACTTTAAACTTCAAATACACAAAGGACGAGTAATAATTATATTCAAAGCATAAAATGAGTGGATTGTAAAAGTATGCTACCGAGGACTTCACATTTGATCATTATTCTCCAGCTTCCAAATCCTAGTGTTTGTGGGGGTGGTGGGTGGGGCGTAGAGGGAAAAAACCTAAACAATATTGACAAGAGACTGTTTTTTAAAAAGCTGTCCTGGTATTTCAATGGCTTGGAAAATCCAGTACCACATAAAATAATTTCCCTAAATTGACCAAAAAATTATTTCAAATTATACTTTATCAGCTTGTTCTTACACAACATCCTATTCAAGGCCCCACCCACGGTTAATAACTAAGAAAGAGGCCTCAAGGGTTAGAGCAAGAAACTAACTGCAGTTCCCAATGACTGGCCCTCAACCTTGGATAGAATTATTCATGTGATGTTTCTCCCAACCGCTTCTTCCAAGATAGACAGTTCTTTCCAAATCCTGGAAACGCCAGTCTTTCTCAGGCAAGTTTTTCAAAGTTACAAATACAAATTATGTTTTTTAAATAGGTCATAATCAGGCAGTTGCCCCAACTGACATGCATGTAAGATACAAAACAGTCATTTTGAAGTCTCTAGCCTGACCCAGTACCCTGGAGGGCAATGACCCTTATTTCCTCAACAGAATGCCTGGGAGTGAGTGACCAAGAGCTAAGTCTTCTCTTAAACAGGTACATCGGACACCCTTCCTTGAAAACATCATCCCTCCCAGTGCCCTTACTTCCCAGTGTGAGAGTAGCCACTGACAGCCTATGCGTCTTTTTCATCATGAAGGATTATTTGAAGCTATTAAAAGTAATCCTTGATCATAATCAAGATTATATAGAAACTTGGAAAATATTTATGTTATAATGTTATAAAAGTACCAAAATATAAAATGTGCTGTGTAACTATATATTAATAAAAAACGTGCACACGGAAAGCAACATGTAAAACAGTAAAGTAGTTATGTTAGGGTATGTAAGTTACTGTGAGATGATTTTCAACATGATGAACTTAAAATTTCCACATACTCTTCTATTACTTTCGCATTAAGCAACTTTGAAGAAAATATTACACATGCGATAGTTGAAATAGTACTCACTACAACCATCCTCCAAATTCTGGATTCAAACAACTTTGGGGGACTGCTCTTGCAAAATCTTACTGGTGAATATAAGGCTGTTTCTGTGGGGGGGAAAGTATAAGAAAGTGCACCAAACAACCAGTTCACACACTCCATCTCAAAAAGCCCGTGTTAACTGAAGACTGAAACTATTATTTACCAAACAGCTCGGACAAATTTGTCCCTCTTTCTTTAATTCCTACAGTTCCAGTTTATTTGCAATAGAATCACCCGCAATAGAATGTGCAGGAAGAAAAAGAAAGGGATGAAGAAATGTGAGCTTGCTTTCACATGATGTGCCTTTGTGGCATCTGCAGAAACAAACCCAGAAGGAAAGGCATCATTTGCAAACTTCATTTTTCCATGCTATCCCTGTCCCTAATTAACACAGATAATTCTGGGTTTGCCAAACTATAATTTATTAATCATATTCAATTAATCTAATCAGTTGTAAACCAGGAGAGGGCAACAGTGCAAGCTTTAATAAAGTCAGCTCATTAGACTTGAGAAGCTGCTCAGCTAGGGATCGCAATGAATTCCCATACACCCAAAGGGCAAAAGTGGCCTTGGTGAATAATTTGCTTTGTCTATTTTTAACTCATCTTTCTAGTCATAAGGCCCTGTATTACAATATGGATTAGAGAAAAGAAACAGCAGGAATATACAGTTGAAAAGTAAACTCGGGTACAGAAGAGAAAGACTTCTGGACTTCTGGGTGTGTAGGGGGGAGATGGAGCCAGAGTGTTGCCACACATAAACAGCAGAGAAAAAACTAAAAACAAATGACCAAGTTGAAAAATTTACCTCTGCAATTGAAAAGCCAGTGTTTTATAATGTTCAATTCACTTAGAGGGTTTTTGACTGATCCAAAAGTACAGACAGCACCCTAACTGTAGCTCTCAGTTACTAATATGAAAAACAAAAACAGAACTGTCCACTCACATGATCATTTTACAGACACACTGTCATTTCAAGGATGTCCTCAGGCAAGCCTGGGGCAGAATTTCCACATCTGGTGGTCACAATGTTATGCTTCCAGTTTGGGCGGCGTAGTCATTAGGTCAGGAAATGCATACGACAGTGATACAAAGAAGTTAAGAAACACGATACACAATGACTTTGTATTTTTAACCCCAAATGGTCTGTCAGCAGAATGAGAAGGAGGATGAAGGAAAATGTCACCGGCCATTTAGGAACAGAAAAGATCACAACAACTGGACTGCTGTTATTTGCATGAATTTCTGAATGTGAGAAAAAAAAGCAGAAAAAATGTGTACATTCAGAAAAAACTGATATTGCATTGACTTCAGATGAGCCTTTGCAGGCTTCAAGGTTGAAGTCTACGTTGCAGACTTTGCAACCCATGCTTCAGCCTATGTGTGAGTACAATCCATTACTCAAATTATAGAATAGAAACGGAGACTGCTTTATTTAGGCCAGACAAAAGATGCGGTAAATATTTTTCAACCACATATGAAAGATATAACAAGGTTTAACTTACTTAGTCAAATAAAAGTCACGCTTAATGAAAACCAAGTTGACTAATTCAAGGGCAACTTTTAATATTTAATTTGACAAGAAGCGTTGAGCCCAACATGAGCCAGACCCTGTGGTAGCTACTGGAAAACAAGGAAGAAAACGTACAGGCCTCAGGGGGCTCCTAGGCTAGCAGTCACTAAAATGTCAGAATGTGAAAATCCTACACCACACTTGAAGCTTTAGTTAAAGATACTATTCTAAGGCTTGCTCTTCCGGAGCAAGAACTAACAACAGATGATGAATCCACATGATTTCCTAAGATACGAAACTGCCTGCTTTAATTCTGTCACTCCCACAAGCAAGCATATAATTATCTTCCCAAAGGCTGAAAGTAAACAAGTGACATTTGTCTATCACAAATGGCAAAATGGTAATAGTGATTTTTTACTGTTATTCAGAAACCAATTTGGCTTAAGATTTAAGCCAGTTTCAAAAAAAAAAAAAAAAAAAGTACTCACTATAGCATCACCTTCACATTTCCTCCCAGCACTCCAGTATATAAACTACAGTCTTGGTCAAGTTTGAAATTCTCTCTGAACTCTAACAGATTTGATGACTAGCTGAAAATCAAAATGGGCAAATATCACATTTACAAAGAATGGTCATATTAAAAATTCTGACAGCTTCAAGTTACGATTAGCAAAGGCTGAGGAGCGCAGCAAACCTCTGGCTCAGATGGAGATTCTTGAGCCCCAGACTGCAATGCCCTTTGCCTGATAAATGCAATAAAATTCTATGAAAGAGCTACTGTTTATTATGTACCTACTATGTGCCAGGCATAACCCTAGGAAACAGCCATTATTATTATCCCCCATTTCACCAGTAAAGAACCTGAGGCTCCAAGAGGTTAAGTAACCTGTCCAAGACGACACCTAGTAAGTGGTACTTACTCACCTAGTAAGTACCCATGTCGCCCTAGCTCCCTTCATTACCCTGAGGAGGAGAATTCTGTGACTCAAGTGACACTCACAGGGGAATCCCCTTTCAGGGTCCTCCCTGGAGGTACGAACTCAGATTGCGAAGGATATGTAAGGAACCATTTTCAAACAGAGCACAGAAAGCTGAATCTAGCTCTAGGTCATCATTAGATCACAAAAGGAGAATGGGTCCACTCTGGGTAGACCTGAATATTAGGTATTAGTTCTTTGAGACTTCTGAGTATAGCCATCCCATAAAACATTGTTATTCTAGATTAACCTGAAATAGAGCTGATCATCCTGGCATTTTTCAAACTGGAAAAGACTCCATCACTGCAAGTTTGTTTTGAACCAAAGTAAATCTCTCCCCCAGAGCAAGGCCCAAAATAAGGGAAGTCGAGGTGAAGGGGCAAGAGGCTCTGATGACGGGAATCCATCCTATTAGCCTGAAAGACAGGGATTGGAACACTCGATGCTGCCCCAGGGAACATGGTCTTGGTTCTACAGGAAAGCTAGCAAGAACCACACATGTTTGGGATACAGAGGGTTTTAGCAGTGGTCAAATGTACTTCTTGGCTATTTGGAGGATATCTTTTAAATAAATTTCTTCCAACATGAGATGAATCTTTTATATAACTTTTCTCTAATTATAGTTGCATCTTCCAATTCTGAGTTTCTAATGAGAAAGAAACTATATTGGAAATCACTACAAATGCTCATAAAAAATGGAAACATGATCAGCGGGTAGACTGACTGCTTTGTGACATCACTGGGGCTCCAAACTCAGTGCTCTTTTTCCTGTATCACACTGCTTCGTCACACGTTTTGTGAGATAATAAAATAGGTTGTTTTCTACCATTTCTGAGACGGCCCCATAGGAAAAAACAACGTCAAAGACAAAAGAAGAACTCCTTTTCTGGAACCATGTATCTATCAGTCAGGGTCTAATCAGAAAAAAGATACCACTTCCAGAATTTACAACAGAAGGAATTTAGTACAGGGAATGGGCTGCACAGCCGCCAAGTTGCTGAGAGCCACACAGGAGACAGTAAAAGGTGTAGCAACAGCAGGAAGCCACTCCCACCCCTGAGCCTGAGAGACAAGAGAAGTCTTGAGCTGGTGTTATTGGAGCTGAAGGCCTCGAGTCACCTGACATGCGAGTGGAAACACGTGGGCCTGCTCAGTGGGAGCTAGAGCCCCAGAGGAGCGACCCAAGGCACAAAGGAGCGGGAGAAACAGCCTGGTTTCTCCCTTTCTCTTCCTCTCCAATCTCCTGCCAGTATCTCTGATTAGCCGAACCCAGTCTGCAGCCACCTGACCCCAAGGGTCGGGGCAGCGGAAGAGGGAGGAGTGGATCTGAGGGAAAACTGACTATGGACAGGATTCAACGTTAGAGGCAAGAATTAAATGTGTGCTACTGTTGGACGCCACTGAGACTGTGGGGCTGGGTGACAGCAAAAGCTGACTGACAGACACTGCCACAGACAACATCAAGCAGGTAAATAAATAAGCACACAGAAAAATCAAATAAATGGAGAATCAAATGTGAAATAATAATTATTTTCAATCATAATTTTGAGGAAAACATTTCCACCCTTAATCTGTGAGCCTGGGGCAGTGGGCAAGCAGCTGGCTCCCCAGCCACGCCCGGTCCTGAAGGAGAAGCACATTCCAGAACCTATCCAGGGGTCCCCAGCTGGCGGCGGAAAGCAGCCCTCGCCATTAGCGTCGTGCAGCTTCATAATCAACTGAGCTGTTCAATACAGGATGACCAGGTGAACTGGGGGTGTCATAGGCTGGCAAGTCCAGAGCCAGGCCTTCCAGAAAGGACGTCTGTCCCTGAGTCAGCAGTGTTGCGAAGCCCAAAGCCAGAGCCGCACCAGTACAGCTCAAGGGGCCACAACAGGGACCTAGAGGGCATTATGCTCAGTGAAGTAAGTCGGACAGAAAGACAAATACCACATGAGCTCACTTATATGTGGAATCTAAAGAACAAAGAAACACGAGCAAACAAAATAGAAACAGACTCGTGGATATAAACTGATGGTTGCCGAGGGGGTGGGGTGGGGGGGCAGCGGGAAGCTCGGTGAAAAAGCTGAGGGGATTAAGAAGCACAAATTGGCAGTTACAAAATAGTCACCGGGATGTAAAGCACAGCACAGGGAGCATAGTGAGTCAGTAATGGTGCAACAACTATGTATAGTGCGGGGTGGCTTCTAGACTAAGCAGGGGGGTCACTACATAAATTACATAGATGTCTAACCACCAGGCTGTACACCTGAAACTAATGTCAAACGATATTGAATCTCAACTGCAATTGAAACAAATAAATAATAATAAAAATACATAGCTCAAGGGTAGCCACGGACGTGACGACTCCAAGCTCTGTGCTTATACTACTTCCGTCACATACTCAGCACAGCCTCGTCAGTTACTTATAATCTCTCCTTTGTCTCAAAGGAGACTGGAAGCACCTTCAGGATGTGGGGTACCTTTTTAGCTTATGGAACCCTACAATTACCCACCTTAAAATACAGGACCCCATCCCACATACCCAACCCCCCTTTTCACAGTTCCTCAGTACATACCCTCAGAAACGCCTCCTTTATGTTCCACTCCGGTATTCCCCACCTCTAAGCATTTTTCAGGATTCCCCGACTGTCTGGAATATTCTCCATCCTTCTCATTAAAATCCTGACAGTGGTTCAAGACTCAGTAACTCTACTTCATCTGTCCTCCAGATATCCCAGTGAGCCAACTCTGCTCACTACAGAATTTAGAATAAATATCACTAGATATGTTACCTAATTATTCTTGGTTCACGTAAGTTTTGCCTTCCCAATTAGACTTCAGGCAGAGAATCCAGCACAAGTGCACATCTGACTGCGCAGGTGCTCCAAAAATGGTTAAAGGGATGAATGAAAGACAGCCCTTTAGAAGCAGGAGCCTCGTCTTTTAATTACAACACTTCTTTTGGAAACTCTCTCCTGTTTGCCAAGCATATCACAGATACTCAAAATACACTTGACACTGATTAATTACTTCTGAATACAATCAGATTCCTGTATCTCTAAACTGATCCTACTGCAATGATACATCTTAATAACTGACAGATTAAGTTACATATTTTGATAACTTTAGGTGATAAATGCAACAACATTAAAAAAGAAACATACAAACACTAAAATAATTATTGAGAAAAGACCAAATCATAAAACACAGTATCAAGCACGCATAAAATAGATGTCTTTTATTTTAGAATGGAGAAGAGACACATGCAGTCTCTCACAGAGACATGGAATTGAGCTAAAGGTTCAGTTACCACTGTCTTAAACCTAATCCTCAAAAGATCACATGTTAGTTTAGACAGACGCAGGAGTCTGGGTGACTTTCGAAAATCCACACACAATGAAATAAACACTAATTCTGTGATTATATCAGGAGGACCAATGTAACTGCTACCACAAGTGAGAAAAAAAGAATTGGTATTACACGTTGGTTAGACAGTTTTACTTTCTTCAGAAATCATAATTTTCTTAAAACTTTGGCAGCAACCACAAAACCATATGTTGTAGATGTTTCTGCTGTGTGGAAATTCCTGCCATTGCTCCAGCAACTAGAAGGGCTTCCAGGATCCACTTAGAGAAAAAGCAGAAAACCAAAAAAGGAGAGACAATAGGCTCCTTACCCCGAAGACCCTAACAAAAACATAGCAAGTCAAACCAGCAGCCAATGCCCACCAGCAACAAAGGCTTGACAGTTAAAAGGCTCAGTTTTCTTTCATGGAAAAAAAGGGATTTGTCCAATTAAATACAGCCTCCATAGAACAGGTTCAAAAAAATTTTTTTAAAGTCTTCAGCAGCAAATCCAGCCACAAGAGTAGCTTTCTAGCATTTTTGACCCATGTTTAAGAAATACCTTTTATATCACAGCACATCACATATATACATACATAACTGAAACAAAAGTTTCAAAAAATAGCACTTGACCCTTACTCCTTGTTATTCCTGTACATGCAATGGATTCTGTACTTTGTTTTCTACTTTCTTAAGTTCTGGTCTATTCTCTTCCTCTCAAAAAAAAACACAAAAAAACAAAAAAGTTGATCAGGACACACTGAATTGGCTTTCATGACCCAATAATGGGTTGCAACCCACACTGAAAAACCTTGGCCTAAAAAACATTCTGGAAGTCAACCAAACGTCACATACTAGTTCTTTCTTTTTAAAAAATCCATTGGTGATAAAGAAAGGCCACTCTACCTTCACTTTTTAATGAGAGAGTTTAAAAAGACAACTTCAGAGCCTTGCATATATAATAAGCACTAAAATACCTGTTAAATTTAAGAAGCCATTAAAAAGTGTGTGTATTTCTGTTTTGTGGGCAAAGCAACAGAAAGGAACAAGGATGCTAAGACTTAAAGGAGCAAATGGAGAATTTAAATAATAGAAATACTGCCTGGGCAACATACCCAATTATGTGATCATGACATCGCCAGAGGTTCTGCTCCCTCCATTACCTGAGATGCTTTGATCCATGCCAAGGCCAAGAAGCAAAAGAGAAAAAGGCCCATCACAAAGGGGCAGAAGAGTTCAACGTGGTTTGTTAAGTGACCTTATTTCAAATGAATGAAATGGGACTATATCCTTTAAATGAGGGAATAACTGCCCACAGAATACAGGACTCTAGTTTAAATCAGTCCAGAATGGTTAGGGCACAGATGTCCCAAAGAGCAAAATGCAGCCAAATAAAATGAGCATCAGATTCAACAACCTGTACAATGGAGTCAAATAATATCCCTCAAGATACTCTTCTGAGGCCCCTCACCCCCTCAATAGATAATGCCGTGACAGCTATAATGGGATAGACTAGGATGAATACAAATAGCTCTCACTTCTCAAGAGCCCACTTAGTGCCAAGCCCTGTGCTGGTACTTAATATACCTTATCACTGTTCTTAGTACAAGCCTGTACGGGGGCTATTACCCCTGTTTTACACAAGAGGAAACTGAGGTCCGATGGAGGATGGCAAAAGTCTAAATCAGAGATCAGGAGATTGGAGGAAGGATGGGTATTAGAAAAGAAAGGGCCCTGGGACTGAATTATGCAGACCTCAGTCTTCAACTTCCAGATCCCCTGGGGCCCAGCTGGTGCTTTGAAACAAACATGGTATTGAGCCACAGACAGCAACAGAAGGTAGCTGCCCTGTCTGGAATGGAGAAGGGGCTCAGACTTCTGCACAGACTGCAGCCGCTTGACTCTAACCTAATGAGATGGGAGGTATGAGGACATAAGAGCTCTAGATACGCTATCAATTTTAAAGACCTTAATAAACAAGAAAAAATATACAAACACTATACAGTATTCCACAGAAAATATTTTTTATTTTTTCTTTAGAAAAAAACAAAACAAAAAACCCCCACTATATGCAGTTTTTAAGTTAGGAGGATAAAAACCAGAAATGTGAACTTCCAAAAGCAGAAAACTCACATCTCAAGGGTTACACAAGAGAAATGAACTGAGGCTGAAATTGGAGGCAGGAGATCCCGCCCTGGTCACTTCTATTGTCAGAGGCACCAGCTATGTGAACTGTTAGAAACTGAGCACACCCATTTCCAAGGAATTCAACACCACCACAGAATTCTTTTTCAAACTGAAATTACGCTCTTCAAAACTGCATTAGACAGACCCTTTACCTTCCACACTGTAATACCTGGAAAGGAATGACCAATTTGGATTGTTAAGCACTGGAAATGCTGGAGAGAAGGAAACCACTTTCGTTTTGTGCTTCAGAGCATATATGACAACCAGGAATAAACGGAAAATGTAGAATGCAATTTGGAAGACAGAATTTACCCATTTTCAGTTTCCATACTCATACACAAAAGGAGTTGGAAAGAACTCAGGTAAAAAGTCCCCTTAACCAGAGGAAGACATTTTTTAGTGTCTATCTTGCAATATAAATTTAAATTTACAACTTAAGCTTTTATCATTATTTTAAAAATGAAAGCTGCATCATCTGTAGTCATAAATGCACAGCCTACTGTATTTAAAACAAGCACACATTATAGTTTTAAGTATAAGCAGAATAGCTAACTGAACAAGACATTCTTTATGTACTACAGTGGCTTTTCTGAGCAGTTGGCACTATTTGGAGGACCACGATTTACTAATAAGCATCAATCCAATGACCTAAGTCATATTACGATTGCTCTCCTACCACAACCGCTGGCTCCCTTCCCACATGCCACTTCTGTACACAACCACCTGTATTTTTTGTTTTTTGTTTTTCTGAAATAGTGCCTAGAAGACATTTATCCTCATCAGATTTTATTTGAAGAAATACGTCAGAAAGCAAATATATAGTATAACTTAGTTACAATCTCAGGTACCAGCTAGGAAGCAGAAAAATGAAAATTAATCTATGTACAGGTTGAAATTGTCCCTAGTTTTGAAAAGAGGTTAGTCAAAACCTAGAGCTTCCTTTTGATTCCAAAGGGAAGGAGGGTAAGAAAAAGGAAGAGAGGGAGAGAGGGGATAGGGAGGAAGACTTAAGACACTGAAACATGTCTTAGGTTTCTGCCAAAGTCTTACAAAAACCTAACACAAACCTCATAGCTAACCACTGACAGTGACATGTGCTTTTAATTATATTCTGAAAATGTGCAAGCAAGCAAAGCAAAATTGTATCACGGTTCTCATTTACATGTATCATTCCCTCACTATGGGAATATATAATCACATAGACATCTGTGGCTAACTGCATATGAAGATGGGCCTTTCAAGATCAAGTTTAAGAGTTCTAGCATTTTCCTTTCTATTCATACACCAATTGTGAGGCAATTCACTAGAGCTGTTTTAGTGAATAGGGAAACATGTGGGGAAGTCCAGAGGCTATCTCCCCACCATGTATGAGAATTGTACAATAATTTCCCTGATCCCACACCCTCCTTCCGACAGTGAGGTGCAGAGGTGACATTTCCTTTCCCCTTTCTGTTTATAAGAATCACTTTGTACTTTATAACACTTTTCTTTGTAAGGATTCTCTATTTTTTCCTGAGTCAAAAGTGATGCAAATTATCACTACCACATCTTGACTCTTCTGATGCTTAAACAGAATTTCCCTTCCCCTAGTTGAAAGTGACATTTTCTAGTACAAAAAATTTCCAAGCAAAATGGGGTTGGACTTGAATAAATATGAGTCACAGCTGAACATGAACTGAAACAGAAAATGTGATGGTGAAATCCCTCCCTTAAAAACTTTATCTCACAACCCCGGATGTTTGAAAACGATAAGTACAGTGACCTATGCAACAACCACCTGGATATCTAGTTTTTGTTGTTGTTTGTTTTTTGCTGTGAACTAGTTCGGCATGTTTTGCTTGTTGGGTACCGAGAATGCTTCTACACCAACTACATCCACTCAGAAGGCAGAACCACAATGCACTGTGCTAGGAAAACAGGGCTCTGAATGATGGTGAACAACCAACTGGGGGCATTTCATCATCGGATCAGACGGATATGAGCCGGACTGGTCAGTCAGTGTGTGGCAATACTAAGGAAAATGTGGTGGTTGGCCAAGACTCCACCCAAACTGTAACTGGATTTAACTGGAGATTCATTTTGAACTCTACCATACTCACTTTTACTTTTAACAAGATATATTTAAAGGAAGTATTTGCTAAATACAGTACCAAAAATTTTTATAAAGAAAATTTCAAACCAAGGCTTTCTCTTACACATTCTTTCCTGTTCAAACGGCCATCATAGTTAAATATAATAGGGCTAAACAGCCTGTCAGTGAGAGATACAGTCAGTGTATGAGCACGCAGCCTGGAGCAGAGCACAGTTATAATGTCCCAGTAAGTGATGAGACAATAATCTCCCAACCTCCCAACACGTCAAGGGGCAAGAATTCACTCAACTTGGCTGTAGTTTCAGGAACATCTGTGAAACATTTCCCCATCATCTCAATAATTTCTATACTTTTGATCTACAATGGATATTCTTATTATTTGTTCCTCTGTCAAAAAATAAAAGTTTTGCCAGAGAAGCCAAGAGATTTTAATGCAAAACACTTCAGCCAATGAAAGCAGTTCATCATTCACTTTTATTTGGGCTTTTCCAGATAAGACACACATCTCATACAAACTTCAGAATCCTCCCCTCTTTTCCTGCTTTTGTCTTCTGATATTGCAACGGCTCCAATGGGTCACCGCGTAGTGGTATCTTTTGGCAAAAGAACTTTCCTTAGGTTGAGTTAAGGCCTGCTTTTTTAAAGCTAATTAGAGTATATTAGTATGCTGTTAGAAAATGCTTGTGTATGATGTTGGGCTTTCAGTCTCTTGAAGAGACAATTCAATTTCTCATTTTTTATTTAAATACGAGTCATTTGCAACGCAAAGTCAGCCTATGGTTTAGAAAAGGATAAGAACTGGCCCACTGGTCCCCGCCCACTGCTGCCTGGCCACCATTGCTGTCACTACTCACAGCCTCCACCCTTTTCAGTAGAAAAGACAAGAGAGAAGAGGCAGTGGCACACTCTTCCTTCTCCATCCAGGCTCTTCCATGTCAGAAATCCTGCCACTTTCCCCAGGTCCAAAACGATCTCAGAGCTTTAGTGGCAAAAGTTGAAAAACGGCTCCACCGCAGGTCAGAAGCCCAAAGGTAGCAGGGGGGTTTACACCAGAAGGCCTAGTTGTGGTACCACCACCTGTCTCTCATCCAGGTTTTCTTTTGCACAATTCAAACTCAGGAACAAAAGATTTGGGTGGAGAGGGGAGAGGTAGACAAAGCAGCAAGAAAAACACAAATTTGTTTTTTAAAAAAAATTTTTTTAAAAGAATGAAAGTGACAGCCTGTATATTACTCAAAGATGGCTTTCTATTAGACACAGAGAAAGCCTCTTTGTCTGGCCAATGTTCCCAGGGCTTTGACAACTCTACAGAAGACCAGAGGCAACGAACTTGTAGCCTATCACTTGGGAGGAAAAGATCTTCAGGACCTCTTCTGTCAAAACAAAATCACTTTTCAACAAAGGTTTCACGGGAGAGTGTCAAATGAAATATGTAATTTCTCAATTTAACCACCTTAACTACAGCAGATCTTAATTCTATGCTGAGATATCTAGAATTGTGGGCCAACATTATTTTCTCTTTAAAAGATAAATGAACATTCTTAACTTGTAGTAAACAACTGTAAGTCTAATTTCAGAATCATCAGAAAAAATTCTAAGCAAGTACCTTTTAAAAGACCTGTTCCCCAAAAGATGAGAGCTTTATTTATCCAAATTATTTCATCAATATCACTCTGAAATTTCAGTTCAATGCCAATTTTTTCGAGCACTAAACATATGCCAAGTACAATTCTTGGCAATGCAAAAAACACAAAGATAAAATAACCTTCATTCCTAAAGTTACCATGGAAGTGGGGCAAATTGGGCAGGAAGAACATGGGAAATGTCATGCAGAAATCCAAAGTACTTCAGGGTTTAAAGTGCCACTGAGAAAGGAGAAAGCACCTTCTGATGGAGTGAGGGGGCAAGGAGAAAGTAACATCTGAGGAGCATCAAGAAGGAAAGGCAGGATGTCAACAGGCAAATAAATAGTAGCTTAGATGTGTTCATGGAACCATCCATCCATTCTGGGTAGTGCAGTGATTCCTAGCCTTTTAAATTCTGTGAATTAGTAACATTTCCAGAAACAAACATAAAAGGTGGTTTTAGTGAGGAGATTGAAAGAATTTAAAAGAAGTATACTAAGCTAGGAACTGTGTATTCCATAAAATTTGCTTGGGTAAAAAACTGGGCTAGAAGTAGCCTTTTCTCCCTCAGAGAAGATAGCAAAAATTGTATTCCAAGTTTTTAAAATTTGCAAATGATAGTGAGATAAATAACAACCATCTATTATTACCAACACTTCATCGGAAGCATTTTAGTTCTAAAAAATATAGGAAGCACATCATCTCAGAAACTTAAAAAAAAACAGCATTCCCTCTCACGAATGGGTCAGCTAGTAGCCTCACACTGATCAGGCGAAAGTGTGGCCACAGCCTGCCAGGTACGTCTGTTTAGGAATCCCTGGGTTAGAGTCCAGGACTCCTGCAAGGGGCAGGAGGAAATCCAGCTGAAGCCACATGGTAGGGAGTTTGGAATGGTAGACTGATGAAGATATATTTAATTAGGCAAAGTGAAAACTAAGACTTTTAAGAGGAGGAGTAAGGAAATAATATGATATACAATCAGAGCTGTGCTCTACAACTAATTTTTAGATCAAAGTGTGTAGGATGGAATGAGGGCACAGGAGGGGGGGTTCTGCCCCAGTGAGACTGGAAGAGTTCAGGCCACCTAGGAGGATATCGCAAGGACGAAGTGAGAGGTGTTGAGGGCCTAAATTAGGGTGGGAGAAGAACAGAAAGGACTTGGCAACAAATTACATGTGGGACTTAAAGCATCAAAGGTGACTTCCAGGTTTTTAAACTAGATAATTAAAAAAAATGTTGGTACTGTTAACCGATATATGAAAATTCATGTAAAGGACTAGATAAGAGGAAGAAATGAAATCATTTTAGGAGTTTGGGAAAGGCTGGGGATATAGAGTTAGAAAATTGGGGAGTCACACGTGGAAGGTTTAGAGGGAGCAAGCTTACTTCCTTCATCACTTGGGGATTTCTGAATCCTTACTATGCGCCAGGCACTGTACTAGGCGCTGGGATACAATGAAGAACAACAAATCTGGTACCTACACTCACGGAGTTGCAATCTGGCAGGAGAGACAGACACTAATACAGTAATCACACAGATGGGTGTGATTACAAATTGCATTAATGTGTCCAATTTCCAAAAGACAAAAAAAGAAAAAACAGAGAACAGATACTTGGAAAAGGACTTTAATTTGAAACGCAAAATGAGACTACCAATGGAAACAGAAGGCACAGGTAGAAGAAGAGTAGGAAGCGAATCAGAGCAGACAATTCCTGGAAGCTGGTGGAGGAACCAGTTTCAAGGACCAAGTACTAACCAGTGCCAAACGCTGCTGAGAGGCTGGGAGAAGGAAGACTTGCGAAAAGGCCACCGGCCTGTCCAATAGGGAGGACATGATGACCTGGATACAATTTTGAAGCAGGCGGAGCAGGATTTTAAGGTGTTAAAGAACAAGGAGATGGTAGAAAAGTACAGGTGACAAATACTTTCTTTCAAAAATTTAAACAACAAAGGAGAGGGGAGATGGGTGACTTGAAGAAGTAGCAAATTTAAGGGCTCTCCTTATTCGAATGGGAATGATTTCAACAGGATTGAAAGGAGAACACAAAGGGCCAGCAGAGAAAGAGAAAGACAAGACAGAAGATGTAAGAAAGAAGGGGGATGAAGGCCAGAGCCAGGTCCCAGGAGAGTAGGAAGGTATTATTACATCAAGAACATCAACCAACAGGTCACCACTGGCTCCTCGGAGAGAAGGGAACAGGAAATGCATGAAGGTGAAAGTACCCAGAAATTAGAGATGGTAAGAAAGAATGCTGAGGAAGCTCTTGTCAGGGAGTCATGGGGTCTTTTCTGGAAAATAGGGGGGGGGGTCATTTGCTGTGATCTGAGCGAGCCGGGAAAGCTGGACTTGAGAACCTTCTAGGCACTTATGCCTAGGCATAAATGAAGTTAGCAGGCATTTGTTTTTCAATTATAGTTGACATTCAGTATTATTTTATACTAGTTTCAGGTGTACAGCATAGTGGTTAGACATTTAAATAACTTACAAAGTGTTCCCCCCATAAGTCTAGCACCCACCCGGCACCACACCAGGCGTGTTACTAGAGATGAATACTCTGGGTGAAAGAGAAACAGGTTCATTTTATCGCTCTCACATCTAGAAAAAGACCATAAGCAATAACAGGTGATAATTATACGTCCTTTGAAGCTATGTATGTGCTAATGAATGAGATATCACTATTGCAGGGGCCCCAAATCCATTCCTCAGAAGAAAATACATGGTGTTCATTTACTCCACAGACAGACACTGACGCCTGAACACTGGATAAATGAGCTCTGAAGAGGCATGGTTCCTGTCCTCTAGAAAGTCACAATCAGATGTGATGTCCTGAAAGCTTCTGTTCTTCCTACCATTTGGGCACACAGCCTTGCTTGGAGCGCTAACTGAACCCACCGACACAATCTTTATGCTTCACTCAAGGCAAGACTCTGGGCATCTGAACATTTTTAACACAATACTTTTCTAGATGCAATATAATTTGAGGGAATGGTCTGGACCCTAGAGTTACAAGGCATGGTTTTTCAGTGCCATTAAACCCCAAAAAGAACTCTTAAAACCACGGCAGCTTTCAAAATCATAAATCACATGTGTCACTTCTCTGCATATGTCCTTTCGACTGTAGTCAGAATAAAATCTATCTCTATCCTGGCCTTCGAGGCCCTTCATGACTTCATCCCTGTCACCTCTTGTACTATCCTTGTATATATATTGTTTTAATGTTTAAAAACACTTTTAGGGGTGGCGGCTTAGCTCAGTTGGTTAGAGTATCGTGCTCTTAACAACAAGGTTGCTGGTTCGATCCCCACATGGGCCACTGTGAGCTGCGCCTCCACAACTAGATTGAAACAACTACTTGACTTAGAGATGATGGGCCCAGGAAAAAAACATTTAAAAAACACCCCAAAACACTTTTAAACTAGTGAAAAGCATCCCACCTCACCTTCCTAGTCCAAAGCAAGTACTGTACAAACCAAACCCAATTTCAGATTTTTGCCTACTTTGCACACGTAATCATCATGTACTACCAGCACAAGAAGAAAAAGTGTTAAAAGGGGCAAAATTGTGCTTTACACTCATCCCCACACATTTATTTCCCTAATTCTCTTGATGAGACAGTTTAATGATTAAAAAGAAATTAATAGCATGTATAGAGATTATAAAAATATAATTAATGACTTTTTGAGATTAAAGTATCATCATCTTGATTATTAGGTAAAGAAAAGCCTCTTCACTAACTTTCGAGTTGGGTAATTTACTCCATTAAAATCTGCTATGGTGCTTCAAGATTTAATGTATTGTTCAAATTCATGTATGCAAACAAACTCATTAAAATTCAGGAGACTTCACTCAGAAACTCACTGCACTTAAAATTCAGGGCCGTAACAGAGGACTTTGAGCTGGAATATTTTCATTGAAACATTTGTCCTTTCTAGACAGGGCATTCTCCACTGACTTGGGTTTTGTTTGTTTTCACCCAGAGGAGGAATTCAAGATGCCCCGAGTCTGCAGCAGCTGGACGGCTGTGAAGAGCTTCCTCCTTCCATTACACTGACATTCTGCGCCCAAGTCAAGGGCTGCTCTGGACACCTCCTTACATCAGAGGTGGCCAGGGATAATCACCTTCACTCTGGGAATAAGTTTAAAGACAAATATTCCTCATTCTAGCTTTGTAAAACGTACGTGGTCCTCAAATTTAAGAATTAATTTTCTAGAAAACTGAAGCACATCCCGTAAGTAACCAAAATGTTCCTGTTCGTATTTTTTATGGAACTCATTCTCACAAGTTACCTGGAAAAAAATAAAACACATCCCCATTTCCTGAGCCTGACTGTGTGCTAGGCCCTGCGCTAAATGCTTTATTGCAGCACTTCATTAAAGCGCCTTGCAACAATCCTCAGAGGAGGGAACTGAGACCGTGGAGACTAAGGTATTTGGTGATGTCACCCAGCAGGTAAGGGCAGTATCACAGTTCACCTTGAAGCGCCTCCTTAAAGATACCCCAACTTTTTAAAAAATAGTTTGAGTGACTATTGGGACAGAAAGGCATCGTGGTTAAAAACACACTCTGGAACCAGACTGCCAGGATTCAAATCTGGAGTGGTTCCACCACTTACTAGCCTTGTGACCTTGAGAAGTTATTCCACCATTCCGTGCCTCAATTACCTCATTCTGAAAACAGAAATAACAGAAGGCACTTCAGAGGTTGTTGTGGAAATTAAACGGGTCAATCCATGAAAAATGTTAATTCATGTAAAATGCCTAGAATTGTATCTGGTATACAGTAAGCATGCAATAAATGTTGGCTCTTAGCATTAAAAGCCTGTGTAATAACAATGATACACCCCCAGGAATTACTAAGCTGTCAGGACCTATCCTGAGTTAACTGGGACTGAGTTTACTCACACATCCTCCTATGCAATTTCATAGTCTCTGTCTCTCTCTCTCTCTCTCTCTCTCTCATTTTCTCTCTCTCTCTGTCTCTCTCTCGCTCTCACTCTTGCTCTCTGTCTCTCTCTCCCCCTCCTTTTTGTGTCTCCCATGTGCCAAAGATGTTATACACACAATGATTCATTTCATTCTCAAAAGAAAAGGAAACAAGGGAACTACTATCTTTTATCAATAATGAAAATGGTTAAATGATTTGCGCAAGTCTCTTAAATAAGAAGTAAGAGTCAGGATTTGAATTAGAGTTTCTGTCTCAAAAAGCCCAAGTTCTTTTATATATGCAATGTTATTTTGAGTTCTTATATCCACTTTTTCTATTTTGTCAGGGAGTTCATAGGTTATCATTTAGGAGCAGAGCTTTGAAAGGGCCTTCCGGCTGTACGTAGCACATTCCCTTTTTGCTTATGAGGAAATGGAAGCCTAGGAAATTTACTATTGAGCTGCCCGAGCCATATAACACATGCCATTGCTGGGTACCACGCTGCCACTTTTTCCTCTTGGATGTTGTTGGCCTGCCTTAAGAGGCCCTCCACCCTGCTCCTAATGTCTCCGGGACACAGAGAAACCAATGACTACTGTACAAATTAAGAGTGCAATGGCTAAGTGAGGACCCAGAGACTCCCCTATGAGACAAGCACATGAATTTCAGCTGGTGGACTTGATCATATCAAGTTAGCTCCTTGGGACTTTCTGCTTGCCGGCTCACGCTAGCATTCCGGAGACTCAGGGTGATCAAACAAATTAGGTGTAAGTCTAGTCTACAATGCACTGTGATTCTGAGGAAAACTTCCAACCAGGACTTTCCAAACAAAACCCAGAGTAGACAATTTCATCCTGAAAAAAATAAATAAAGGGCAGGCTAACGTGAGGTTTAAACTTGATTTGTCAAAGGAAGGAAGCTGTTCTTAGCACATTCTAGTTTAAGACCAACAACATACAAGCATAACAAACCAACGGCCCCATGTGGAGAGGCAATACTGAGATTTCTGATATAGTTCTCCTTCCACAAAAGAGTTGGATTCGTAATTAAACTCTATCCCCTCCTGCCCACATTCTGCTGTGCATATATCTGATTGCTTCCTAAGGGACTGGATTAGAGGCCAAGAGAACCGAAACCAAAAGTCCACTGACCTCCCAGGGTCAGCAGGCAACGTGATGCATATTTGTAATGAGCTGTTACTGGGGCCTGTCCAGGGAGAGGTTGATTTCATCTTCCACTCAACACACTTCTCAAGGGTTTGCTGGTTTACACAGTTCTCACAGACCACTGGAAGTGACCGCTACTACAGGCTAAGTGCCATCGCACTGAGTTCCAGGGAAAACTCCAGGACCCATTCAGAGGGGAGCAGGTTGTCACAGATAGACTGTGGTCCAGAACCCAAGTGCGAGGCTCAAGTCTTGGCTCCTCTACTACTTACTTGATTGACCAAGTCAATTACCTTCTCAGAACCTGAGCTTCCGTGTTGACAACATGAAGATGAGAATAATTTCTGTCCATGGACAGGATTATTGAGGAATTTAAATAGCAATGTAAGCGAAAGTACTTGTAAGCAGTACTCTGCAAACAGTAAAGGTCCCAGAATGAAGGTCAGGGGCAACTGACACTGCCAATCTCCTAACTGGTCTGTGTGTGTAAAATCCCCAGGGACTCCCCACTGCTCTCAGGACCAAGTCCAGACTCTCAAACAAGTTTAAAATCCCTTCACAGTTTGTCCTCTAATTACCCTTCAACTTTGCATCTTGTCGCAGGCCCCACTCACTTCACTTGATGCTTCAGCTAAACAGGATTTCCTCAAGTTCCTCCAGAGGCTCTGCTGTCTCACACCTGCAGGGGCGAGCCCCCCCTTATGCTCTCTCATTCTATCGAAATAATTTGGGCTGCGGGTTCTGATTTTACCTTAGATGTCATTTCCGCCTAGAAGCTCTCCTCTACCTCTCCTCTGTACTTTTATAAAATCTTCTATTTATCCCTTTGTAGCCCTTCTCATCATTGTGTTAAAATTGCCTGCATACTCATTACTCTTCCCCCTCTCAAAATTTTATGGATTAAATAATGTTCACTGAATGAGTGAATTTAGTGAAAATGACTTAGTGTCTGACATTATTAGCCTATTAACAAATCACTGCATCTCCCCACCCCCAGCCACTCCTTTTCCCTGATTAAAAAAGCAAAGGCAAAAAAATAAAATAAAAGACCATGAGAAGCTTAAAGACTTGTCCAAAAGCAAATGGCTAACCAAGGGCAGAAATGCAGTGCTTGGACTCGACATCTCCAAGTTCGTGCTCTGACTTTTCACCTATAAAATGTTGACTATGTCCGGATTTTATGCTATACCATCAATGTCTGTTCAAGAGAACTGAAGGCAGATGAGGTGAAAGAGAAAAGAGACTTGAAATCAGAAAACTAACACTCAAGGTCAGTCTGTGTGTGACCTGGAACAATCTCCATGCCTCTGAGCCTCAGGGTCCTCATCTGTCAAAAGGAAATGTGCATATCCATTATTTTAGATTATTTTTCACTCATGCTGTGTTCTATATGAAGAAAAGGAGATAATTGGACAATACTTTATAGATCTCTCAAAGAAATATTTTTACGACTTTCAAGTGATTATTTTTCTGGTGACGTTCAGCTTTATTATTTAAACCAAGGCATTTTTAAGGATGGGATTCAAAAACATTAAGTAGTTACTTTAGTACTACAAAAAGTTTAACTGACAAGATTAACACAGGCTTGGCTTGAATGAATTAATGCTACTACTTCTTCCTTCTGTCCTCATCTCATCAAAACACTAGTGTCCACCTGCAAAAAAGAACCCTTGCCCACAATCATTAACTAAAGAACGTAAAGGACAAACCCTTGACCCTGAAGATCCTGGAAGCTTGCACTTGGCTTTCCCCATGAGGAAACAGGCTTCGTCTAATGCCCTTGGAAACATTCACCAATTGTTTCTCAGAGTACTATATACTGTATTTTGCAACGATAAAGAGATGATCTGAACAAAAACTGTGGTAAATCATATAATGAGATCACAACATAATTTAATAATAATTGGATTTTATGGAAATGAAAGAAATTATTTGTCCTCGTCCCAGGAATAGTAAGTATAGAAAACAGGAAGTGCACTCACTCAAATTATTTTGTTTGTGGATGACACTGTAATCGGTATGTCCCTGTCCATTACTGGTGGTGACTGAGGCAAGTAGCAATTTTTTAATATCTAGTTCTAAACAATATAGGAGAGCAATGCAGTCAAAGATCACTGTCAATTTTCAAACTATTTTAGGCAGAAGTTTCTAAACCCAACAGTTCACTCCAACTGCTAACAAAAGCAAAAGACTTAACAAGTAGCTAAAGAAATCGACAGGGGAGGAGAGCAGAATGATGTTTTTCTTCTTCTCTTTCCAACACAATCCCCTCTCCCCAAAACCTCCTATGGGTGAGGTGTTAAAGGAGAAAGTGGTCTGAATCATTCCAGAAATAGAAGTTAACTCTCAGTAAAAAATCCTTTTCCAGGCCATCTCAAGATTTTATTCACAGACCTTTAGAAGGAAAAAAGTTTAAAATTCCTTACTGAAAACCATCAACAGCTACTCCATCCAAATTTATAGGCCACAAACACATTACAGTAGGGTTAATCACTGACATCCCACAAGGGAAACTCCTTTTTGTTAATGGATTTTGTGTGTTTGTGTAGTTAAACAAAAAATTTTTCACTTCCACAGCTGAGAGTCTTTTTAAAAGAAAGAGTTTAGTGGGCCATTTCTAGCAAGAAAAGAAAGGACCAGGTTCTGGAGTGTGAAGTCCAAACCACCAGCATCGGCGCCAGGTGGGAAGGAAAGGTAACATGTCCACCGTCCTGGGGTTGGTGAGCATTTTTATACATCAAGTAGGGCGAGAAAGATGTAACTTCTTTTGAAAGAATTTACATTGGCTATAGAGAAAGGGGGTGGCACGTGAAGTGGGCTAGTTCTGGGGTAGGAACAGAGTCCATAAGGAAGAAGTGTTTGTTCCTTTGGAAGGGTTGTGGGCAATAGTCTGGAAAGTTCATGTGTAAACAAGAAGCAGAGGCTCCAGGAGTTTGATGGCGCCTGGCTATCCTCTCTTCTACATAATAGCCACCTGGAAGTTAATTCAAAGTTCCAACATACACTCAGGAATGTGAGCAGTCTTGTTAGCTGGCCCCCAGCTACTAACAGCCTAAGCTCTGTCTTTCTCTCACTCTCCAGCCCACTGTAATTTAATTTAGAACATCTCAGAATTGTTTTTCTTGTCAGAGTATATGAGATTAGAATATGTTGCAATACCTACTCCAGATAAACAAATACTGCATAGGGCCATAAGAAACGAACCTTAAAACTCAGCTTTTAAAAAAGTCACCCTCTAGTTTATGGCAAAACTTGGTCATATATTTTAGAGACTGTACTTCCACTTTATACATCAGGAGAATATCTATGAGTTGCTAAAATAATTACTGCCAGGTTCTTTGCCAAAATAGGCAAAATAATAATGTGATGTGGGGACAGTCACACAAGTCCAGGCTCTGCCAGCAGGAAGCTGTGCAACACTCCACGCTGCTCAACCGCTTCGTGGTCGGTTTGTATCATGATGACATGGGTGCCACACCTGAGCCAGCTTTTGCAAATTGCTGTGAAATCCTGCAATGCTGTCACCGGACTGCAAGTAGCACTGTTAGCACTGTCATCTAGCCTATCTCAGTGACAGCAAGCCTAAATCTGATGAACGTGAGGACATGCAGAGCTTTAGCAGTTTCTCCTGGGAGCCAAGAATTAAAATTCATGCCCAAAGGTTCAGCAACAGGTAAATACTAAAGCGTCTAATTAAACTGACGCAGAATGCTACAGGTAGGACAGCCAAGTTACCCAGCTGCTGCCGGGACTATTTCCAAATTGTTCCCAAAGGAAGTCCTGAGTAACTAAGTAACAAAAAATAAAAAAGTAAAAATAAAAAGCCGGCTTATTTCTTCCTCTACAGACCACCAGGCATTTACTTCCTTTGAAGGCTCTGAATAATTCAAGTCAAAATAAGAAAAGGACTTTTTTATGTTCACTAGGAAAAGAAGAATAGGGCACATCTATATCGAATAAGCATTCACCAATATTTTTAATACTGAAATTTAGACATAATGCATTGGATAATAAATACCGTGTTTCCCCAAAAATAAGACCTAGCCGGACAATCAGCTCTAATGCATCTTTTGAAGCAAAAATTAATATAAGACCCAGTCTTATTTTACTATAATATAATATCGAGTATAATATAATATAATATAACATAACATAACATAACATAATATAATACCGAGTCTTATATTAATTTTTGCTCCAAAAGACGCATTAGAGCTGATTATCCGGCTAGGTTTTATTTTCAGGGAAACAGAGTAGCTACCTATTCACTCTAGAAAATAGACAGCATATGTGTGCCACATTGCCACCCACTCTCTCCCTCCATTGCCATGGCAGACATCAGGAATCCACGAGAGCCTCTGGCTTGCTGAGCTCAGGTAGGACCACAGAATTCTATGCAACACAGCATTCCAGGTGGTCCCCAGCAATGGTCAGTATTGGCATTTACGCTGAAGCCTACTTCATCCCGCTTTGCATACTCCTCAACGTTCTAAGCTAAGATATTGAAGTGGATCTTCAAAGAAAGCCACTTCTTTATAGTTCCAAGACTACAGTATAACCTTCATTTATACTCTAAAATGCAATTTTTTTCCCCTGTAATAAGAACAGAGAACACAACCGCAAACATTGGTTTTATTTGACACACTATGCTATTCCAGTGAGATATGTAAGCAGTTCTATATAATAAAGGTTTATATTCATCTTGTTAAAAATAGAATTTGGCTTTATTCAACCCAAACACCCAGCCCAGTTCCAATCCACTCACTACCCTGTCACTCAACCGAGTGCTGGGCAGAACACAAACACAAACACAGCTCCATCTGCTAATTAAAACTGGGCTCCGAAACTGTTAACAGGCATCTGTTGCATTGTTTGAATCTAATGGACAGAGACAAAGATGAAATGGCTCTTCCAAAGCAAATCCAGTGACTTCACTCATTTTCTCTTTGGTATTTATTCTAGTGGGGGGTTGGAAGCAGGGTGTTAAACAGCTTATTATGGAACCTGAAAGTTAAGTGAAATATCTTTCGTATTTTAAAGCATCCCTTTAAAATGATTATTGAAAAACAGGCAGCATTTTATAGGGAGGAAATACATTTTTGTGTAAAGAATTCAAGTTAAGCACTTTTAATTTTATGTCAGGTATCATCTAGTCATCTGTAGTACTATAAAAGATAATAATTGACATCCAAGCAATGCTTTACGGTTTATATAGTACTTTCACAATCCATCCATCCATCCAGCCTTTCACTCATCCAGTTGAGTGGTCATTTAATAGAGGCTTTGGAGACTTAAAAGGTGAATAAGACTTGATTCCTGCCCTAGGGAATTCACAGCAACCCTGAAAAGTTGGTACTGTATTCTTACATTCTATTCTGTATGAAGAAACGAAGGCCCCAGAAAGACAACTAATTCACTAAAGGCCAGAAAGCTATGAATGGCAGATGTCAAGACATACACCCAGATCTGACACCAAACCCATTGCTCTTCTTAATTCACCATGTTATCTCCCTAACACCAAACATGAACCAGTCCACTTCATTGGCTCTTTACATGTCAGAGGCTCCACATTATGTTATGTTCCACAATATTATTATTCACAACCTAAAACCTACGTCCCCATCCCCGCTCCAACCTTCTTCCCATCCTGCTGGGAAAAACTCTTTTCCTGCAAAAATTTTCCAAGTAGCAATTCTAACACACACAAGAGCTCGAGCTGGTCCCCAGGATGGCTTTGTGAGCAGGCAGGCAGACTCGAACTAGAACCAGCTTCAGGCTACGCCAGCAGCTAGCAACCTGGTCTTCTACTTCTGGTTCCAAGGTTCTGTTCAGATTCAGTTACCAGATTCAATTTAAAAACCAACTGCTAAAATTCTCTTTGTCTTCAAAGACTAGACTTATTTCACTCTGCGACAATATGCAAACCAATTTCCCTCCAGCTTTTTCTCAGTGGATCCAATCTTGGTGCTGCTGCCAAGAGCATCTCCTCCCTGATTTGCTATCATGCAAAACCGCTGGTCAAGCTCTTTATTAAAGTATACTTATGCTTAAAATATATCCAGATCTGTCCAAGACTCAGTTTCCCACTCCCATACTTAATTAGGTAAGTGGCTTTTTTCGTTCACTAGACCACTAAGTGAGGAGATTGGTTTAACCCTTTATTAATCGGGTACTAAATTCTACTTTTTCTGAAATAGTGTTCTTTTCAAAGCTATTACTTAGATGGGACAAAAAGCTACTGACAGCTTTGAAAGAACACAGTAACATTAAATAAGGTTTTATGTACAAAATGTTCAATTTGAAGATGCATGTTCCTTGTATATTTTTGTTTGCAAGGATGAAACCAAGGAAAACAACTGTGAAAATTAAAATCAACTTGCTCTACATATCTCGATTATGCTCAGCCAAATGTTGATATCATCTTGGCTAAAAATGTAAACATGACAAAGTTTGTTTTTCAGTCAATAAGTCTTGATAAAAGTTTTGAATTGCGACCAACCAAAAACAGTTTTTAATTTTAAGCCGGGGTCAGCAAACGTTTTCTGTAAAGGAACAGTTAGTAAATATTTTTAAGCTTTGTGGGACACAGACAGTCTCTGTTGCATATTCCTGTTTTGTTTGATTTTTAACATAACCCTTAAAAATGTAAAAATCATTCTTAGCTTATAGACTGCAAAAAACGGGCTGCAGGCCACATTTGGCCGATGGGCAATAGCTTGTCGACAGCTGATTCTGAGGAAAGTGAATCCAAGAAAACAAATGCAATGTTATAGAATAAAATGTCTACAAGCGCTCTGGTGAGACGAGGCAGCAACAATTACCAGCATACCACCACTATTAACATTATTTCATTAGTTATTTTGCACATGGAAGAAATTTTAATGACAAAATGGCTTTTGATCTCCCGAGTTGAAACTACAGACAGAAAGAAAAGAAAGGGTAAAGGAGGCTATAGGGTGCCGATATACCCCAGTATCAACTCCTATAGAACTCTGAGTCATTGTATGAGCATTTACTATTTCCCAGAACAGATCTGGCTCTTTCCTCACATAAAAGGCTATGTGCAAAATCGAATTCCTTCCTGGAAAAGGTGGTGACTTAAATTTATGGAGATGGCACACTGATCCAAAACAGCAACAGGAGGATTGTGAAAAGGGACACAGACTTGGATTTAAGGTTCCCTGGAGGCTCTGTCTGCTACAACCAGCGGCGTGATCTTGACAACTTAACCTTACTTAGTTTTCTTATTTATAAAATTGGAGCAGGGACATAAAGTAGATAACTTCTAAGACTCTTTCTGTTGTCAAAGTATGATTATACTAAAATGAAACCACTCAGGAAATACCCTCACAGGAAGAAGGGGGCAGGGCAGGAGACAGACACCAGAGGGAAGAAGCTTCGATTGTCCCGTTCGTTACAGGCCAAGGCTGAGTTTTCTTTTTGTTCTACCAGTACCTTGTTCAGTACAGGCTATTCCAAGACATCAAGATGCCCCGGTATCGATATTAAAATGCATCCACATCCCATAGGAAATATAATACATAGCTAACTGTTGCTGTTTCCTGATTGTCTTAATGTTACATTTTATAGGCATTTAATGAAATAGTAATTATGATTATGTAAGGGGTTTGAGAAAGCCAATCAAAAAACTGTGTTCAATTCTCAAACATGTGAACTAAAAGGCTCCTAGGCACTGGGCCTACCATTTCAAATGGATAAAACATCCCTACTCAACAGTTGACATATATTATCTGACTGATATACTGGAAGATTCCCAGTAAGTCGCTTGAAAGAAAATGTACCCTCCACCACCCCAACAGCAGAAAGAAAATGAGGGGAGCCAGGATATCAGAGAAGATAGCAGAACCATAGAGAAGTAAGAAGAAAGTATCTGTGAGACAACTGTATCTGTCATCAAACTGACTGTCCCCATCCTTTCATGATGGCAGAACCCCTATTAAAAAACAGTGCTTCAAGATGGCAAGATGTCCCTTTTTAAAACTACTTAAACTTTGACAAAGCAAAATTAAGACTTAAAATGTACCTTCCTAAGAAGAACAGGCACATAGAATACATATCTACCGAGACACACACAGGCGTTAAGAAATGGATCTTTCCTGTGACACATACCTTATCAAGGTCTGTCAGCAGTGCTGCGGCAGACCTTGTCAAAACCCAGTCAGAAAAACCCAGGAACTTACACACCTAGGTACTTCAAGAAATAATTATGACTGGTAAGAGATGGACCACCAACTCTTACCTCGACAACTTCGGATCACCTGGAGATGGGGTGGGGGATGAGTGAAGGGGGGTGGGATGGACACTCCAAGCCTATGTTTGTGGTCAGTGAAGAGTGTGTGGACATTTTTACTAGGATGGTATTAACATTCCCTTTATTTTCCTAACTTAATTTCAACTGCAAAGCATTCGGTTTCAGATATATAAATTCTGCTGTTTGAAGGTGTGCTACCACTTCCTGTCAGGGCTCTGGGGCTAAAAGGCATGGAAGATTTCCCCTCCTCCAAGTCAACTGAAACACAGCTCACAGCCTCTTTTTACCACATTCACCCCACAGAAAATAGAAAGATCAAGATTATTCATGAGATTCACCCCATTTAACGTCTGCCACCTGTTCCAAACAGTTTCAGGACACTGTTTTTCATGCCTTAATAGCTGCAACCCTCCATTGAACTGAATTTCTATCATTAAAAAAAAAAAAAAATCCACACAAGAAACATCCTCATCCTTCAGAAGGAAAAATAATTTTTAAAAGCTACTATTGTAAAAGGAAACTGTCACCCTTACAGGAAATGTGGGACAAAAATTAAGGCAAAAAAAGAGAAAACTAATAAAATTATTACAAATAAGCAAAGGTCGTCCAAGGGGCTTAACAGAAAGAGCCATGAGACTCACTTTCAAAGCAGGAGAACACTTCTGAGAGGGTCACACATAGAATGGACAAAAGGCTACCCATTCAACTTATCAGAAATTGTCCATTACTAAGTGCCCATTACTAACTGGAGCAGGCATTCAACAACGAAAAAGGGTTCTTCAGGGTTTTGAAGTTAGTACCAGCATCAACAAGTAATACCCTTTAGTAGCTGTAACAGCTCCCACAAACTCTCTTAGTATACTTAAGATGGGACATTTAAAATTTGCTTCCTCAGAAAAGAAAAAGTCCCACTCAAGACTGACTGCCAAGAACTTGCAATTCAAACTTCCCTAAGCCCAGACATCGTAACACCCAGGTTTCAGACCACTCAATCCGTTTGAAAGAGGCCAGAATAAACAAACCAACCATAGCCTTTCCTAGCACTTGATTTGAAGCGCACTCCATACCCAAATACTTTCTTTAGAATGATAAATTAGTCTTAAGACATACAAATAATCAAATGTACTTATTACCACAGCACAGGCCCAATAATCCCAGAAATTCATGGTGAAATATGCTGTAAGAACTACTTGAAAGATGCTTAAGTGAGCTACTATTAGAAGCCACAAACATCACCCAGACAACCAAAAGCTAAGAATCTTAAGGTACATAATTAACCTGCAGCTACTTAACAATGGCAATGATGTTAAGGTTACTTGGACAGGCAGCTTACAATCAGCTTTGCTTTGTGCTTCAGTTTATGGGAAGTTAGACAACTTGTTACCTGAACACCAAGTCTTCCAGTACAGAAGTAGGAAGGAAAGCTCCCAGCCAAGAGAAAACAAAGGAACAAACAAACAAACATAAAACCCCTAAACCAACTGAAAAGAACTGGGGGATACATTGTATGTTGTGATTCACCGAGCGAGTAATAACTAAAACCAAAGCAAAACATGCAGGGAGACAGGCAGCACCCTCAGCTGAGAAGTTATTAAATATTCAAGGCCAAGAATTGAAAAACTTGAGAAGCGTTGCTTCTCAGGAGATGTCAGCAAAGGAGTGAACCCTGTTTTCCTGATCACACCATTCCCCAGAGTCACCAATTCTCTTAATCCCCATGAACACTCACAGACCAATTCAACGCTCCACAGATATCACTCCAACGTTAGTTACCTTTTTTCTTTCCCTTGCACTTGAACCAGAGGAAGTAAGCAGAGAAAATGGTAACCAGTGCTCCCAGTTACTGAAGAAAGTCCTACTTTCCATTTCCTCCCCCTTGCCCACCTCTGGCTTCTCTGCCCAACCTCTCTACTCTGTATTCGGCTTCCCGTTTTCCTTTTTGTCTCACAGCCAGCCTTCCTTCCCTTTCTCCACCAGGTACCCTCATTCCCTCCTCCGGACCCTCGAATTCCCCTCCCACCTCCAGTTGTCTTCTGCCCCCGCCCCGACGCCGCTGCCCAGACCTCTCGCGCCCCCATCGCTCTCCTCCTGACCACTCCTGTCCCCCGCCTGCCGGGTCCTCAGCACTCTCCTCTCTCGTGTCCTGTCTCCTTTTACTTCACTTCCCTCACATTCCCCCAACCCTTCATTTCCCTCTTTCACATTTCCTTCCTCTTTCCTGCCTTTTGATCCATTTCACACCGATTCATCCTTTCTCTCTCTCCATGAGATTTCCTGTATCCCCGCACTTTGTCCCTCTCGGGCCGTTCCCTGTCATCCCGCGGCCCTTTCATGTCCCCCAACACCCTAGTCCTTGTTCCTCTGCATCCTCTTCCCCTTTCTCTGACCCCAAGTTTCCCCTTCACCTCCCAGCCTCTCGTCCCCGCCCGCCGCTCTCCCTCGCGTCTTCTTCACCCTCTCCCGCTGCCCTCGCCGTCCTGCTGTCCCCGGGGCACCGTCGCTGGGGTTCCCAAGCCCTCTCCCGGGCCCCTTCGCACCCGCCTCCCATCTCTCACTCCCCGTTCCTAGCCGCGGCCCCTCCCTCACCGATGGTGGAGATGAAGGTGGTGTTGAAGGCGTCCTCGGAGAAGCGGAAAAGGAGGCAGGTCTTGCCTACCCCCGAGTCGCCGATCAGCAGCAGCTTGAACAGATAATCGTACGTCTTCGCCATCTTCTCGCTCGGGCCCTCTGACCCGGGAGCAAGAGGAGCGGCGGATCCAAGCGGGGAGGGGGCCGCGGGCCAGGGGGCGTGCCCGCAGGGCCGCCGCCGCTCGCCCCGCCCCGCGCTCCTCCCCTTCCCTCGGAGAAGGCCTGCGCGCCCCGCCCCATATGGCCAATCCGCGGGGGTTTTGTCATCACCTCCCCGAGTCCCAAGGCTTCATGGGACTTGTAGTTCTTTCGAGGAGCTTCGGGCGTGCCCGGCGCTGGTAGTCTGGACTGCCCCAGAGGATAAAAGAAAATCCGCTTTGGACGGGGTGACCGGGTGGAGTAGGTGTTCCCACCTGAGCTAGGAAGGAAGGCCGAATTTCGAACTCTGCGCGTCACGCCGCGGGTAATTTACTTCATCGTTCCTTTGTGTGCGGGAGCCCTGCAAATCCGGGACCTCGGAATCTGAGTCCTGCGGTTCCTGCATCTCTTCCGCCGGGACCCGGAGCTGAGATGCTTTCTTTCCTTCTCGGTGCTGCGGCGCAGCCTGCGGATTATCTGCAGAGTGCATCTGGCTTCTCCAGTTCCAGCATCACCTCTAAGCCCCCGCTTGTAGCCCCTCAGTTACTGAGCTCGAAAAGAATGATTTCCGTTCTAACTTGAACCCCACTCCAGTTTTCTTCACGCCTCCAGACCAGATCCAAATACGATGGGTATTTTAGAGGATCTGCTATGCAGACTGCTACCCCCTCCCCGCAGGAGGATAGATTTTAAAAATCTGGGAATTGAAAGTATTACGGGTTATGCTACAGGTCTGTGCCCTTAAAAATTGCAAACATTACGTGAGGCAGGAACCATGGCCATGGGAATCTAGAGACTAAGATTTGAATTTTGTCTTGGCTCAGCTCCTTAACCGCACCTCGATTTTCTCATCTGTAAAATGGGTGTAAAACAAGCTGTTTCATAGGATTGTAGGGAAAATTAAATGAGATCCTGAATGTGAAAGCTCTTTGAAATTCGTAAGACATTGTAGAAATGTTAGTGGTGATGGTAAGCCCCTTCAATCCTCGGTAGGCAGGCTCTCACTTAATGGATTACAAATGAAGGGGGGGACACAGCATTCCGTCATACTCAATATAATCCTTTAGTTTCTGTCTTAGACTATTCTTTGTGTTTGTGGATGTATTGTTCAGACCTCTTTCATTCGCTAGTGGCAGAAACCCAACCAGATCAAGCTCTTGGAAACGGAGTTTACTGGCTCAGGTAAAGCCAAAGGACAAGTGAATAGCGAAGAAGGTCTGGGACCAGAAGCTTCATCCAGTCAGGGCTCTCTGTCTCTCATCTCTTCTTCTCTCTTCTCAGTTTTAATTCTGATATGTCAAATACTGACAGATAAGACCCAGATGAACAAAAGCTCTTTAGGGTCTTCAATGTTTAAAAGGATAAAGGGATCGTGAGGCCAAAATATTTGAGAACCACTGGTCTAGGCATTTACCTTAGATCTAAGGAGGTTATTAAGAGAACCAGTGGACTCAACCATTAGTGGAATAAGGAAAAAACTTGGACAGTTAGTTGAACAAGACAGCAGACTATTATAAAACACATCTGGAGTGCTGTGTGGCTTCGTGGACAATGAGAGTGATAGTCCATTCTTAGTCTTGTCATGGAAGAAGATTCAGTTGGCCCTAGTATCAGCCTTCACATTCTGTATGGAAAGAACATGAAATGTTTCATTAACTCACACCTACTGATCATATAGTACCTAGAGAGTTGCTGCGAATCAAATGTCTAATTCCTAGAGTCCACTTGATAGGAACAAACTCTAAGGAGGTCAAAGTCACAGTTTCTGCTGCCTAATCGGGAGGGAGTCTGCCCTCTGGCACAGGGTGAGCCTCCTTACCCAGCCAGGTCTTGGGCAATTCTGTGAACTTGACCTCAGTGGGTCTGAACAAATGTGGACTGCTCAGTTCTACGCCTTCATCTTCATTCTGGGAAAGAAGAACAACAAAATCCTCCACTATCAGTGGAATCTTCTTTCTTTTATAAAGTGTGTGCTGATTAAAGTAACGTGTAGTCCCACTAGCTACTTGCAACCGTTGGCATTCTCTTTCTGTATGAATAAGAAGACACTGATGTGGTAAAGAACTTAAGTTCAGAAAAGAGGCTAGAGTTAGGAATTTTAAAGTCCCTAAATTTCCTTAGGGGAATTTTGTTGATGGGAAATTTTTAAAAAATTCTGTCTTAATTTTCACTTCCCTGGTTTTTCTGTTACCAAGTGTGCATAACATTGGGACTTTCTAGTTGTCTGTGCACCACTGTTGAACCATTCAAGCATTTTGATCTATTAACATTACTTCAAGAAGAATCCAATTTTTTCCTTTATGCATTATTAAATTTCATATTTTGTACAACAATATGCTATTTAGAAATGAGATTTTGGTGGTAGTAACAGTACTATTGAATCAAAGCACTTTACTCAAAAGACTGGAAATAAGTATACTTGTAAATCCGAGGGTACCACAGGTAACAGGTTGCTGGTTGCCATTTTCTTTCCAAGTGGCATCAGTAAATCCTTTCTAAAGGAAACCACATGAATACACATTTGCAGTTGCCCAAACCCCCGTTTAAAATGCTCCATCACTGCAGAGCACTAGGTAGACCTAGCACTAGGTACATTCAATTTGATTCTGTGTTTATTGAAGTCCTTTGATAAGGTTAACATGTAGATGGCAGCTTGATTTACAGAAATCCACATGTCTAAGGAGTTTACCCTCTGTGGTTTTTGTCAGGCCAGCATTCTTTCCTTCTGTTGTTGGGAAGCTGCTCCTCCCCCACTGGTGGATGTGAATCATGGTACTTTATTCCTCCAGCCACAGAGGTCGGCATATGACCAGGCTGGGTCAATGTGAGTTCTTCCTTGTGAATTTTCTAATGATGCAAAAAGGAAGTGTGTCTGGTGTGAGGTCTGTGTGAGCTTTTGGTTTTGATCACAGCTCTGGTTCATTTTTCTGTATTCTCTTGTCGCTGCCCTCCACTATATGTTTAGTTCGTCCTCAAGCAGGCTTTCCTCATAGTAGCTAGCAAGACTGCCATTTGCACAATTCCAAAAGCATTATTCACTTCTTACAGTAGTTTATTCATCTTGGGGGTCAAAGAACTCCAAGAACAGACAAACATATTCTTGAGGGTCTGTGTGTTCTCGCAAATTTTCAAATTAATTCAAGCATTCTTCAACTGGTTTAAATTGCTCCATGACACTTGAGTACAAGAAATGTCACCTTTCTTAATTGCTTAAACGAAATTATATTTGGCTGATACTCCTATTTGTCAAGGGCTGACACAACTGATATCAGTTATTATTGGGATTTTTCTTCCCCTTAATTGTATCCTGCTAGAATCCAGGCACTTACATGGTCCTGAAAAATTAGGGGCAAAGCATCCTTTGGCCATCAGCCTGCACCCATCAGTGTTGATGTTTCTGCCCAAGCACTCTTGGGCTCTGGTCCTCTGCCATCTGTTGAGCACAGCTGTCCCGGTGAGCTACAAAGATGTCCTTCATGGTGATTATTTTCACTGACTGATGACTCAGCCATCGAATAAGTTCTCTCTCTGTTATCTAATAGTTTGTGTACTTCTTTGTCTTCTCCCTTAAATCTTGAGCTGATTGAGGAATGAGACATTGCTAATTTCTGTTTTCCCAGCATGCCTAGCATGATACCTTACACTTAGTTGTTACTCAAATTGTATTGTTGAATGAACTTCTGACTATCATTGTCTGAAGTCTAGTTATTCTGAAAACATCTGGGATACCTTATTATTTGCCGTAAGACCTAGGTATTTTTGGCCTCACCAATATCTTTCTGGTTGTACGGCATAGAGAGTTTGTATTTATATGTTACTCATTCTCTAAGTATACTATTCATTGTTGTGTTTAAGAAATCAATGTGATTATATATTATATCAAGATCATATTGAATGATAACCCCTCACAAATACTAATTTCTTTTTATCACCTGTGTACCATCCAAAAACATGCTATTTGTTTAGTGATATTCCAGTGGGATAATTCTGTAATTATCTTTATCAGAGAGGGACAAACTATACTCTTTCCACCCACTGATGTTTCCTGAGCAATCACTGGGTGAATAATGTCCACTTAAACAAATATTCATTAGGCTTACACTATAAAATCAGCTCAGCAAGGCCACCAGGAGGAAAGAACCCACAAGAGAAAAGTTTAATGATAAAAGGGAGGCAGATACACACTTCATTTATTCTGATGGGTCAGATGTCTGTTCTGATTGGTTGTTCTAATTTGGATTGATTAGAAATTAATTCTGATTGGTTGGATGTCCATTTTAATTATTTGGGCATACATTCTGATTGAGCAGACTTCCGATCTGATTGGTCAAATGTTCATGCCGAACTGATTGTTAAATATTTTGTTTATCACCACTGGATGCAAAAGTTAAATAAAAATGACATGATAGTACAAAAAAGTTGCTACGTGAAAGTACAGTATCTGGTTAATTAACAAATCTCTATAAACCTCATTTCTTCTAACAGAGTCAGCAAGGTGTAGAGGGCATGAGAGGACGCTCTGCATCCCTCAGGCCTGGGTTCAATGGACAAGACTGAATGGGAGAACATCTATGGCATAGGCCCCTAGAACATAGACCAGGGCCATGGCCAATGCCCAGATGAAGGCAAAATTCTTTTCTTGGGAGTTGGGAGGAGATACCTAATCACATAGAATACAGAAGAAGCCACCCAAGTTGCAACTCTTCTGGGTGGCCCCATTTCTGGGTAGGGTCCAACCCATAGAAAGAGGAGGTAGAGAGCTTAGCTTGCATTGAAAGTCAGCTCAGTATTTTACCCTACTAAAGAGTGGATAGAAAGGAATCCATTCTAATACCTCTTGTATTATTTCTTTCCCTGATAATAAAGTTTCTGACAATAAAATATGTTAGTAAAATTCATTCCTTTCATTAACCGAGGCATTGCTGTATAGGATTTTGTGTCAAATAGGGCCTATGCAGTAAGTACTAGGAGTTCTGAGTAGAGTTTCTTACAAGCTTGAGTGATTAAAAAAAGCCTTTTGAGACCAACTTTAAAATGGACTCTAATCCAATGGCAAAGTCAAGATGCGCTGAAATTCACAATTAGCATCATAACAGGTATAGGGAAGCTTATAGTGGTAAATAATAGAACTCTGAATGGCTTCAATAATGAAAGTATTTATTTAATCACATACTAAAATAATCAGATCTAGAACTAGTAACAGGTGAGTAATCCAGTAGCTCAAATGACGTGCCTAGGACCTGGTTTCTCTCTTTTGGTTTCTTAGCAATGCTTCCTCAAAGTAAGGGTAAAGGGGGTCAAATACAGGGTGATGGAAGAAGAACTGACTCTGGGTGGTGAACACATAATGCAATGTATAGATGATGTATTATAGAATTATACACTTGAAATCTATGTAGTTTTGTTGACCATTGTCACCCCATTTAAATGAATGAATGAATGAAATTCTTATTTCAATAGGCCAGCCCCAAGTGGTTGCAAAATGTCTTCCTGAAACTCCTGGGACTCCTTGCTTCCAGATTCAAACAGAGCAATACTGGGAATCCTCTTCCTTAAGAATTCAAATAAATACCCTAGAACTGAGTTCCGGAGGTCTTGACTGCCCTTCCATGAACCAATCCTAGGGTCCAAGAGAATGACATAGGCCAATTGGTTTAAGCCACTGGAGGTAAGTGTGGGGTCCAACTCTCCCTAAATCATAGGGCTCTGTTAGAAATAGAGAAGACAGGAAGAAACATGGCTGCATAAGCAACAAAAGAATACTACCACCTGTTTCACTGTCAAGTGCATATTGATGTTTGTATCGAGTACTGCTAAGCACTTGGTTATGTTGGAATTTCTGGAGAAGTCATGGAGTTGAATGCAGGAAAATTCTGACTTGTATTCTCTTAGACAGATCTTGGCCTGGAAAGAAGAGGCAAGAAGGAAGAAACACTGTTTCCTTAAGGAGGGTGGTCCAAAGCTAGAATTAACACAGGTACTTAGATACCTGGTCCCTTTTCTACACTACTTCAACAACCAGCTAACGTTAAACACCAGCAGCCTTGAACTTTGTAAATTCTCTGTCAGGCTCTGACAAATCTGTCCTGGGATTTTGTAATGGGCAGAGGAGTGGACTAAGCATCCGGTGACCTGGGTTTTGTTCCCGGCTCTGTCACTAACTAGCTCTGTGACCTTAAAAAAGAACAATAACCTTTCTGTGCCTCAGTTTCTCACCTATAAAATGAGGGGGAGGGCTGAATTAGATAATCCCTTTCTGTCTATAAAATCCCTTGGCGCTTGAATCCAAGCTCCCATGATCTGAGATCTGCCCTGGGGGGTTCTGGTCTCATAGACAAACAAACCCCCTGGTGAATCAAGGGGATTTATCAACACCGTCCAGGCCTAGCGGATCCCATGGAGGCCAGGCAGGGTGTGGTGCTGGGAAAGAAGCCCAAGACACCTAGTTCCTTGTTCTAAATAGCATTCAGTTCACCCTATGACTCAGTTATCAGTACTTCTCTCTTTCCAAGGAGTGCAAAGTTTCAGTCCTCTCTGTGATGGCAACAACAATTTATTGGGTTGCCAATCTATAGGGTTAAGAGAAAAATGAAATTCTGCTTTGTATTTTGAGCCATATTCAATCAGATTCCTGTCTCCAATTGCTCCCTAACATGGATAATCATTTCCTGAATAACCTTAAACACAGACTTTTTCTAATTCAACAGCAGCCAGGCCTTATAGACGGAGTTAATCAGGGAGCAAGTTGAATGCTGCAGAACCTGTGATAAAACAAACTATCTCAAGAGTTACTATCAAGCAGGACTCTTTGATTACTCATTTTTAAGATTCACAATTATAAATCATGGTGACAACCTAATCGAATGCTGATGAAATAAGGCTGAATTGGTGGTTCTTTTGGGCGAGGATGAATATTCAGATTAAGAAAAACTACTAATGAAATCCCAATCACAGAATTTCCCACATATTACTGTTTGGAACTCAAGTAGGAATAATGGGGCCTGTTTGGGAGATTATCACAACATCTTATTTCTGCAATGGATGACATCATTCGACATTTAATATTCATTGAGGCTTTTATGAAACAGAGAGGTTTCCATATGTTTCTAGAGCAAAACATTTGTGTTTGCCATCTGCTACTTGAGTAGTTTTGTAGAAAAAGGATGCAAATCGCTCGGTTCTTTAATTACTTCTGGGTTCAGCTATATGGTGGTTGGGACTGTGGGGAAGGCCGATGTACTGCTAGGAGAATACTGTTGTTTACTTAGACGCTGACTCAAAGCATTCTTTCCAAGCAAATGGCATGAAAAGAAATTGAAGCCTAAACTTATCTTTGTCCTTTTAACTCAATGCAAAGACCATTGTGAAGTGATGTGTGAGACATTTTAAAGTTGGCATTAAGGCGACACTGCCTAGGACACTGGCCTTTAAGGTCAGTGTGGCAAGTGTTAGTTCTCTTAGTCCTGACACCAAAGAAATATATAACTCAATACTTTTTAAAACATCAAAGGATCTCCTTGAGCTCAGTATCCAAAAAAAAGGTAATTTAGTCTTAGTCATCCAGGAGCTAACTACCTGGGCTTTGGACTGTGTGCCATTTGTTTCTCCTTCCTCCCTTCTCATTAGATTCTTGAATTGTGGGTAATTCTCTGGTCAGTAACATCTCCATTAGCCTATGGATACGTACCATTAGTTTTGGTTAATCAGAAGCAACTTCAACCAACAGAGTTTAACCAAAAGTGGAAGCCCTGGAGCTTAGAGATTATCTGTAGATTTCAATTATTGATGCTTTTCCTAGCCCTCCTCACAGTAAAATTTCATTTATTGGGGTTATTAGCACATAGAATGTAAGACATCGACCAATGAAAGGGACCTAGTTTGGCCACTGACTAGCTATGAGATCTTACCTCATGGATCTCTAATTTCTAAGACTAGTGTCTGCTTTAAGATGCTATAAAACCAATAAATATAGAGATAGTTTAATGTTTCCAAAGTTCATACCTCAGAATACTAAGTAAATCAGCAGATGTCAATAGGTGAAACTAGAAGAAAGGGTTTCATGTTGAAACCCATTTGAGAAATGCCGCTATCATAGCGTTTGGATGGTACAGCTTCCCAGAACCCACACTATGCTGATGTGTGACTCTCCACAATGGGGTGCTGTGCGCAGCTTTCCCCACACTCCTGCTTGAAGAAGCCCCTTTTGATGGAGCATCTTATGGGACTGGTGTCCTGCAGAATATATGTTGAGAAACAATGATTTAATCTAAACCCCATCGTTTTAGATAGGAAGATCTCAATTATTAAGTTCTCCTGTCATGATGAAAATCAGCATGTTTACAGGAAGCTGTTGGGGAGAGAGGCATCCTCCATGACCAGAGTTCCTGACAAGTGGACTGAGAACATCCATCCTTGCCTCCCAGTTTTCTCCTGAATTCCAGGGCAGGGCTCATTCACGCTGCCTCTGTCACTTGTCACACTCACTGGAAGATCAGCCCAGGGGATGAGGGCGCTGCGATGGCTGTTTCCTCCCTACCTGGGACAGCTATTTTATCCCCAAGTCCTGGGGGACTGGTAGACATTCAGCTAAATTGAAGTAAAAATCACCTTATGTGCAGAAGCAAATTTACTCAGAATTCTGAAAGTTAAAATAAAACACACTAGATTCTTAAAAAAATAATAAAATTAATAAAATTAAATTTTAAAACACTAGATTCTTAAATTGAACATTCTGGATGCTCTGTAATTTTTTTAAAAAGCAACAACAACACTAATGTCAAATAATTACGCTAGCATTCTTTTTTTTTGTATTATTCTGTATTTTGAGTGAGTTATAGGATATGTTAAAGGGTCACATCACACCAAGGCTAATTTCCTACAGTGACAGCTAAAGTTCTGTAAAATGACCTGCACAATAAAATGTTTTTAAAGATTAATTATTTATATTTCTTGAGGGCATTAATTATATTCACATTGTATCCTTAATGACTAACACGGGGCTTGGCATATATTAGACACATAGTAATAAATATGCTTGCACTAATTAGTAAATTATAATCTGGTGATTGGACTTTAATAAAATAATGGTAATAATATATTAATGGTACTAATGATATCCTATCCTACCTTTTCAAAAATCTCAAAGATAAATTCCTTGACCTGGTTAAGATTTATAAGCTAGTTAACATTCCCTATATGTAATCTTTTATTTTCATAAACAATTCCACTGGTGTGGTGTTTCTTTTAAGTAATAGTAAATAGGATCACTTCTACATTTGATCTTTAAACACGTGCACATAGACTTAGAATTGGAATGAGTCAGTAGATATCGAGTCCTAACTTCCAGTCATTATAGAATTCCCCTTTCAGCCACTTGGCCTGTATTAAACATCCCCAGAGATATCACACCTAATAATGAGCCTGAAGAAATGTGTGATCCTGGAGGGCCTTCTGAGTCATCAAAGAAGGATGAAGTAATATTGGTAAATTATAGTTTATGTTCCATATTTTCATTCATTTAATAAAATTTATCTCCATTTTAAAAACTTTTTTTAATATCTACAATCTGTAAAACAACTCGCTAGGTACTATCAGGGGAATAAAGATGGAACTAATATAGATCATCTCTTATAAAAACCTATTGTCTTGCAGGAGAGGTGGGGCACACACATAAATAATTATAATGCTAGGTAAATTATGATACGCCAGTAATGTGTTGTTGCATTAGTTTATAGATCTTTCAAATTAATTTATTTTTCATTCAAAACTAGTAGTCTATAGTTAAGCAGATTCCTTAGCCATTCTGGGTAAATGGAAGGTTATATCACCTGGTATCAGTGACATCAGGTTTTACGAGTGATCAGCTTCATCCACCAGCCATGTTTCTCATCAGATGGCAGGACACGATCATCCTCGCAAGGTCTTACTGACCAGCACTAAGTCACTTACTTTGGACATACAATTCACCTGAACCAGATGGGCAAGGAGGATGAATCAGAATGACATGGGAACCTGAACTGTGGTGGGGAGGCTGTGGGTACATTTTCATGAAGTTGGATACTTGTGTGGGTGTCAACAAAGTAGTTGATGGGCCATGTTGTCAAGTGACAACCAGAAAGGAGGTCAGTATAGGCACAAAATTGTCCCTGTTTCTGCAGAGTGGCTCTGCCTACACAGATAGTGGATCTGTGGGGGAGAAGGCGATGGGGCAGGAGGAAGCCCTGTCTGTCCACACCCCAGAAATGACTACTACCACCTGATGGTGTGAATTGGCTCTTTTATTCTGTTTTGGGCTGTATTTTTATCTCCTTTTTAAAAGCAAAAAAATTTTAAGGAACTATTTATATAACCAACATGCAAAGATCATTAAGGAAACACGTTCTTTATATATTAGGACAATGCTGTTAGAGAAGATTGGACTAGAGCCTTTGTCTGAGCCAAGAATCCAGAATGTAATGCTGTTAGCATAACACGACAACAACAAATTAGCAGCAAAATACACAGCTTACACATTTCCTTATTGGCATCTTTGGCATGAATTGATGATAAGAATACTTTTTATATGTGGACATAGTTCATTTAAAATTAAATGTTGTCAATCATTAAACAAAATTGAGATATGAGTTAATAAGAAAGGTCATCATTTTCATTCTGTTCATGTCAAGCAAGGACTGGGGTCATGACTGATTCTGAGGGAAATGATGAGGACAGAGGGGTCTATTTTGTTGGCTGACCCAAGAACCCTTCCACAAAGAGCAAGGCAGCACATGCCCACCCGGTAGCCCAAGGGGTCATGCTTCTCTTCTTCCTCCCACTTGGTCCATTTCAGGGAGGCAACAGCAAGGGCACCCACCCTGGCATCACCACCTAGAGCTTTGCTATCTGGTTTTCTATGGGAGCTCAACCTTTCCAGTAAAATATTCAATTATGGAGCTTATTCATTTCATTTCTGGCCCTTCCATCTACTGGAGACCATGCATACTGCCCAGAATAAGTAAGTTATTTGTGAGAGGCAGCAGATGAAACACTTGAAACAGTTCATACCCTTGTATTTTATAGTGGAGCAATTAGTTATGGCGTCCAGATTTGTGAAAATTCTAGTATTAACTCACACTATGATTTATTACTTGGCCAGATAGTCATTTGCTCTTAGGTCTTGGCAAGAAGGGCCCTTCCCTGTAGAAAATCCACCCTTTAGAAAACTTTATCCTTACCCTCTTCTGGTCACTTCTTCCCACTGGGTAAGAAATCCATAGGCCAAATGGATTTATTCTCTCAGAGCCATGCCCCCCTCTTCGGCCATACTCTAGGTATCCAGACCCCAGAATTCCTGCCGAAAGCCCTGCTTCCAGGATTGGCGTGGGCCTCTTTCTGATCTATCCTTCTGAAGATGGACTGTACCATTAGTGTGCCCAAGCCATGGGCAAAAAGGGGTGGTGATGTGGCCAGAGCTTGAACAAATGGGCTGGGATCCTCATCGTGTGCGTGTGTGTGTGTGTGTGTGTGTGTGTGTGTGTGTGTGTGTGGCCTTTCACGGCGCAGGTCTGGCCCGGGAGTGGGAAAGAAGGACATCGGTCCTGGCCAAGGCTGCTCTCTGTGAACCACACATCCTGCTGTGGAGCTCTGAGGGGCTGGAATATTTGAAATTCCAACTGATTTCCTAGGTCATTATAAACATGCATCTGTCAAGGTGGGAAACTAGCTTATTAGCTTCAGCTTCACTTTTTAAATATTTAGACATATGATATACGGGCCTCCATTTTGGCTCTTGCCTCAGGCCCTACATGTAGAGGACTAGGCCAGTCCTTGGAATAGGTTCCATTTTGAGTCCGTTTAAAATTATAGTATAAAGGATCTGGTAACAGTGTTGAAGTGTGGGTAGTGGGTAGGCTGCTTTCCACCAGGTCGAATGTAGCATTGCTCTCAAGCAACTTTCCAACTATGTCTCAATGTCCTTCACCCTGACCTGGCAGGAGACATTGTGCGTGTGTGTGTGTGTGTGTGTGTGTGTGTGTGTGTGTGTGTATGTGCGCGTACTTAACATCCACTGAGAATCAGCAGAATACGACTTGGTTATTTTCAGAAAATTCAAGCCCACACTGCTGCTCTGGTCTAGATTGCTGCTATTTCCCTGCCAAACAACCTTTCCCAGTTGACTTCCTTAAGCTGCTTGGAGTTAAGAGCTGGGCACTTTGAAGGCCTCTTCCAAGCGAAAAAAGAATGAACTAGAAAGGGAATTGGGCCAGGCGTCTTTGATTGAACACCACTTCACTTCAGCAAATCCCTAGGCCTTTCTATCTGTTTTGTCAGCTGTAAACTGAGCAGACTAATGCAGCCCTACCACAGAGTGGCAGGTTTAATTAATGGTGATTGGGACGGGCTTTGTAACGTCAAGTCGTACATAAATGAAAAGGAGCATTTGAGATATTTCATCCAAAGTCTGGAGTGCATGCTGCTTTCTACGGCCACAGTTAAGCCTCTAAGTCCTGATCACAGACTGCTGCAGACCTCAAGGGTGCTGAAAAGCCGAGCTGGGCTCACATTACCCGAACAGAAAGCAGAGTTTGGTAATGGGAATGGAGCGCAGAGCGAGTAATCAGTGCGTGGTTCAGATTTCTGGGTGGCAGGCAGCACCTAGGTCCACTGGGTCTAGCTGCGGCAGATGATGGGCTGGTTTCCGCAATCAAAGTACAAAGAACAGGTGTACCCCTTTGTTCTTCGGGAAAGATCCTTGAGCTCCAACGTGTCACGTTGAGGGGAGAGCTCCTTCCAAAGATCTTCCCTGCATTTCTTCCTGTTGTTCCTGGTGCAGTTTGCTGGCTGACAGCTCACGGTAGACGTGTTTTCTTCAGGGACAGTGTTTACTGAAAACATGCAACAAGGATCGAGCCTGGTTAGGATCCATTCCTTCCCTTAAAGTCCTGTGTCTTATTCTTAGGGGTCACATTCCAGTTGATTTAAAGACACGGTTACCTGATTTATTGGACGTCACAATGGTCCTGCTGAGAATCACACCTGGGAATTGTTGATTCCTTTAGCTTACATGTGATTTCTGTCTCTCTCACGAGATTCATCTAACAACATTCATATGCAGCAAATCATAACTTCTATATACTTAGTAGACATGCTCTCTCTTTCCCTTAATCTCCTGGAGCCTTTGTGTTTCTATGTAGGATGGCATATTGTATTCAGTGTTAGGTTATCAGTATATTTGTACAGCGTTTTCCTTACAATAGATGACCTTGAGCTCCTTGAAAACCCCAAGAGGGTCTGAATCATTTTCTCATTGCCCTTGACATCAGTACCTTCCTTATAGAAAACACAAAAAAATACTTGCTCATATGCATTGAAAATGAAAAGACCTAATAAGTGACAAAACATGATAGGAAGGCCAAACGTCCATTAGGGAGCTTCATTTTCAAATATTTTTTAATGTCTTGTTGGAAGATCGATCTCAGTATATTATATTGGTTAAGGTCAAAGGTCTTCAGCACACTTTAGGCTTATGTATTGGTTCTGCATGTTACCATTCGTGGGACCTTGGGAATGGTACTTAACTAGCTCTGTGCCTTAGTTTCCTCATCTGTAAAATGGGGATAACAATACTATCTATCTTATAGAGATGCTGTAAAGTTTAAATGAGATAATTCATGTAAAGTGCTTAGTGCAGTGCCTGGTACCAAATACGTGCTCAGATGATACCATCATCATCGCCATCATCATCATCATCATCATCACTGATTGTCAGGAAGGAGTCTTGGTTGCTCTCAGAGCCTAAAAATATAGCCTTCAGATGTAACAACCTGCTCCATAGTTCCCTTAATGCCACCTCATAAGTCTGAAGAAGGAACCCATTTAGGTCAGAACCTCCAGATTTTCTGCTACTAGCCCCTGATTTCAAATTGTATTCTTTGGATATTTAAAGAAGTATGAACAAGGTAGTTTTCATTGAGACATAATATGAAGGCTGTTTAAAAAGGCACTTTGCAAATTAATGACTTGTGCTTATGCTTGAGTAATTTTGTTGGTTGTAAAATATATTGTCAGTCAATGTGGATCCTTGTAAACAGACGCAGTTCCAATGTACTTGGTATGTCTTTAGTTTAAACTGGTTTCTCCCCTCGACATGTGGTCCCTAGATTTGATTATTCTACATGGAAAAAAAAGGTTGTTGTTGCGTATATTCATCACCAATTTGCTGACGCTCGTGAAGGTGTTTACAGTTAACAATGTCTAGCTAATGTTCAGTGTTTCAGGGAGAAGGCAGAGCGACAGAGAGGCCGCTTGAAGGGTGAGGACTTAGACTCACCCTTCACCCTTGCCAAAGGCAGCAATGACAGCAGCTGGCAGGGAACAGTCAGTCTACGGGGCTTGGTTCAGAACTACACCTCCTTTCCTAAGAGCTTTCCCCGTCCCTTCCCACAGTGATTCAGGGCTGGGCCCCACGAATCACTATCGCCCCAAGTGCCCACAGATGATTGGGGTAGATACTCCTGACCCAAGCTGAGACAACCAGATTCTTTCTCCAGGGCATCTGGAATTGGGACACAGGCCTTCTTTCTGGTCAGTCACTACTGGCCCTGGAACTAGGACAGCGTATAACAGGGCACTGGCATGGCCATTTCCACTATGTGCCCTGGGAGGCAGAAAAAACTGGGATGTAGAGAAAGGAGACTGAAACAGTGTCAGGGAGAAGCAGAGATGAGAAACCAGGTCACCCCTGAGAGAAAAGGGAGGTGGTAAGAGAATAGCCGTCTCCATTCCCAGCGGCCTCCCAGGGCTTTGTTCTGACCCCCATGGGGCCTAGCTGCCCTTCCTGCCCTGGCCCATGTCCAGTACACTCTCCATTTTAGCTCAGGCAAGCTTGCGATGTATCTGTTACATGAAACTCAAGGAGCCTTGGCTGAGGGAGTGAGTGAGCCGGCGCTGAAAGAGAGGCTAGGCCAAGGGTTCTGGCTGCACAGGCAGTCTGCCTGAAGAGGACCACCTGGGTGGTCCCATCACACTGGCCTGCCACAATCAGACATGCACACAAGTAATTTTTGCTGATTATAAAATTGAATGGAACAGATTCATAGTTATTCCTGAAACGATATTCTCTCTTAGTCACTTCCTGATACACTTTCTTGTGTGGGTGGCAGTAGAGATGGCACACCCAGAACTTTGTCTAACCTTGACTACTTCTACAGGGGCACATGTAATGGAAGTACCTGTGGGTGTCACCGGTCACGCATGTTGCAGCAAAAACAAAAATCACTGGACAGGTACTGGTCTCTTCTAACGGTCTGTCAGCCCCCGTGGCTGGGCCAGTTGTCAAGCGTCCAAGCTCTGGTCCTGCCCCAATTCAGCAGCATATCCTGTCTCTAGCTGGAGCTTTAAGGAGCTCTGTTCCAATAGTTCAGGGGACACAGGCTACCCTGTGACTTGTCCTGCTCTGATCCAATATCCTGGTTCTGACTTCTGGGCTTCTGCTGCTTTCATCCACTGGTCTCGGTTCTAATTCCTTGTTGCCAGACCTGAGTCCTTGATTCCTCAGGCTTCAGCCCCTGTGCCCATACGCGACAAGGACCCTGGTCTCTTCAAAATCAGGACTCTAATTTGGTTATGTCTATTTTTCCCAGTTAACATACCTGAAATGCAGACAAAGCAGGGAGCTTGCTACCTGCCCTTGTTCTGTGTGACCCACACTGCCAGTCTGGGTCACGCACTCTATTCTTCCCAATATCTCCCCACCACTGCACCAGCCCCACTTTCACCACTGCCGATAATCAGATTTGCTCCACTTATGGAACACCTGCGTTTTGCTACCTTCCAGATCTTGTTAAACCTGAATCTCTCTAAATCACCATATCACCTGTTACTATTCTGAGGTTCCACATGGTCCTGAAGCTCTGTCTGCCTGGTAGACCTCCTCCCACGGACATTGACTGGGCGCCAAGTACAAAGCCTAGCACACAGCAGGGTGACAGGGAGGCAGTGTGCTACGGTGAAATGAGCATGGCACGAGCATGGGCGTCCTGGGCAGACTTGGGTTCCAATCCTTGCTCCCCCACTTGCATGAGTTTCTTAATTCTGCTAGAACTAGGGGATTGTTGAAAGGATTATATGAGACAGTGTGTCTGGCAACATGTAGTAACTATGGAATAAAATACAAATTTTAGTATTTAATAAAATATGTCTGCGCTTGCTTCCTGCACTTACATTTTTTAACAGCTTCATTGAGATATAATTCACGTATCATTCAACCCCCTGATTTAAAGGGCACAATTCACTGGTTTTTAGTATATTCACCAGACTTAGATTCCTTCAAATGCAATTATAGCATAAGGGATATGGGGTTTAAGAACAGTTACAAAAGCAGGATTATAGTCAGCTATAAGTTTATGTAAATCAAGTGTGATGCTATTGCATTGCCCCCCCAAAAAAACCTTACGTGGTATTAGGCTGTACTGATACACATATGATGATTAGAACAAGACAAGTAATACTTCCCTATTACTCTGAGCTGGCGATGTGTTCAGTCATTGCGCCTATTTTAAGAGGGATATGGACAAATTGGAGCATGTCCAGAAAAATATGAAAAGGGTGATGAGAAACTGCAAATACTGTTTGTAGAAGCCTGTGATTTTCCTCCTGAAGAAGTAAAGCCATCCTCAATTAACTCTGGGGGTGTCATTTTGAAAATAAATGACATGTATTTTCTCTGTTTCCTTCCTAGGCCAGAATCTGAATAGATGAATTTAAGTTAAAAAAGCAAGCACATTTTGACATGGTATACAGAACAATTAAAAGCTGTCCAAAAAAGGGATCCTACTGAATGGGAAAAGATATTTGCCAATGATACATCTGATAAGGGATTAATATCACAAATCTATAAAAAACTTACTCAACTCAACTCCAAAAAAACAAACAACCCAATTAAAAAATGGGCAGAGGACTTGAGGAGACATTTTTCTAAAAAGGACATACAGAAGGCAAGAAGACATATGAAGAAATGCTCAACCTCACTAACCATCAGAGAAATGCAAATAAAAACCACAATGAGATACCACCTCACCCCAGTCAAAATGGCTATCATCAATAAATCAACAAACAACAAAACCTGGCAGGGATGTGGAGAAAAGGGAACACTAGTGCACTGTTGGTGGGACTGCAGATTAGTGCAGCCACTATGGAAAACAGTATGGAGGTATCTCAGGAATCTGAAGATAGAACTACCCTATGATCCAGTAATTCCACTCCTAGGCATCTACCTGGAGAAATCCAAAACTCCAATTCAAAAATCCGTATGCACTCCTATGTTTATTGCAGCACTTTACACAATAGCCAAGATATGGAAACAACCGAAATGCCCATCGGTCGATGACTGGATTAAGAAGCTGTGGTACATTTATACAACGGAGTATTACGCAGCCATAAAGAAAAAAGAAATCTTATCATTTGCAACAACATGGATGGATCTAGAGAACATTATGTTAAGTGAAACAAGTCAGAAAGAGAAAGACAAGTACCATATGATCTCACTTATATGCGGAATCTAAAGAAAAGAATATGTGTATGAACTAATCAGAAACAGTTTTGGGGACACAAAAAACCGAGAGTTGTTAGATGGGCGGGGGGGGAGGGGGTTGGGGATGGGGGAAAGGGTGAAGGGATTGGGGGGCAGCTGGTGACCACAGGATGACCTCAGGGTTTTTTGAGAATTACTTTGGGGAACTTATTCAATAGTGTTTGGGGATTTTGTTGGGTATCCGATGGACATGTGTCCTGTTTGAGAGACCACCTCAGGGATGCTGTGGATGCCTGGTCATGGCGTTGTACACCAGAGGCTGGACATTAATGAATGCCAACTATAATTTTATGTGTATAATGTGATGGCTCGGTGTGAGGTCGGGGTGGTGGTGGATGGGGGGTGGGGGGGTTCACGGTGTGAGGGATGTAAAAATAAAATAAAATAAAACTATAAAAAAAATAAAAAAAATAAAAAAAAAAAGCTGTCCAAAACTGGAGCAGACTGTCCCTTCCTAACCTGAAATTCTATATTTAATATATTACCTCTTCATTAGCAAGTCAGAGAGCAACATCTGATAGAGCTCTTACTCTGCTGTGTGTTGTGCTCAGGTGGGTAAAATGGTCCAGCAGGTCAACTCTTCTTTATTCAAGGCCAATCATCCAGTTTGGGTTAGACTAGTACGTAGTCCATTCTGTTTCCCATTTTTCATTTCCACTCTCTGCTTTTTGATCTGAGGAAAAGACAAAAATAAGCCCAAAATTGTCAATATGGATATTTTATCAGCCGTTCTGATGATCATGGAAATAGTCCTAAAATAAGTCTTTGGCATTACCTGATCAGGAGATTATGCTCATCTCTTCCCCACTCTGTTTCAAGTGACTTCATCTTAGTACTTGACATTGGCCATGGTGGAAACATTTATGGAAATTAGCAAACACTACAGATGAGCCTCACACTTTCCTTCCAGCTCACTTCCTAGTGTTCCACTGCTTTAGAGTCTATGCTACCCAATAACTACCTAGCTGGCATGATTAATAATGAAGACATTCTACTAGGTTTTTGGACGATGATGATGTGTTTCTATAAAAAAAATATATTTAGAGCCAATGGTGTGCACTTTCATGTAAGGGCAATTTGGAATTTAAGTAGTTTAATATAGTTAACTAGTTTCAGGTGTGTGGAATATTTAGGGGAAAATATTCGGGAGGACTAGTCCCACTCCCCACTGTTTTCTAGGCCACTTCTCTTTATCCTCTAGGAAAACCCATAACAACCATGGTCTGCACAGCTCCTTATGCAGTAACAGAGTAACAGACTGAGAAGACATCTCTAAGGCAAAGGCCCTCTACAAATGGGGAGATAAAGCTCCCTGCTGGCCAGTTCCTGTCCTGCAGGACAAGTGGCTCCTTGTGCCACCTGTTGGATTTTAAAAGAATAATCTCTCAGCTTTCCATCAAAGGCAAGACTCCAGCAAGTATGTTCTGCAGATGGAACATAGTCATAATATTCCTTAAGGCAGAACTATTGTAAAAACATTGCATTTTACAAGTCGTTATAGGGAAATCACCATCAGCCCAAGATTCCTAGAGCCAACTGATTTCTGGATCACCAACAAGCTCTAGCAATTACAGTTGGCATTTTTTGAGCACGTGCAGTATACTATTCACTTTACAAGCATTATCTCACTTTATATTCATGCAACCTTAGAAAATAGGTATGAATAGTTTCATTTTACAGATGGGGAAACAGCTTGAAGAGGGTAAGTGGATATTAGAGTTAAAAAGTTTCTGTGCTCTTAGGAAACAGTGTTTCTATTGCCTACTGCTTTGTAAATAGCAGACATTCCATAAATAGTTGAATAAGTTTTCTAATATGAATGACTAGAGCACCATTCTTCTTAGTACTTTGAACCCTTTGACCCGTTAGCCTTTTAATCAATTTTTGTCTAATGGGAAAACAGAATGATTTCATTTATTTTGCCTATACACACTGTCCAAGGGAAGAACTCAATCTAATGTCTCACCAACACTACGACTTAGAATTATTTTCCCAAGTTTAGAAACAAATTAACTGAGGTCTAATCAGAATTCAGTGGTCTTTTGGTGTTTTCATCACACCAAGTTGAGCCAGAAGAAAGATCAAAGGCATGCATCAAGAAGGACCTAGCAAAGTTCTGATGGGGAAAAAAAGGGCTATAGGTAAACTAGAAATGCAATAGCCCTTCAAGAATGACTGGCATGTCAGTTCCATTGAGTATGGCACTCAGTGGAAACATTCCTGGGCTTATTATGCACTGTACTAGGCATGTGGGGAGTTGAGACCAAATTCTGATCTTCAAAAGCCTATGGACTTTTAGGGAAGAGAAGACATAGACACAGACACGAGGAAAATGAAACTGCGGTACAAGAGCATAACAAGAAGAACCTCACAAGACAGCAGTGGTTATTAGCAATGATTAATGTAGGCAATAAGTGCTGCAGGAGTTCAGAAAAGGGAGAGATTACATTTGCATACATATTTTTGCTGACCTCAGCATCTTCATAAAATAGCATTAGTATGAGCTGGGGGAAGGCAATGAAGTTTGAGAGAGCACCTGGCCTCTCAGTAGCTCACTTTCTCCCCTGGAGACTCAGGCAGATAGTAGGAGGGTGGAGAGGTGGGGAGCGACCAGAGATCTGATCATCACAGCAGGCAACAGGGCTGGGAAACCCCACCTAACTACTGAGTCTGAACATTATGAATATTCCTTAAGAATTTTTTTCTGTCTTTCTACCTTTAAACAGGAGTAGCCTGTAGTACTTTCTAGGTTTTGCTTTTGACATTTTTGAACCCTCTGGAGAACTTAGAGCAATAGTTCTCAACCTTGGTTCCTTGTGGAATCACCCAGGTAGTTTTAATAAAATCCTGCCATCTGGGTCCCACCCCCAAATACTCTAATTTAATTGACCTTTAGGACGCTCCTTTGATGATTCCAATGTGCAACCAAGTTTGACTATCATTGATTTAAAGGGTTCCTAAACATAGTAAGAGAGAATGAGATTTGCTGGAATGAACAAAGTATCTTGGAGAAGCCAGGGAAAAGGAGAGCTTCCCTGCTCCAATTTAGAGAAATAGCCTTGACTTATTACCCTGGAGTAGAAGGAATCTGGGTTCTGGCTCCGACAGCCCCACGGGGGAGACAGGAAGACTCCACAGAGAATGACAGTGTGGTGTATCTAGGCCAGTGCTTCTCACACTGGGATGGGCACACCAATCACCAGGGGATTTTTTTTTTTCAGGGGATCTTGTTAAAATGTAGATTCTGACTCAGATCTGGGGTGGGGCCTGAGGGTCTGCATCCAAACAGTTCCTAGGTGATCCGAAAGCTGCTGGTCCACAAAGTGGCAAAGATCTGTATGGCTAGGTCTCTGGGCCATCTCCTTTAAGATTCCCACATCCGTCTCAAACCACGACCTGTTCAACCTTCAGGGTTCCACAGGCAGGGACAATGGACATCCCTGTGGTGAGCTGGTTGGATTGATGACTGGAGCAAAGCCTTCCAGGCTGAAAAGGTGCACATTCCTGCATGTGATCCCCATGTCAGGGTCCCGGCAGAGCACAGATGGCCCACTCGAAAGGGGTATTCGAAGATAGTTTCATGTAGGGACTATTTACAAGGCTGAGGCAGGGTTAACAGATACTAACCAAAGATTGTGAGGCACCGCCCCTTGGGCAGAAGGGCCGAAAGGGGAGGAAGTAGTGACTGGAATCCCATGAGAGCTGTGGGAAAGGGACACCTGCAGCAACTGATACCTTTAGAGAAACACAGCCACGTGGGAGAAAATGGGCCATCAAGGATAAATCCAGGGGAGTGAATACTCCAGCGCTGCTTTTCTGCCACTCTCTGATTTCCTACTAATGCCTCCCATTGGCCCAATCCAATTAGACACCAGAGGGCAAGAGAACCCAGCTGCTGCTGCCCATCAAAGTCAGCCTCCTGGGCATAGAACAGGGTGAAGGATGGAAAGCAGATCAGGTGGGGGACACATGCAGAAAACCTGGCAAAACCCCAAGAATGAGGTGAAATGTTCTGCCTGCTGCCTTAGTCTGTTCAGGCTGCCATAACAAAATACTATAGATCGTGTGGCTATGTCATGCAGGGTGTCATGTGCGGTCTCTGGTCCTGCTCCTCACACTAGAACGCAGGATATGGTGAGGCCAAAAAGGAACACCCACGGAGCCATAGATAGGGGAGTCATACCACTATATTATCGCTGGCGGCTGGATTGGAGACACAGGAAACAGGAGCCACACGATCCGCAACCTGCTGTACACTTCTCTCTGCCAACCAACCTCACTTGCTACTGCAATCTGCCCTGTTAACTGCAATCCGTGCTTGCTAGCTCAGCTACCATCCACTGCTTGCGTAGCCACGGCAGCTATATTAGTGGCCAATGGCTCCCTGGTTACAGCTGACGGCCAACTAGCCACAGCTGATGGCCATCCGATCAGTTGATGGCCATTTACTAGCTGAGCCAGCACCTTCCCATGTGAGGCCGAGAGTCTGGAAACTGCTCTCCTGGCTCTGTCCCCACATGCTGAAACAACAGACATTTATACCTCACAGCACTGGAGGCTGGGAAGTCCAAGATCAAGGGCATCAACAATTCTGGTGTCTGGTGAGAGCCCCCCTCCTTGTTCATAGACAGCAGTGTTCTCGGTGTGTCCTGTCACGCAGGAGACCCTACTCGCTGCGCCATTTGTCGTGCAGGGTCTCAGCTCCCACTCCCCACCCAAGAACGCAGAACACGGTAAGGCCAAAAAGGAACACCCATGGAGCCATAAGTAGGGGAGTCAAACCAATATATTCTCGCTGGCGGCTGGGCTGGAGACACAGGAAGCAGGATCTACATAATCTGCCTAACAGCAGTCCGTGCTTGCCAGCCACCATCTTCTTGCTAGCCCCCATTCCTTTTCTGCTAGCGTAGCCACAGCCGTTATATTAGTGGCCAATGGCCTACGGGTTACAGCTGACGGCCAACTAGCCACAGCTGCTGGCCATCTGATCACAGTTGATGGCCATTTACTACCCAAGCCAGCACCTTTCTATTGTGAGGCCAAGAGCCTGGAAACTGTTTTTTGGGGCTTTGTCCCCACAGTCCTCACATGGAAGAAGGAATAAAGGAGCTCTCTGGGGTCTCTTTTATAAGGGCACTAATCCCATTCATGGGGGACCCACCCTGATGACCTAATCACCTGCCAAAGGCCCTACCTCCCAATGCCATCACATTGGGGGTTAGGATTCAACATATGAATTTTTGGAAGACACAAACATTCAGTCTATAGTACCAGCCCAGAGGGGGCTCAGCCTGAGTCAGAAATTCGTTGGTATGAAAAATAAAAAAAATGACAGGGCAATCTACATCTGAGACTCTTATTTCTTATAGATGGGAGCTTATCTGAGAGTGTCAAACATCCTTATAAATGACAGATGTATTTCAACCCCTACAAAGGAGTTTTTGGAGCAATGGTTGTGACCCTGTTGGAGAACTGGTGTGTACAGAAGAGGTGGACTGTGGGGACAAAACCCCAAAAAGCAGTTTCCAGGCTCTCGGCCTCACATAGAAAGGTGCTGGCTCGGGTAGTAAATGGCCATCAACTGTGATCAGATGCCAGCAGCTGTGGCTAGTTGGCCGTCAGCTGTAACCCGTAGGCCATTGGCCACTAATATAACGGCTGTGGCTATGCTAGCAAGGAAGGAATGGGGGCTAGCAAGAAGATGGTGGCTGGCAAGCGCTGACTGCTGTTAGGCAGATTATGTAGATCCTGCTTCCTGTGTCTCCAGCCCAGACGCCAGCGAGAATATATTGGTTTGACTCCCCTATCTATGGCTCCGTGGGTGTTCCGTTTTGGCCTTACCGTGTTCTGCGTTCTTGGGCGGGGAGTGGGAGCTGAGACCCTGCACGACAAATGGCGCAGCGAGCAGGGTTCCCCGCGTGACACATGGCGTAGTCGGCAGGATACGGTGCTGGCCAAAGCTTTCCGAAGGGCAGTGGAGCAGTTTGTGCGTATGAAAGCTCAGTCTGAGGAAGACCAGGAGGAGCAGCTGCGGAAGAGCTCGATCCCCGTGGAGGGGTGGAAAGATGTGGATGGTTCCCCAACCAGCAGAGGCCGGAGAAAGCGGAGAAAGCGAAGGTTGTTGCCGCCCTGTGGGCTGAGAACTGCTTGCTGAGGCAGCCCGGATGCAGGACTTTTAGTCCCAGGAGGAAACGCTTGCTGAGTCCTCTATGGGAGATGAGGGTGAGGTCAAGGTCATCCCTCACCCCCAGGACAGCCCTGGCGAATAACTATGGACTATGGGGAATTGCCTTCTATGCCTGATTTAATGGACGCTTGACTGTTTGGGAACATACCATCATGTAGTGGGACTGGTGGATGTTTGCTTTTGTGTCTTGACTGGCCGCCATTGATAATATGTAAGCACCTTGATGTGAGCCGCTGTTGTTCCAGCACAGTACCCCGAGAGGCCCAGAGAGAGAGTGGCAGTGCCCTGAGAGCCCTGGCTGAGTCCAGGAAGTCTGGCTGTGTCCAGAGAGAGTGGCAGTGCCCTGAGAGCCCTGGCTGTGTCCAGGAAGTCTGGCTGTGTCCAGAGAGAGTGGCAGTGCCCTGAGGCCCTGGCTGTGTCCAGGAAGTCTGGCTGTGTCCAGAGAGAGTGGCAGTGCGCTGAGGCCCTGGCTGTGTCCAGGAAGTCTGGCTGTGTCCAGAGAGAGTGGCAGTGCCCTGAGAAACTCTGGCTGTGCCCGGGGAGACAGGTGGTACCCTAAGAAGCCCAGGAAGTCTGGCTGTGACCAGAAGTACTGTGGTGGTCCCCTGAGAAAACCTGGCTGTGCCCGGGGAGACAGGTGGTACCCTAAGAAGCCCAGGATGTCTGGCTGTGCCCAGAAGTACTGTGGTGGTGCCCTGAGAAACCCTGGTTGTGCCCAGAGAGCCTGGCTGTGTTCAGGATAGTGCATTCACCTCCAGGCTCCTTGCACAGGGCCCCTCGCAGAAGACGCTTGTCGCGTAGATTGTGAGGCGAGACCCTGTAGGGGTGGAGTGTGGGGACAAAACCCCAAAAAGCAGTTTCCAGGCTCTCGGCCTCACATAGAAAGGTGCTGGCTCGGGTAGTAAATGGCCATCAACTGTGATCAGATGCCAGCAGCTGTGGCTAGTTGGCCGTCAGCTGTAACCCGTAGGCTATTGGCCACTAATATAACGGCTGTGGCTATGCTAGCAAGGAAGGAATGGGGGCTAGCAAGAAGATGGTGGCTGGCAAGCGCTGACTGCTGTTAGGCAGATTATGTAGATCCTGCTTCCTGTGTCTCCAGCCCAGACGCCAGCGAGAATATATTGGTTTGACTCCCCTATCTATGGCTCCGTGGGTGTTCCGTTTTGGCCTTACCGTGTTCTGCGTTCTTGGGCGGGGAGTGGGAGCTGAGACCCTGCACGACAAATGGCGCAGCGAGCAGGGTTCCCCGCGTGACACATGGCGTAGTCGGCAGGATACGGTGCTGGCCAAAGCTTTCCGAAGGGCAGTGGAGCAGTTTGTGCGTATGAAAGCTCAGTCTGAGGAAGACCAGGAGGAGCAGCTGCGGAAGAGCTCGATCCCCGTGGAGGGGTGGAAAGATGTGGATGGTTCCCCAACCAGCAGAGGCCGGAGAAAGCGGAGAAAGCGAAGGTTGTTGCCGCCCTGTGGGCTGAGAACTGCTTGCTGAGGCAGCCCGGATGCAGGACTTTTAGTCCCAGGAGGAAACGCTTGCTGAGTCCTCTATGGGAGATGAGGGTGAGGTCAAGGTCATCCCTCACCCCCAGGACAGCCCTGGCGAATAACTATGGACTATGGGGAATTGCCTTCTATGCCTGATTTAATGGACGCTTGACTGTTTGGGAACATACCATCATGTAGTGGGACTGGTGGATGTTTGCTTTTGTGTCTTGACTGGCCGCCATTGATAATATGTAAGCACCTTGATGTGAGCCGCTGTTGTTCCAGCACAGTACCCCGAGAGGCCCAGAGAGAGAGTGGCAGTGCCCTGAGAGCCCTGGCTGAGTCCAGGAAGTCTGGCTGTGTCCAGAGAGAGTGGCAGTGCCCTGAGAGCCCTGGCTGTGTCCAGGAAGTCTGGCTGTGTCCAGAGAGAGTGGCAGTGCCCTGAGGCCCTGGCTGTGTCCAGGAAGTCTGGCTGTGTCCAGAGAGAGTGGCAGTGCGCTGAGGCCCTGGCTGTGTCCAGGAAGTCTGGCTGTGTCCAGAGAGAGTGGCAGTGCCCTGAGAAACTCTGGCTGTGCCCGGGGAGACAGGTGGTACCCTAAGAAGCCCAGGAAGTCTGGCTGTGACCAGAAGTACTGTGGTGGTCCCCTGAGAAAACCTGGCTGTGCCCGGGGAGACAGGTGGTACCCTAAGAAGCCCAGGATGTCTGGCTGTGCCCAGAAGTACTGTGGTGGTGCCCTGAGAAACCCTGGTTGTGCCCAGAGAGCCTGGCTGTGTTCAGGATAGTGCATTCACCTCCAGGCTCCTTGCACAGGGCCCCTCGCAGAAGACGCTTGTCGCGTAGATTGTGAGGCGAGACCCTGTAGGGGTGGAGTGTGGGGACAAAACCCCAAAAAGCAGTTTCCAGGCTCTCGGCCTCACATAGAAAGGTGCTGGCTCGGGTAGTAAATGGCCATCAACTGTGATCAGATGCCAGCAGCTGTGGCTAGTTGGCCGTCAGCTGTAACCCGTAGGCTATTGGCCACTAATATAACGGCTGTGGCTATGCTAGCAAGGAAGGAATGGGGGCTAGCAAGAAGATGGTGGCTGGCAAGCGCGGACTGCTGTTAGGCAGATTATGTAGATCCTGCTTCCTGTGTCTCCAGCCCAGACGCCAGCGAGAATATATTGGTTTGACTCCCCTATCTATGGCTCCGTGGGTGTTCCGTTTTGGCCTTACCGTGTCCTGCGTTCTTGGGCGGGGAGTGGGAGCTGAGACCCTGCACGACATGGACTTTCATTGCTGATTTCCAGAATTTGTTGAGAATAAGCCACATATGCTTTAAAACCTGCCAACTGGTGAACAATAGAAGGAAGAGAAAAAAATTCAGCCTTGTTATAGTTTGCTGATGACAGATTTCTGAGTTTCTCAGAAAAAATACTTAGAAAGGCAGGAGTGTGAAAAGTTATCTTTAGAGCCCTAACTCACACCCTAAATTTCTTTAAAACAAAACTAAACTAACCCTCCGACCATCCTTCTGGGGAAAGCAGGGAACAAGCCTGAGGAACTCCAACCCAGGGGAAAGTGGTATCTGACTATTTAGAACCAATCTTGGCCAGCTTGAAATTTCGCCCCAGTAAGGTTCCCAGCTTAACCCAAACACCTGTGAGTGTTCCCAGTGTCTGAAGTCGGTAAAGGGGGAAGGGAGAGGAGATGGCTGCAACCTCCGGAACTGAAGGGAGTCAGGTGCTGAATGGGAGAGTTTAGCAGCACCTTCTCAGACCTGACCAGACAGAACAGCTGGAGTTTTCAGGCAGTAAATAGAACTGCAACTGACACTTCATGGTTCTTTAGGAAGCCAGGTGGGAGCTCCTCCTGCAGAATGGGCTGCCAAGGCAAAGGGACTCTGGGTCCCTTCATCTGCCATCAGTGCAAGGGCCTGGGGACATTTTAGAGAAACTGAGCTCTGGAGGGGGAGGCAGAATTACAAATAGAGTGCAGATCTTCTTGACTTGGAGTTTTATTTCTCATGGTACCTTAGTGTCTCAGAAGTCGGAGGGTTTTAGCACTGTACTGGGCATTGTTAAGGAACTGAGGCAATAACTAAGACTGATCATTAGAAGTTGTTCTGAGACCTACTCAATATCAAGTGCCAAGACAAATTCCAGGTTAATGAAAAAATTAAAGATTAAATATCACAACAAAAGAATTAGAAGAAAACATAAGCAAATATTTAGCTGATCCTATGGTGACCAAATCCTGTCAAAACACAACAAAAAGGACAAAACAGTAGGTTTGAAATATACAGGCATACCTTGGAGATATTGCAAGTTAGGTTCCAGACCACTGTAATAAAGTGAGTATAGCAACAAAGTGAGTTGTAATCTTTGGCTGGTGGAGGATCTTGCCTTCCATTTGTAAAAAACACAATGCCTATGGAGCACAATAAAGTGAAATGCAATAAACAAGATATGCTTCCATTATAAATATGTATATATATAATTAAAATTTACTGTATGGTTTTTCAATCACTAAAAAACAAAATTAATAGGAAACAAGTTGGGAAAATATTTGGTTAATATCCTTAATATAGAAGAACACATAAGGAAGAAATAGATGATTATTCCAATAGAAAAATGCTAATGACCAATAAACATATGGAACATATTAGTACAACAGTGAAGTATGACAAAATACCATATAGTTTTTCTGGATTGACTCAGATAGGGGGAAACATAATATCTAATATTGTCAAGGGTGCAAAGAAAGGGGCGTTCTCAAACATTTTCATCTGGAATGTAAATTGGTTTGATTTTCTGGGGGGAAATTTGGCAGTTTACATTATAAACCTTAAAATGTGCAGAACTTTTAATTCAGTAATTCTTCCTTTAGAAATTTATCCTAATGAAATTATCAAGGACGTGCACAAAGACTTACCTACAAGGATGTTTACTACAGTGTTATTTTACTAGTGAAAAACTGGGGGGAGGGAGTATTGAATGTTAAGAACTGACAGCGTTAGGCGGTGGGTACACAGGTGTTCATTATTGGATTAGTTTTCTATTGTTGCTGTAACAGATTACCATATAGTAACTTAAAACAACACACATTTGTTTTCCTACAATTCTATAGTTCAGTCTGACCCAGGTGTAACGATGAGCAGGGAAAAGAAAAGGGGGGAACACACGCTAGAGTGGAGCTAATGAATTTATTTTTTATTAGTAATATCTAATCAATTTATTTAACAATATACAATAACAAAAGACAAAGGCAATTAATAGAATGTGCTAATGACAGAAATTAAAGGTGGTTAAGACAAAACTATATGCATTGATAACAATGTCACGTCAAAGGAGTACACATACACATAACTTTAAGAGATCCCAACATATGTTTACTATTGATCAAAAGTCACATGGCTAAATACACAAATAACATCAGTAAGGAGTACCCAAAAGCAGTAATAAGCTTTATAGGATAGTAACTATTACAGTAGATGCCAAAAGATCACCAAACCAGGGTGAACGGTACTGGAAAAGTCATAAATCCAAATCTTGCCAGATCTGTAGCTGAGAGAAACTCAGGCATCTCCCACACCGCTGCTTATTAGGTACCAAGAATGCTGCTGCTGTTGGCGTTGTTGTTGTTGTTGTTGGAAGTAAGGAAGTCTTCTGATACTGCAAGCTGCATACAAGTTCCCAAAGATACTAGAATGATGACAATTCACCAACAAAAGAAGTCTCTACAGTCCATTGAGGCAAGTTCGGATCTCTTACTCTGAAACAATCCAATCCTGGAACAGCGAATCTTCTGAATAGCAATGTCTTGAAACAGCAATCAATCAGTCAATCAATCAAACAGTCCACCTGAGGTCTGTCATATATATCTCTTTAGATGCACCCCAGAGCCAAATTTTGTGTTTCTGCCTCGCTTCTCAAGGAATAGCCAGTTCCGGGAGAGTCCGGCAGTCAATGATTAAAAAAAAGAAAATCTATTACTTATCCGGCTGAAGGGCTAGTTCATCCCGACACGCAATACGTACTGTTGTTGCTCGGGACCATCAGGCCCAGGCCTTCCAAAGCGTGGCAGTGTGCCTGTCACGTCGTCTTGATATATATAACTCAGCCTCAGCTACTTCATCTGCTGATGTGGGCAAAACAGACAGAGCAAAGAGGGACTTCTCTCAACCCTGATCAAGAATTCCTTTAACCCCAAGCTAACCCTCATTTCACAGCACAGACAGAAAAGCGACCTCATCTCATGTCTCCCCTGCTTGGGAAAATGAGACCAAAGGGGGAATTTACTCAACCCCGGATCACAGCACAGAAATCACCTCACATACAGGAACAGACAAGCTAATAGACAAAAGCTCACATCAACCAGTGAAGGCAAATTTTCCTCAACATCTACCCTACACCAGGTCTTACTGGGTTAAAATAGAAGTGTTGGCAGGAATGTGTTTCTTCTGGAGGCTCTAGGGGAGAGTCCATTTCCTTGCCTTTTCCATCTTCTAGAAGCCACCACATTCCTTGGGTCATGGTCCCCTTCTTCCATATTCAAAGGCAGCAACATAGTATCTCAGACCCTTCTTCATCACCGTATCTTTCTGTGATTCTCTTTTTCTATCTTCCTGTTTCACTTTTAAGGACCCCTCTGATTACGTTTGTTCTACCCAGATAATTGAGGATAATTTTTCTGGTTTAAAGTAAGCTAATTAGTAACCTTAATTCAACTTGCCATGTCGAAGGTCTTGGGGGTTGGGACATTGAAATTTTGGGGGGCCATTATTCTGGCTACTCAATTGTATTATTCTATATACATACTAATCCATCTGAAAATATGTAATACCATTTAAAATGTTAAATATTAAAAAAACCAAACCTAATTCCAATTTAGTGTATGATGAAAGGAGGCTATATATTCATACAATGAATACCATGTGTGCATTAAAAGACGTAGTTGAGAAAATATGTAGTAATATGCAACAATGTTCATTGTACAGTAAGTAGGGGGAAAAAGCAAGTCTAAAAAGGAATATGCACAAGATGATACTAATTATGTTAAAACCCAAAACAAACCTACACACAAGTGAATACAAAATGTTTGTAAGGATATAGGTCAAAATGTTAACAATGTTATCTCTGGGTGGTGATTTTAATTTTCTTCTATTTTTCTTCATTTTCCAAAATGTCTATTATACATACATTACTTCTGCAAACAAAGAGAAATATAAGGTGATTGAGAACGTCTGTCTAGGACAGTTTTCTGGTCAAGCATCTCCCTGGTTTCTTAGCTTTCTATCGCACTCTCTCACATCCATCCCTCAAGCTTGTCCTCCTCATCGAAAATGTTTAATATCTGGCTAGCTGTGACATGCCAGGTTTTCAGGCCTGAGTTGTCCGTTCTGGAAAGTTCGCCAGCACTCCTCAGAGGACAGGAAGGATCCTCCCAGTGAACTAAGCATGACAGCGAATCTGTGCTTCTAAAAAACAATTGGTAGCCACAAAATTGCCACGGGGATACCAAGGACAGTTTGGGGAGTATAATCAGTAATGTTATAAAGATTTTGTAAGGTATCTGATGGGCACTTGTCCTATTGGGGAGACCACTTCATGGACGGTGTAGGTGCCTGACTGCTGCGGTGTGCACCTGAAGCTGAATAGTGCCGGGTGTGCACTGTGGCTTAATATATATACACACATACACACGTACAGTCGTGGGACGGGGAGTGCAGCACAGGGACCGGGGTCAGTGGACCTGCAAGGTCTATGTGCAATGTCGGAGGGGTTGTAGATTGGGGGAGGGGGGCTGTCACTTTGCGAGGGGTATAAATGTCCAGCTAGTACGTTGTTTCGTACACCTGAAACTAATAATAATAAAATTAAAAAAAACACACACACATAAAAAACCTTTCCAGGGCAAAGCAAACTCAAGTTCCAGCCGCATCCCACGAAGAACTTAAACGGTACCTTGGAACCTGGATGCACAAGTACACGAGTCTGTTTCCTAATACTGCTGGTACGTGTTAACAGTATTAATTAATAATAGTTTCTAATACACAAAAGAAGGCAGCGGCATCGCCCCGCGTGCACGCCCGCAGAAGGATCCGAGAGCGGCCGGGCTGGGCGGCCGGGCCTCGGGCACGCGGCTCCGTCTACCTGTCCAGGTCCGCCTGCGCATTCCGCCACGCCGCCGGCGCTCCGTCTCCCCGGCCTAAGCTTGAGGCGACCTCCCAGCCAGGCACACACGCCTGAGCCTGGCCCCGGGCACCGCGGGTCCAGTGCGCAGCCCTACAGCCAGCGGCCGCAGCCCTGGAGCCCGTCCGGTTCGCGGGATCCGGACTCGGACTAGCACTCCACTGAGAGGCCACGCCGCCCGGAGCCCGCGGACCCGGAGGAGCCGCCCCCAGCCACCACCGAGAGGGGCGCCTAGAGTGGACGGCCAGCCCGCCCCGCCCCGCCGTTCCTCCCAGCCGCCTCTATCCCGGAAGTTGGTGCCCCGCGCCCGATCGCGTGCTGCTCGCCAGGGGTGTCGCCTCGGAGAGCTGTGCGGGCTGGGCTTGCGAAAGGATCGACATGCCTGTGAGTTGTTTACTTTCGGGCTTCGCGTCTGCTTCGGGCTGCCTGGCCTGCGGAGGGCTCCGGGGGCGGGGTAGCCCGATGGCTCCGCGGGCCCTCGGGGCTCCCCGCGGAACGCAGCCAGCGACGCTGCTGGGATCGCCCACCGCTTTTGCGCGTGGCGGACTTGTTGGGACTTGCCCGGGCCGCGCAGCTTGCTGGGCCCGGCGTGAGCACGGAGTGGGGGAGGACCGGGGCCGCCTGGGCTGCGATCTGGAGTCGGTGGCTAGGGGGGGACCTGTCCCCGGGTAACTGACTCAGCGCCGTGCATTTCTGGTGGGTGCCCGCGAGGCTGTGATCTTTGGAGTCTTCGTGCTCTCCGGGAAGTTGAGTGGTTCTCGCCCCCTCTGCCTTCGGTCGGAAGCGATTTCTTCCTTGTTTCCTTTGTAAAAACGATCTTGGCAGTTGCCTTGCATATAACTCCGTGAAGGACGGTCGCACCGGCCACTCAGGGTTCACCTCGGCTCAGACGTTGAACCCTGGGAGGCAGAAAACCCCCGGGTTGGCATCCGCCGGTCTGACCTTCCCGGTTTCTGTTCTTGGCGGGTCCGGGGGTCGGGGTCACGTTTTTTACTTAGCGCCCCAGTTTTGTTTTTACTGGAGACTCTTAATTCAGCGTAAAAAAGAACGGGGTTAACCTTACCATATGTTTCGTGGTGGTCAGAGTCCCATTACCGGGATTGAGAGAACGCAAGCATTGTGAAAAGTACTGATGAAAGTGAAGCTTTATAAAGTTAAGATGTTATTAAAAAATAACATCTGCAGTGTTGCCTCTGCTAGGTATGACTTTTCACGGTTGTAATGAAAAGTCATTGTGGTTTCATTCTAGTAGTAATAATATGTTTGTTTTTTTTAATTCAGTTGGCTAGAGATTTACTACATCCGTCCTTGGAAGAGGAAAAGAAAAAACATAAAAAGAAACGGCTAGTGCAAAGTCCAAATTCTTATTTTATGGATGTGAAATGTCCAGGTAAAATTTCAAGTTTGATTCCTTTCCCAAGGAAAATTTCTATAGGGATTGCTAGTGTAGTGTGCATATTTGGACACATTAGGACCTTCTGTTGAGTAGAAGTGGGATTACAGAAATAGACGTTTTCATAATAAACGTATTCAAGCCACTGTAGAAACTTTTGGGGGGGGAGGGTGGGTAAAGACAGGACTTCAAAAGGGTTCTGACATTTGATTTACTTTAAGCTGATGAGTTTTCTTTTTTATGACGCAATGAAACCTATGTTGATTCTTTAGTGTAAAGCTGTGCTGCCCAATATGGTGGCCATTAACTATATATAGCTACTGAGAACTTGAAATGTAGCTAGTCAACATGGAAATATTTAAGTGTAAATTATACACTAGATTTTGAAGATGTAGCGCACATACACACACACACAAATCCCTACGTATTGATTACATGTTGAAATGATAATATTTTGGAAATACTGAGTTAATAAAATATATTACTAATACCACCCGTTGTGTTTTTTTTTTAACTCTTATGTGGCTACTTTAAAAGTTTAAGTTATGTGGCTTGCTATTGCATAACTTTAAAGTACTTAATCTTTTACTAAAGTATTTAATATAAGGTCTTTACTGGAAATATGTTGAATAAGTGCTATCTTTTCTTCTGCTTTTCACTTTTAATATTGCCCCGCACCCCTTTTTTAGGTTGCTACAAGATTACCACGGTTTTCAGCCATGCTCAGACAGTGGTTCTTTGTGTAGGTTGTTCAACAGTGTTGTGCCAGCCGACAGGAGGAAAGGCCAGACTCACAGAAGGTATATCATTTGGCATTTTCTAACCCAGTGATGAGATTGTATGATTGTAAATGCCTCTATCTTAAATTCATGATAACCAAAATAATTTTCTTTCATTATGTGCTCTTTCAGTAAAGAATGCTCTGTTCAATTGGATACGTTTATACTCTTGACCTTGTAAAGAACTTCTTTAATATTAAAGAAGTTAATATTATTCTTTAATATTCTTTAATATTATTAAAGAATTTAATATTAAAGAAGTTCAAAATACTATTTTTCTTAGTTTGGAACATCTAATTCTGTTGTATTGGGTCACTTAGTTTGCTTAACTTGGCATATTAAACGTACACCAGAATGGAGCAAAAGAATAACTATGTACTATAGGAAATGGATTTTTTAAACATTGGAATTTAAAATTTTCTCTTGTTTTGTTTTATGTATTTGGTACATAAGGCTTAAGACAGTTTTTTTATATAGCTAGCTAAGCAACAGTAACTAATCTATAAATTTAAATGCTAGAGGTTTGACTTCTGTGAGTAGCTATTTAGTGGTTAATATAAAAATCTAATTTGAATTCCTCTTTCACTTTTGTGCAGTAAGAAAAAAACAATTATGTATATAATTTTCCATGGTACTACTTGTAGATTTATACTTCCATAATGACGTTTGAAATTTGCTTGTGATATTTTGGAGAGGTGTGAATTTCCATGTTGTTTTCACTGGAAGGCTTATAAGTGGATTGGCAACAAATCAAGATCTAGTTGGTGTGACCTGGTAAGATAAAAGTAGGAAGCAAGCAAACAAAATTTAAGTGCAGTATTGCTCTTAAAAATGTACTAGCAAGACTTCCAAAACTTTTACATCATGCCAACATTAAAGTTTTAACTGTTGGATTCAGGCTCATGGTCTTACATAGACTCCATTATGGCATTTGAGAAATACATAGGAGTGACAATTATAGTCACCTCAGAGTAAATTCAAATATAAAAGATTATAGCAAACTTCTGGTATAAAAGGATAAATAAACATATATGAATAATAATGTAACATTCCTAAAACTTAAGTTTTTTACTTAAGTACTTTTTGCCATTAAAACTATACCGAAGATAGAATAGACTTGTATTTTAATATGCTCTTGTGATTCCTTTGCAGGGTGTTCATTTAGAAGAAAGCAACACTAATGATCCACACAACTTCCTGAATTTGTTACATCACAGAAAGCCTTATCAGTTCAGTAATTCTAGTTAATCTAACAAGATGATGTAATTACATTTAATTTTGTAAGTATACAACAGTGATCTCCTATTTTGGTGTCAGTTTTTCAATAAAGTTTTAATTATGGGCAAATTCCTCCTTTTTCCTTTTATTTTTTAAAGTATGTATGCACATGCTACACATTTATATATACTTTGTGAATTAGGTTTAAACATTTTTTAAAAAAATGTTTTCCGATTAGTTTGTGCCTCATTTCAAGAGAAGAAACCCCAATTTGATTTGTGGTCCTTTTCTGAATTGTAATGAATGGGACTAAATAATTACAAATGGAAAGAAGTCCATTATTTGTTATTTCTAAATACAGTTTTGCTATTGTAACTATGGAAACACGTTTTAGAAGTACATATTTAATGTAGTAACAATCACAGTGTAAAGCCTTGGATTTGTGTGGCCCTACTGTACCGCATCATTAGGACAAAACAGCGGTACCTTGGTTTTCGAACGGAATCCGTTCCCGAAGAATGTTGGAGTTCTGAAATGTTCGAAAACTGAGGCACGGTTTCCCATAGAAAGTAATGCAAAATTGATTAATCCGTTCCAGACCTTTAAAATCACCCCCTAAAACAGCAATTTAGCATGAATTTCACTATCTAATGATACCATAGATCCATAAAATGATACACAATGAAAGCAATACACACAATATACTGTACTGTAAAAGCAATAACAAACAATGGAAAAACTACTATAGATAAAAATAAAAATAATTTTTTTCTTACCTGCAATGATGATAGTCATGGTTTGCACGGGGGGGTTCCCTTCAATAATCACAATAGGTGAGTGTTGTGCAGGTGTTCTGTGGTCCTCTTCCAGAATCACAATAGGTGACTTGTTCAGGTGTTCTGTAGCCCTCTTCCATAATCACTCTAGGCAACTGTTGTTCCGGTATTCTGTGGTCTCTTCCATAATTGCAATAGGTGAGTATTGTTCAGGTGTACTGTAGCCCTCTTTCAGAATCACTGTAGGTGACTCCTCTGCTGCCATTCCTTCCCTTGATTTTTTTTCACCACTGACACCTGGTTTAGACTCACTGGATCTTTTCCTCACTAAACATTTTTTTATTGACACTTGCTTTTTCCAATGTTTTATTTGTCTAAAGTAAGACAGCATTATCATAGAAAGTGTTAGAGGCATGACTTACAGAAGCTTTATCAGGGTGATATGTTTCAACAAAAATTTGCACTTCAACCCATTTTGCACACAGTTCTTTGATCAGTGCAGTAGAAACACTTTCTCTTCCCTCCTCCTCCGAAGACAATTCCTCAGTTGCCGCCTGTTGCTGCTCCGTCAGAATGTTCTGAAGTTCTTCTGTGGTGAGTTCAGTCTTGCAGTCCTCCACTAACTCCTCCAAATCATCACTACTCACTTCCCAGCCCATGGACGTTCCCAGAGACACAATATCCTCCACAAAGGAGCATCCTCTTCAATATCCTCAAATGCACATTCAGGGACAGCGTCTGGCCACAATTTCTTCCGTGCTGACTTCATTGTTCTGTGAGACACATCCCTCCATGCTTTGTCTATGAGATGTAAGCGATGTAGGATATTGAAATGATTCTTCCAGCACTCTCTGAGGGTTAGCTCTGTGTCCGAGCTCACCTCAAAGCACTTTTGGAACAGTGCTTTGATGTAAAGCTTCTTAAAATTAGATATGACCTGCTGGTCCATGGGCTGGATGAGAGGAGACGTGTTGGGAGGCAAAAACTTACGTTGATAAAACTGAACTCGTCCATCAACTCGTCCACCAAGCCTGGGGGGTGACCTGGAGCTTTATCCATAACAAGCAGGCACTTCATTGGAAGATTTTTGTCTTGGAGGTATTTTTTCACACTTGGCCCAAACACTTATGAACCCACTCAATAAAAAATGGCCTGGTTACCCAAGCTTTCCTGTTTGCCCTCCACATCACAGCACTTGTTCCAGGGGTGTTTTTGTTGAGGTCAGCATGCAAATGTAAAGCTTTTTCACAAATTATGCTCTCAGAAATGCTGTCCCCGGCCAACTGTTTTTCATTTATCCATGGGAAAAGCAATTTTTCCATTTCTTCAATTGTCTGTATTCTTTGTCTTGTGTTTTAACACCTCTTGCAACACTGGCTCCTTTAAGATGGTACAAATTGTAGATTTGGCAATACCAAACTGTATTGCCAGATCACATACAGTTTCATGTTTGGAAATAATTTCCTTCTTCACCTCTATTGTTGTTCTGTTAATGACTCTTGGCTTTGCAGCTTTTATCCATTTCTCTCAGCAAGGGGTGATCGGCAGAGGGCTCCTGAGATGACATGAACACAGATTTATTGCACAGTCACAAAAACAAATTGGTTGCAAAGATCTCCTGAGATTAGATGAACACAGATTGATGTACTGGGTTCCACACAGTCACAAAAACAAATTGGTTGCAAAAGTGCTCCTGAGATGAGATGAGCACAGATTGATTGCACACAGTCACCAAATAAGGCAAAATATAACCTCTGTGTTGCATGGGTGCTCAGGACTCAACAGCCGACAGCTAGGCCACAGGATCTTGCACTCAGCAGAAGCCACGTGACATGTTCAACTTCCGAGGCGTGTTTGAAAACCAAAGCATTTACTTCTGGGTTTATGGCATTCGTAAACCAAAATGTTCGTCAACGGAGACGACGAACAGAGGTACTACTGTAACTACATTTGGGGGTCTGAGTTGTAGGAACCTCCTTTTGGGATAGAAAATTTGATAGAAGGAATCAGGAGTAGCATGGTTTACCCTACGCTGTCCTGGTTGGGGGTGGTAGATGGTATTGAATTCTCTGGTCTAGAAAGGTAAGCATTCCTGACTACATTATGAAATGACCCTGGGGGCTTAGGAAGTAGAGTGTATCTTTCCTTCTCTAACCACTATACGACTCCTCTTTGGACTAGGGTAACTACTTCTATTTTAGTTGTTACCTTTGAGGCATGCACTTAAGAAAGGCATTTCCTATCACAATGTGTTCCTACATATACACCCCAATCTAAGAGATTGATCCTTTAACATACTGATTCATATATCAGGTATGTTGCAAGAGAACTGAAGAACTATGGAAAATTTGGGGTCTGTTTAATGTATGGAGAAGTAGATAACCCAGAGGTTCCCAAACTTCCTTGGTTTATGGCATCTTTAGTTGCAGTAATTTTTTCAGAGTCCTATGGCCAAAAGAAATACCTAACAGTTACTTTAAGTTCTAAAAACCTTAGTAGCCATTTGAAAAAAATACATGTAAATTAAAAGCAAAAGTGATCATTTTTATGTTATTCTTAACCACAATTACTAATGGAATGGGTATGCCTTTTGGGCACTGTGGAATTTCTCAAAATTGAGATCAGGTTGGACATTGAATCCTCATTTCTTCCGCATTGATTTATGCATAGTAGTATTTGCTCTTTATCACAGCAATGGCCCCAACCCAGCTCCAAAAAGACATCATCATAGGGAATGTGGTACCACCTAATGTAACTGAACTGCCTGAACTAGAAGCTTGCATGGCATTCAAAAGATGTCAAATATCGATGTTTTCCCGAGGCACCTCCGCTTGCACAGTTGGAGAACCTTGGGCTAGAAGGAGAACCAGTGGGGATGACAGTTTATTGATAAGGAGAGCAGCAAAACCTGGGATAAATCTAGAGGGCAAATCCCTGAAAATTTCCTTGGAAACAGTATTGAAAGAAAATACTGTACTTTAAAGAAAATATTTAAGGATTAAATTATAGAGACACTTGGCTCTGAGAATGGAATGGTGTATTAAATTTTACTTCATCATTAATCTAAATAGTATACTGGGTTTGAGAAATGCTCACTAGACTAGTACTTTTCTAAACTTCAAGGTCTGCCATATATTATTGTTTTTAATTAATACTATTATTTATATTGACTTAGTTTTTTTTATATAAGTGTTTTTAAAGGAAACATCTCTTCCATAAATAGAAAAACCAATTACATAAAGATAACTAAAAATAAAAGGAAATTCTTGGCTTCTGACCTGATCAGATGACAAATGGTTTCTTAGCTGGTTGTGCCTGTTAACTCATCTGATAAAGTTCTAATTTTTTTGAGATATAATATAGATACCATGAAATTCAACATTTTACAATGTAAAATTCAGTGGTTTTTAGTGCATTCACAAGGTTGTGCAACCATCACCACTGTCTAATCCAGACCATTTCATCACCCCCCCAATAAAACCCCATGCTCATTAACATTCACTCCACATTCCTTCCTTCCAGCTCCTGGCAACCATTAATATACTTTATCTCCATGGATTTGCCTGTTCTGGATATTTTATATAAATGGGATCATAACAAATACGTGGCCTTTTGAGTCTGGCTTCCTTCACTTAGTATGTTTATGATGGCCATCCATGCTGTATCATGTATCAAGTTATTTTTTTTTGGACTGAATAATCTGAATAATCTGTTGTTAAGAATACACAACATTTTGTTTGCCCATTGTCAGTTGATGGATGTTTTCACTTTTTGGCTACTAGTCTGAATAATGTTGCTATGAATATATATATTCATATATATATATATATATTCATATATATATATATATATATGTATATATATACACACACGTTTTTGTGCAGACCTATTTTAAATTCTCTTGGGTATATCCTAGGAGTGGAATTGCTGGAACATATAATTCCATGTTTAGCTTTCTAAGGAATTTCCCATTTTCCAAAGAGATTGCACCATTTTATAATACATTCCTACTAATAATGTGAAAGGATTTCATTTTCTCCACATCCTCGCCAACACTTGTTATTGTCTGTCTTTTTTATTATAATCATTTTAGTATGTGTGAAGAGTTGCCTCATTGTGGTTTTGATTTGCATTTCCCTGATGACTAATGATGTTGACTATCTTTTCATGTGCTTATCGGCCATTTGTATAGCTTTGGAGAAATGTCTGTTCAGATCCTTAGCCCATTTTTAATTGGGTTGTCTTTTCATTGTTGAGTTGTAAGAGTTTTTATATATTCTAGACACAAAGTTCTATTTTTTCTCCCAAATTATTTACCCACCTTGTTACACACCAGAGCATAGCTGTTAACTCTTGTTGCAAAACTAGCCACCTCAAAATTTATTGGCTTAAAATAATGATTATTTCTCATGATTCTGTGGGTTGATCTCACCTGGGCTCACTCATGCAGCTGCATTCAGCTGGAGGCTCAACTGGTCTAGAAGGTCCAACATGGCTTCAGTTCTCTGTCTGGCAGCTGGTGCTGGCTGGCAACTGGGGCACCTCAGGTCTCCTCCATGTGGCCTCCTACGCTCCAGTAAGCTATTCTATTCTGGATTCCGTATTACATCACAGTCTTGGGGCAGTGTTCTTAGAGGGTGAACACAGAAACTTGAAGGCCTCTTAAAGCCCAAGCTCTGGAACTTGTGCAACATCATTTCCACCACATTCTTTGGGTCAAAGCAAGCTACAAGTTCAGCCCAGACTCAAGCTAGTGGAGAAACATTCCACCTTTGGCTAAGAAGAGCGGCAAAAATCACACTGCAAAGAAGGAGCATGCACAAGGGAAAGAATTTGTGGCCATTAAACAATTTGCCACACTTTGGGAGAACTCCAATATTTATCAAGATTATTCATTCTGTAATCCATGTACATATCCACAATATATTCTTAAAGAAATGGTTTATTTGTTTGTTTCCTCTATTCTGGATGAACACAGAATATAAGTGGGAAATTTACATTAGAGGAAATCCAATTGGCCAATGAACATATGAAAGTATGTCTAACTTCACTAACAATAGGTAAATGCAAGTAAAAACAATCAGATACCATTTCCCATCCATAGTATCATCAAAAATAAAGTCAGATGTCACACTGTTGGCATACAAACAACGGAATTAGGTCTAACCATATGAAAGTGTACATATTCAAGCAATTTTGACCAACAGAAACAGCAATTTCATATTGCTAAACCAAAGAATAGAATGTTCCTTGCTGCATTGCCTATAGTAGTAAAAAAACTATCAATAAGAAAATGGACATAATGTAATATAGTCATATAATGTAGTAATTTACAGCAGTTAAAATAAACTAGATTTATATTTATCAACTTGACCAGATCACAAAAACATGTTAAAATTAAAAAGGGAATAGAAAACATGTATACTATGATACTATTTGTATAAATGTAAATAATATAATATTGTCTATTAGATATGGATACAAATACATGGCCATGGAAGTATTAAACAAGGAACTGGAAGAATATATACAAAGTGACAGCAGTTTTTCAGGGCAAAAGGAGTGGGACTTTGGGTGGTGGTTAAAGGGATCTTCAGCTTTATCTATATTTTATTATTTTAATTAAGAAAAGTGACTTAACATTTTAAATTCTGGATATTTAGATTATATGGGTATTTACCATGTGGATCTTTTATGTTTTCTAGTTGTTGTTTTTTTAAATTTAACAAAGTTAAAGATCAATTTAATACAAGGAAAGCAAAACAAATTATTTGTATGCAATGATCACCTTGACAAGTTGTAAATTTCAGGAAAAGAAAAACACAAACTTGTGTCAAGTTCTCTTGAGTTCTTTCCCGATATCAAGGATCAGCTACAAAAGAGATACCACTATGGGAGAGGTAGAAATTTATCAATTTTACTAGTATTAAGTAAGTAAAGAATAGCAATTATTTTGGCACAATATCTAAGACAGGAATTCTTAATCTGGGGTCTGTGAACCCCTGACTTTTGTACATAGGCTCATTTTCTAAGAAGTTCTAAGAAGTTTCTAAGAGATTCAACAAGAATCCTAAAAAAAGATAAACACAACCAGTCTAAAGCAGGTGCCTTGTTCCGAATATACATTCACTAAATCCAGGGCTCTTTATATTTTGTGGATCCTCCTGTACCTATAATTCAGTCACACTGCATTTGTCCCTGACCCCCAGATAATGCTTTCTTCATCCTTTTCTCAATTTAAGTATCACCCCTTTGGTGGCACCAAGAGGATCACTCTGAGGTTTGTGCAAATGTTCAAAACTTACATTCATATCACATGACCAAAATTAAAATCATATATATTTCAATATTAGAAACATTAAAAAATGACCATTAATTTGATTTGCTTTTAGTCACAATACTTAATGTTTAAAATTTAAAATAACATTAAAAGGGGTGGGTGGGTGATGAGGGTAAAGGGGATCAAATATATGGTGATGGAAGGAGAACTGACTCTGGGTGGTGAACACACAATGGGATTTATAGACGATGTAATACAGAATTGTACACCTGAAATCTATGTAAATTTACTAACAATTGTCACCCCAATAAATTTAATAAAAAAAAATAATAAAATAACATTAAAGGAAGGTATGACATTTTTATGTTTACCAAAGTGAGCATGGACTGAAAAATTTTATAAACATGAATATAAGATTTAGAGATCAGGAGAAGCCAGAAAGAAATGAGATGAAATGGATCTGTTTTAAAAAGCTGCTTTCTCTATATTTCAATCAATTCCATCTACTTACCTTTAGAGATTGAAGTGGAAAGTGAAGCAACAGGCTTAGGGCTCAGATTGACAGAAAATCCTTCTTTATTAGAGTGTATAAAAACTTTGATTTCTTTTTGAATTTTTCTGAATTCAGTGTAGTCTCCAATAAATACCATCTATGGCTGTTACAACAAAATTTCCCAATATGTAAACACTACAATGAGCTATTTGTCACCAAGATGGCTCCCAATGATCCCTACTTTCTGGCATTTAGCCTTTGTGTAGTCCTCTCCCACACTGAATCAGGGATGGTCTGTGTGACCAGTAGAATTTGGCCTAAGTGATGGTATATTACTTCCCAGGCTAGATGATCCCCAATCATCTCCACCTTCTGATATTCACACCCTGTGTAATCCCTCCAAGACTCTACCAGGGTTGGTCTGTGTGATCCAGGGAATATAACAAATGTGATGTAATATGACTTCTGAGGCTAGGTTACAAAGACATTGACTTCTGCCTGAATGGCTCCCCTCTCTCTCTCTTAAATCACTTGCTCTGGGGGAAGCCAATTACCATGCCATTAAGATTCTCAAGTAATCCTACAGAGAGGCCCACAGGGTGAGAAACAGAGGCCTCCTGCTACCAATAAGCCAGAGGACTGATTCTTGTCACCAGTGAGTGACTGAGCCATTTTGTAAGCCTTCCCCCCCCCCCCTCCGCTCCAGAGAAGCCTTTAGATGACTATAACATCTTGTTTGCACCCTCATTGGAGACTCTGGTGCCAGACCCACCCAGCCAAGCTACTCCTGAAGTATTGAGCCTCAGAAACAATAAGATAATAAATGTTTTCTCTTTTCAGCTGCAATAGATAAACTAATATACCACTTCTCATAATCCTATGTCTGTCATATTAAAAGAACAGGGGTCCAAGATGGCAGTGGCATAGGAGGATACTGAACTCACCTCTCCCATGAGCACACTGAACGATACACCCACATAGAGAGCAATTACTCCTGAGAGACAACAGAGGTACGAATGAACAGAACAACGTAAGAGACCAAACAGATAAGGCTGAGAAACTGCAGGAGCGCTACAGGAGCTGTGGGAATTCTCTGGGGTTTGAGGTGCTAGTGAGCACCATAAAATGTAGCATGGCTATGCAGCTGAAATATTTTTCATCAGCCTGCTTTCTCCTTGTAAAAATGGGGATCCAAAGTCCTCTTTTTGGATCCCGTCCTTTCAGCCTAAGTTAGCAATGTCTCTGCCAATATAATTTTTAAAAATTTTGTACGTCTCCTACAAATCTCATTGGGATTCATGCTATTAAACAAAAGCCATACCCCAAAATCTCTTCAAAATCAGCCCCCTCTAACTTGGGGTTCTGCTGAGACATTGAAGAAAATACAGATGACACTGTGGCCGTGGCCTTTGCCTTTTCTCTCTTCACTTAATCTGAGGGAAGCCCTAGGGATAGTCAAGCGTACCTACGGAGAGGCCCATGTGAGGAGAAACCAAGACCGCTTGCCTAAATCCAGTAAGTAACAAAGCCCTCTTGCCCATAGTTACATGGGTGGGTGAGCCATCGGTGAATCAGATCCTCTGGCCCCAGTCAAGCCTTCAAATGACTGAAGGCCCTGTTGACATGTTTCCTGCAAACACATAAGACCCTGAGCTAGAACCACTCAGCTAAACTGCTTCCAAATTTACGAAACAGAAATTGTGAGATGTAGTAATCTGTTATGTAGCAATACAAGTAGATAACTAACGCACATTATACTAAATGAAAAAAGCCAGACACAAAGACCACACATTGCATGATTCCATTTATATGAAATAAATACATACATACATACACACATATATACATAAATAAAAGAACTCTATGAGAACTACCTGACTCTATTAGACAGAGCAATATAAGAACAATGGATATACCAGAAGGAGAGAGCCTATTCAAACAAGTAATCAACAAGAACTTCCCAAACCTATGGAAAGAACCGGGTCCTTGAATCAAAGAAGCTAACAGAACATTTAATTATCTCAATCCAAAAGGCCTTCTCTAAGGCACATTATATTAAAACTGTCAAAAATTAATGACAAAGACAGAATTCTCAAGGCAGCTAGGGGAAAAGAAGATGATAACCTATAAAGGAAATCCCTTTAGATTATCATTGGATTTTTCAGCAGAAACCCTATAAGCTAGGAGAGAGTGGAATCAAATATTTAAATTATTTGAAAAAGAGAAACCACTAGCTAAGAATAATATATCCAGCAAAGTTATCCTTTAGATATGAAGGAGAAATAAAGGCTATTCAAGACATCCAGAAGCTGAGGGAATTTACCCCTACAAGATCTGCATTACAAGGAATAATGAAGGGTGTTCTACCTGAAACAAGAAAGACAAAAGGATACAAAACTATGAATAAGATGACAGACAGAAGCAATGCTTGTTCAAAATATGGTATCAAACACTTAAATATAACATAAAGGTTAAAGGAGGTAAAAACATTAAAAAAAGAAGAATACTGCAATTTGGAAATGAATTCACAGCATAAAAAAGGATAATTTGTGACAACAAAAACATAAAAGGGGAGGGGGCAAAAGACTTTAACTTACACAGGTGAATGGAGATAAGATGCAATAGAAGAAAAAGGACTACTGTATATATAAAACTTTATTTTGCATAAACCTAATGGTATCCATGAAAAATAAATCTAGAACTGAAACACATAACATAAAAAACAGGAAATAGAGGGGAAAAAAATCACAGAATACCACCACACTAAAACAATGCACAGAGACACAAGGGAAAAGAAACAATGGAGACACAGAGCTACCAGAAGACAAAATATAAAATGACTACAGGAAATTTTCATATATCAATAATCACACTAAATGTAAGTGGACTGAACTTACCAATTAAAAGGTACACAGTAGCTTGCTGAACCAAAAACCAAAACCCAACTATATGCTGCCTTCAGGACACATATCCCAGCTGCAAGGACAAACATAGACTCAAAGTGAAGGAGTGAAAAATGATACTCCAAGAAGATAGAATCCAGAGAAAAGTAGGTGTAGTCATACTTATATTTAACAAAATGGATTTTAAAAAGTAACAAGAGACAATGATGGATAAAGGGGATAAAACATCAAGAAGACAAACAATGAATATATATGCACCCAACCTGGGAGCACCAAAATACAGAAAGCAACTACCAACAAAACTAAATGGAGAGAAGCAGCCAGTTAGCTCAGTTGGTTAGAATTCAGTGCTCTTAACAGCAACGTTGCCGGTTCGATCCCCACATGGGCCACTGTAAGCTGCACCCTCCACAACTAGATTGAAACAACTACTTGACTTGGAGCTTATGGGTCCTGGAAAAACACAAATAAATAAAAGTTAAGAAAACTAAAACAAAACAAAATGGAGAAACTGACAAAAACACATTGGTAGGAGGGGACCTAAATACCCCAAACATTTAAAGATTTAATTTCTATCCTTCTCAAACTTCCAAAAACTTGAAGAGGCAATACTTCCTAACTCATCCTATGAAGCCAGTATTACCCTGATACCAAAACCTAAAAAGGACAACACAAATGAGAAAATTACAGACCAATATCTCTGATTAATATAGGTGCAAAGATTCTCAACTGAATATTAGCAAACTGGATTCAGCAATATATTAAAAAAATAATGTATCACAATCAAGTGAGGTTCATTCCAGGTGCGCAAGGATGGTTCAACGTATGCAAATTGATTAATGTGATATACCACATTACCAAAATAAAGGATAAAAATTATATGATCATATCAATAGATGCAGAAAAAGCATCTGACAAAGATGCAATAGCTACTTATGATTAAAACACCCAATAAATGGGTATAGAAGGAACATACTTCAACATAATAAAGTCCATATATGACAAACCCACGGCTAAAATCATACTCAATGGTGAAAAACTGAAAGCTTTTCCTCTAAGACCAGGAATAAGACAAGGGAGCCAACTCTCACCACTTATATTAAACATAGTATTGGAAGTCCTAGCCACAGCAATCAAGAAGAAAACAAAGTAAAAGGCATCGAATTGGGAATAAAGAAGTAAAACACTCACTATTTATAGATGACATGATACTATGTATAGAAAATCCTAAAGATGTCACCAAAAAACAATTAGAACTAATAAATTAATTCAGTAAAGTTGTAGCATACAGAATCAATATACAGAAATCTGTTGCATTTCTATACATCAATAATGAATGATCAGGAGGAGAAAGTAAGAGAACAATCCCATTTACAATTGCATCAAAAAGCATAAAATACCTAGGAATAAATTTAACCAGAGGTGAAAGACCTGTACTCTGGAAACTATAAAATACTGAAGAAAGAAATTGAAGAAGACACAAATAAATGGAAGGATATGTATACCATGCTCATGGATTAGAAGGATTAATATTGTTAAAATGTCCTTACTACCTACAGCAATATACAGATTCAATGCAATCCCTATTAAAATACCAATGGCTTTCTCCTCAGAACCAGAACAACTAATCCTAAACTTTATATGGTACCACAAAAGACCCCGAATAGCCAAAGAAACCTTGAAAAAAAACCAAAATGGGAGGTGTCACACTTCCCAATGTTAAACTAACTATACTACAAAGATACAATTAAAACAGTGTGGAACTGGCATAAAAGCAGATATATAGATCAATGGAATAGAATAGAGAGCCCAGAAATAAATCCTCACTTATATGGCAACTAATCTACAACAAAGGAGGAAAGGATATATAATGGGGTAAAGATAATATCTTCAATAAGTGGTACTGGGAAAACTGGGCAGATAATGCAAAAATAAATGAAATTTAACCACTTTCTTATACCTTATACAAAAATAAATTGAAAATGGATTAAAGACGTAAATGTAAGACCCCTAACCATAAAACTCCTAGAAGAAAACATAGGCAGTAAACAATTGTCATAGCAGTATCTTTTGAGATATGTCTCCTCAAGCAAGGTAAAAAGAAAAAAATAAACAAATGGGAATACATCAAAATAAGAAAGCTTTTGTGCAGTGAAGGAAACCATCAACAAAATGAAAAGACAATCTACTGAATGGGAGAAGATATTCACAAATGATACATCCAATAGAGGGTTAATATCCAAAATATGTAAGGAATTCATACAACTTAACACCAAATAAACAAACGATCCAATTAAAAATGGGCAGAGGACCAACAGACATCTCTCCAAAAAGGACATACAGATGGCCAACAGGCATATGAAAAAATGCTCCACATCACTAACCATCAAGGAAATGAAAATCAGAACCACAATGAAATATCACCTCACACCTGTCAGAATGACTTATCATAAAAAAAATCAACTAAGTGCTGGTGAGGATGTGGAGAAAAGGGAACCCTCATACACTGTTGGTGGGATTGTAAATTTGTGCAACCGCTATGGAAACAGTATGGAGATTCTTAAAAATCGAGCTGCCATATGACCCAGAAATTCCACTTCTGGGTATTTATCCGAATAAAATAAAAATACTAATTTAAAAGATATATACACCGCTGTGTTCACTGCAGCATTACTTACAATGGCCAAGATATGGAAGCAACCTAGGTGTCTACTGATAGATGAATAAAGATGTGGTACACACACACACACACACACACACACACACACAGAGGAATCTTATGCAGCAATTAAAAAGAGTAAAATCTTGCCATTTGCAACAACATGGACGGACCTAGAGAGTATTATGCTAAATGAAATAAGTCAGACAGAGAAAGACAAATACCATATGATTTCATTTATATGTGGAATCTAAAAAACAAAACAAATGAATAAACAAAACAGATCCATAGATATAGAGAACAAGCTGCTAGTTACCAAAAGGGAGGGGGTGAGGGGATGGGTGAAAAAAAAAAAAAGCAAAAAAGAGAACAATATTTACAGGTTCTTGTTAAATGAGATTTCTCTATATTGCATATTCAAAAAGTACATATTTGTATCAGAATGTTTTATTTCGAGAGTTAACATTTTTTTTCAAAAAGTAAACACAATAGTTATACTTCCCTGAGTATAAAGCACTAATCCTACAATAAAAGACAATTACAAAATTAAGCAATTAGAGGTATATAACTCTCTGCATTCAATTATACTCTAGTACAAATTTATTCTTAAAAATCTCATGTGTTTTGGAACTTTAGTTAACGTTTTAGAAAACAAAACAGTTCATTTTACCCCTGTGATATGTTAAGGTATGTCTGATCTGTCTTTATCAAATTCCAGAGCAATCTTTAAAGCAGTGCTATTGAGGCCAACAGATTGCATGTTACATATAATAGAAACAACTATTCCCCTTGGGGGAACCTTGTTATTTATAGATTCTGCATCCAGTTCTTCAGGAAGGATCAGCAGGACACTACTGGCACCCACAGCACCTCCAGTATGGGAGGCATAATGCCGCTGCTTCCTACAAGAACCATATGTTTGCTTCTTTTCCACGACACCCCATGCCATTGCGTATTTGCCCTCTTTATCCCAAGACATCTCCGTGTTAGGGACTGGTGTCCAAATCATAACCATTGTTTCTGGTTTGAGATACCCAGGTAAAAGATTTTCATTTGAGTTCTTAAACAGCCCGACCTGGTAACCATACAGCATTGCATTCCCAAATTTGATAAGGTCACCCACTGTCGACAGAAATCCACCACCAGCCCATTTATAGGAGTTATCCACGTAAGGTGTGTTGACAAGACGTCTCTTTTTATTGTAAACATAAAATCTAAAATGAAATAAGAATGGTCATTAAAAATTTAATAGTCTATTATTGACTTTACACATGAAAATGAATAGGAAAATGTATGCATCAGACAGATTATATTTCAATATAGTGATCATAATTGTCAGAAACCAACCACTAATTCTTAGTATGATTCAGATCCTAATGAAACACTGATAACTGAGTAAAGTAGTCTAATTACATGTGAATTAAAGCATAGGAAGTGGGTTGGTTTTTCTATTGGCATGGCTTTCCTATGCTGTTATCAAAACTTTCAATAACTGCAAAAAAAAAGTCATTAAACTTTTAATAAATTCAAAAATTTAACGATATTACACATGATATATTTTCCCCGTGCACATATAGAACCTCCTATGGTTTGGTAGATACTCCTTGGGCTTAACAAATCATGTCACACATAACTAAAAGTGTACATATCAGGAAAAAGGTTAATATTTGTAAGGAGACAGGTACTATTACAAACCCTATTTTACAGATGAGGAAACTGAGGCACCGAGTATAAATAACTTGTCCACATTCACACAGCTTGTAAGTGGTAGAGTTGGATTCACACCCAGGAAGTCTGGCCTCTCTATTCTATGTTGCCTCTCTGCTTCAGCATCCTACCTTGTAAAATGAAGACAGAAACATCTACTTTGCAGACTTAGGAATATATGCACAAAGCCCCTTGCATATTTCTGGCAGGTACTTAATAAGTGATAGCTGTGATTTACTCATGTACTCAGCAGTTACTGATGGAGAGCTCACCATGTGCCCGGCACTGCTTGGATGCTGGAATAAAGTGCTAAACAAGAGACAAGGCGCATGACATCACGAAGTTTCTATTCTAATGTGAGGAGACTGGACCACAAATATTCGGTAAATATAATGAAATTGGAAAATAATTAACCAAAAAACTGAAGCTTAGCTCATGAGGATCCTTTCTTTCAAGATTCAGAATAAAACGACACACTGAGGTTTTCAGTTTGCTGACCGTCTCACCTCTAATGATCTTCATTCTACTTTGGATATTTATAAGCACTGTCAGACTGGAATCTCACCATTACTTTAAACTGTTTTCTCTCTAAGGTCTCAAACTGAGAAATTTCTTCCTATCACTTTCAATTGTCCCAGCGCTCCAACTGAACACGCTCTCGGCCCTCACTGTGACCTCCACTTCTTCCTCCTGGATTCTTTCCAGTTTCCCCAGTTCTGTTACATCCTACTGATTTCACCTGCTTTTCTGTTCTAGCCTGAACTGTGCCATCAGCCATTGCCACTATTTCAGCTGTGGTCTCACTAGCACCTTCAGGTTCCTCACTCTTTTGACCTTGCTCTACACCAATCCACCAGCCCTGAATTCATCTCGGTACCCCTTTCCTTGTTTCCTTGTCTGTCAAGAAAGGCTGTGGAAATTCATATAACAAAGATGAGATATCGATCCACACTCTTGCTAAGGGTCTTCATTGCTGTTAACAGATCTTTCCATGGTCATTCCCTGGTATATTCATAACAGCTATTCCCAATCTCTTCCACCCTCAGCCTTCTACTCTACCTCAGGCCCAATCAGCAGATAACTAACTATATCCTTTGTTATACTGAGAAGATTGAGGCCATCAAAGGGAGCTGGAAACTCCCATCTTTATCTCAAAATGTATTTACATCATCATCCATTCTTTTTGCCTTCTCTCTAGAGTCACTTAAGAAATTTTCCTGTTGTTTTAAAGACTAATTCCACTACCTACATCGTTGCCTCTACAACTTTGCTTCACCAATTATACTTCTAGATTATTTCACCTCTTTGCAGTCCATTCTCTATGCAGAACCCAGAGATTATGTCTCCCTCTTCTCCCAACCATTTAAAACCCTCTAATGGTTACCACTGCAATGATAATAAAACCCAAATTTCTTACCACGGCCTATAATACAATCAGTGGTCCTCAACAGAGGCAGTACCAACCCCCCATAAGCAAAAACTGTGGAGGAATGTTTTCAGTTGTCACAAGTCCTAGAGGGCCCTGAGTGACACAGAGAGGGGCCTAAGGAGCCTGGATGTCCTGCGATGTATGGAAAAGTCCCACACAATGGTGCATCCTCCCATATGCTGCGAGACCTGCAACCATCACACCAGATATTCATGTAAATAAAAATCTGTTTATAACCAGGTGAGCTTAGAACCCTCTCCGTGTTATATAGTATAAACACAAAGTACTGATTGCGCATGTTTACTCTACAGTGAGTTTTTTTAAAAATGTAACCACTATAAAAATTGAAGACAGACTGTATTTTATTTTGTTCAAATTTTAGCCAGAGTTGGCCACCAAGGGCATGAGATGAAGCACCAATATGATATACCTGTGTTGGTCTGCGCTTACACTTGTCACCTCTACAATGCTTTTATGTATTAAGTTGCATGTGATTGTCTTCTAACGTTGTCATGAGTAAACCTTAACATTGAAACATCTACTATTATAAATGATATTCATTTTATTTCTTCTTACATTCTAGTTAGAGTACTAAGTGTCAGTTATATGATCTATGACTTTCATTTCAGAGCATTAAAGGAGGTGTTATAAAACATTTGTTAAATTAAGGAGCAGTGGGTCTAACAGCATTGAAACTCACTGTCCAAAATGATTTACCCCCTGCTTACTTCTTTGATCTCATCACTTATAACACCTTGACTTGCTTCTTTCACACGCGAGACTTATTTCTGTATTTGCAACAAAGCAACCTCGCTTTCCTTGTCATTCATGCCTCAGCTCAACTAACATGGCCTAAAAACAATGTATGTTAAAGAAATCCCACTCCTCATCCTCTCCTTGTTACTCTATATCCCATTGCCTTGTTTTATTTTCTTCATATCAATATCTGAAAATCTTAATTAAATTGTTTCCTTATATGTCTGTCTGTCTCTTCCCGTAGAATATAAGTTTCACAAGTGCAGGAACCTCATCTACGTTATGCATTGATGAGTCCCCGATCCAGAACAGAAGTGCTCATTAAATGAAAGCTGAATGAAATCATTTGTTGGCCAACTCTTTAATGGAGAGACACTGGAGAGATTAGTAAAACCACATACTGTGGTTGCTCTCAGGGGGCAACAGTCGTGTTGGACAGCTCTTAAATTTCCAAGCACCATATGAGTCACCTGGGGATTTTGTTAAAATGCAGATTCTGTTTCAGTGGGTCTGGAAAGGGGCCTGAGACTGCAATTCTAACAAGCTCCCAGCAGATGCCAATACTGCTGGCCCCTGGGTCACACTTTGAGTAGCAGGTTGTGGAATGACTAGCAGAGATGGATGCGAGGAATCCTGAGCTCAGTGAGAGAGCCTTATTACAACGGCTGTTCACAGAGGCCAGCCTGCGGATCAAAGCAGTTCAGTTTGGCTGAAGCAGAGAGCTTGAGGGGAAAAGTGACAAGAGTTGATGCCGAAGGGGCAGACATGGGACAGGTCACAAAGGACTTTCTGTGCCATGCTAGGAACTTGGACTCCTTCACCTTAATTCACAAAATGCTCTAGTTTCCTAGATCCTAAGGGGGGAAAGGGGAACTTTTATCTTTTTATCCTTGTTATATCTTCCAGTTACCAATCCTTTTTTTCTCCTCATTTACTGCCTACCTACATCACACAGTCCACACCTGCTGTTTTTTCTATGTACTCACCCTCTGCGTTCATTCAATTTCTTAAAATCTGGCTTCCGTGCCCCCATCACTACCAAACCGCATTCTGTGGGTTACTCTCTTGTGGGGTCTTCTCATCCCTCTTCCTGTCCGCATGCTGTGTGCCCCTGCAGCACTTTGCTGACACTTCCACAGCCCTGCGCTCCGAGCTCTCTAGCTCTCAGTCCTATGACTGCCCATGCCCCTCCAGTCACCAGTGGTTCCAGTTTCCCAGGCCTCTTCTATACAGATAACTATAAATCTGCATCTGTGCCTCAATCTCTGTTCCAAATTCACAATCAGATTTTCTACTAGCATTAGTCATTCTCAAACTTGGTTTTGGAGAAGGGCAGGAGAGTTGTTTATCAGAATGACCTCTGGGTTTCCTCCCTCCCAAAATTATATCCGCCCTTCAAAATTCGTAACTTTGGAGAGCCTGTGGGCATATATAGTTTGAAAAATGACTCCTCTTCCTTCCTTCAAGATTCTTATATGTCCCCTAAAAGCCCAAGTCATAATATTGGGTGAAGCAGGGGTGGCCATAGGCATGTGCTTTGAAGATTTAAAAAAAGTCTACAGAGTATCTTAATATGCTCTCTTGAGAACCAATGACTTGATATGTGGACTTCTCATGTCTCAAAATGAACATGACTAAAACTAAACTAATCTCTTCCCAACCTTTTTGTCATATTTCTCCTCTCCATTAAAGCCTTGGCTGACTCTCTTGCCCTCAACTCTTATATCCATTAGGACGCCAACTCCTATTCTTCAATCTCTTCTTTGTGTTTTGCTCTTCTTCCTTCCATTCCTGTAGCCATTATCATATTTTAGGTCCTCATTACTTTCTGCCTAAACAGTGATTACACTTGTAATTCTAAGCCAATCAAATCTAAGAGAAGCCAAATAATAGAAATACATTTTATCATTGAGACACATTCTTCTTATAGTGAACCCCAAGTTTGTAAACTAGGAGAGAACTACCGGTATATTTTGGCTAATAATCAGCTTTGTGTAACTTCCTTTTAACAGTAAAGCATTTCAAACCACTTACATCAAGGCTGGAAATTAGGACTCCTTAGTCATTCCTCCTTCAAAATAGGAAACTATGGAGAATTTCCAGACTTTCGTCTAGAGTTCTAAACTTTAAATAGCCGAATTCTAGACTTTAATCCCTTGATTCCTTTTCACAGAGGGCAAATTAATGGCTTTTCATGAAAATAAGTTTTTTCAGCTGGATGATAACTTTATTTCAAATTCTTAAGGAATTTCTTCTCTAAAAAGAATGGGATTTTGACACAAATTCTTGAGTACGTTACTAGGACATCTTCGTAACTAAACTGATGGAATGATGCCAGATGACAAACAGCCTCTTCCTACTTATTTAAGAATCTCTAGATTCTGCACCATAACATTATATAACCACAGAAATCTACATCTCTGCATTCTTTACAGCTAAGTGTGGCCTGTGGCTAAAATTCTGCCCAAAGTAATCTAAATAGTATTTTGGAGTGGGATTCTGGGGAAATACCTCGAATAGGTGACAGAGACTGAGAGGCACTATTTTAAACACACATATACACATACAGACGTGATAAAGACAACAAATATTTACTCCTGGGATACAGTAACTCTAAAAGGCCTTGGTCAGGATAGCATATCTAATTTATGATTATGACCAAGGAGTCAATAGACTAAATAACAAAGCTGAAAACTTTTGCTGGAAATTTTATAAAACAAATGACTAGAAATATGCATTTACTAAGTTTACTTTAAGGGTTTTTTAAAAAAAATGTTTGAAATGATTCCTTTTACTCCCTGAACTCTCCAAAAAAGGTGGTCCCTGTAAGCTCTTTTCAAATAATTACCAAAAAAAAAAAAAAGAACCAGAGTTGACTTTTAGAGGCTCACATAGATATTGTATTAAGTAAAATAAAAACAAAGCAAATGGACAGAACATTTTCCTAGGTAGCAATATTTCCTTCTTTTTTCTGCACCTAATTTTATTACAGCAGCCCATTTAATCTAACTAAAATGAACCAACTATCCCTTTAGCACCATAGGGTACTACCAAAATCTAAAGAAAAAACCCAGGGCAGATAGGAACCTTTTACAATATAAATGGAAACCCACTGCCTTTTTCCAAAAAATGGGAGATAAAACAAAATGAACTCTTCATCATAATCTGTATTTTGTGCAAGTCAAATTAATCACTCATTAAGAAAATAGAAAATAAATGATAACTACTCTGCAGTCTGTACATTCATAGCCTTAATTTTCAGTTAAGAAAAGAGGCTCAAGGATACATAATATTCTTTTCTCCCTTACATGCAAGTCTAGGCATTCATTATCAAATGCCTAGATCTAAATCAAAATAAGGTCATACATCTATGCCATGTTTATTAGAGAATCTTTTTTAGATTCAATTGACAACCTCTGGTAATTGTCAATTTTTCTTATGTTCCAGTAGTATATAATGTTGGACTGAAAAATAATGAACACTAATAGTCTGAACTAGTTGAGAACTACAGGCCATTTAAAAAATTAAAATTCATTGCTTGCAGCTAACCCAATTCCCTTTAGGTCCAGAAAAAAAAAAATCTCTTTCAGGCCTGACTAACAATGCGCATTTAATTCCTTTAAATAAGCTGGTAATTTTAAAATGGTAATTTAACTAAATACAACAGAAGATTAAACAAAATTAGTGTGGAGATAGGAAGATAAAGCTAAAAAAAATTCCACCATTTCATCTCTTTCAAGTACCATTAAGCCAGTTAAAGCATGTACTAATGGAAATATGCAATAGTTGATTTGTTAAATGTTACCTTTCTAACAAACCAAATAATTTGAGTAAAATGGAAAACACCGTAACCATAAAACTCTTGTTAGTCATTAGCTTTCATTTGATATATTTCAATGAAATGACTTTCACACTTTTACAGTGAAGAAACCTGGCAGGTACCACCTCAACAAGGTGATTAAAATTACCATCACCAATAATGGGACAAATTGACATCATGAGACTTCTTCTATAAAGGACATTATTGGGACAACTGACAAAATTTGAATAAGGTATGTAGATTTGATAAAAGCATCGTATCAATATTAATACCCTGAATGCCCTTGTTTTTAGAACATACACATTGAAGTATTGACAGGTAAAGGAATACCATGTCTGTAACTTATTTCCAAATGGTTCAAGAAAAAAAATATATTAATAGATAAGACAGTTAAAGTAAATGTGGTAAAATGATAACATATGGGTATATGGAAGGGTATATGGAAATTCTATATACTATTCTTTTAACTTTTCTATAAATATCAAATCATTTTGAAATAAAAGTTAAACCAATTAAAAATAAAAAGTAAACAAAGAAAGCATTAGCTTATAAAACATAAGAAAAGGGATGATTGAAAAACAAATTATAATTTGTTTAGAATAAAGAAATTTGTTAGAAAAAATTTGTTTAGAATTTGAAGAATAAATTATAATTTGTCGTGCAAATATAATTGTGCAACAGGTGCAATTTTGGTTTAATTATTCATGTGTTTAAATTATTATTGATGCTTTTCATCTAAGGATCTTGGGGGTATTTTACAAATATATTTTGTTTCCCTCACTTTATAGAGGGAAAATCAGACAGGTAGAAAACCTCCCAAAATGTGGCATCTTGATTTTGGAAAGGAGACAAGGAAAATTTGACTTTCAACTGATAACATATTATTAAGAGGTAATATAGCTAGACACACCAAAAGTATTTATTTACCTTGCTCTATTGTAAATCACTGGTTCATTTTCTTCCTGCACAGTTGTCAGCATATCCAAGTCATGGAATATTTTCTGCATATAGTCCAGATACTTACATCCTGAAGCTCTTTCAACTATGGCTGCCAGTAGGGTATAGCCAAAAGTTGAATACAAAAACTGACTACCTTGAGGCATCATTGCATGGAGGGGAGAAAAAAGAAAATGATTCATTATTATTTAAAAACATGTGAAATAATTTCCCACTGAAAACTGGTATACCTTAAAACTGGAATATTTTACTTCGGCATTTATAAAACATGGATGTTATATTAAATGTAGTCAGCTTTGCAATGGCCCTGCTTATTCCGTGTACCTAACACATGAATGAATGATGATCAAAATACTTGAAATTTCACATAAATCGACTCCTTTCTATGAAAATGAAATAAATAAATCCTACCTTAAACATCACAAAAATCCTTCAAACTGGAAACAAAATAGGAAGGGAAAGAAAAGCAAATTTGGATTCTTAAGTCAATTGTCTTGTTGTTAATATACCTACTACTCATTGTTTGAGGCATAAATAGCTGTGTAAGTTATTTTAATAAAATATATGTAGATATAAAACCGTTTCAAATACACATTAAAATACAAATACATATTCAAGTATATGTACTGTTTCAAATATATACCTTTATCTCATTTTGGGTTCTGAAAATGTACATTGTATCATTTATACTAAATATAGGTGAGAACCTTATTTTTAAGGCAAAATCCATAATTATATTTCTTTGTCCTTGTTATACCTACATAATATCTATTCATGGTAAAGACAACTTTTAAAATGAAATGGAATAAAAGTAAATAAACCTATGGTACGTTTAAAGATATTAAATGGTTTCAACAGGCATCATACCAAAAATATACAAAAACAAGGTATTTATTTTTATAGATTAGCTCTTTAGGAAATAAAATTAAGTTGAGGAACACTAATTTCTTTAAGGAATGAAGGCACAAAATAAGTTGAGCAATTTAAATTCTAACTAAATAGTAAAATACTAGCAATACTTTATCATGTCAACTTTAGTCCAAATTTTATTTGGAGAACTATTATTCCAACATTTCTCCATAATTTTTCCACAAATATCCTGATATTGAGAATCCACTAAATTGGAAGCCTCCGTGAGGCTAAATTTAAATAACTACCTGGATGCTCGGCAGGAACTACATGTTAAGTTCTCAACTATTCAGAAACACAGACAAAAGGCAGGCACTGGACTGACAGCAAAATCCATGCCACAATCTTCAGCCACATCACACGCCCTCAGGATGGTATCATTTTGGATTTCCTAACAATTAACACTTCAGTAATGATGACTTTGTTAAGAGAAGGAATTAACACTCACCAGGTTTAAAGAATAAAGGATCATTTTTAAACAATCTTAGGGATTCAATTGAATTTTCGAACTTTTCTCTCAAATATAATTCACCTTGTTCAAAATCATTTTTTTTCTTGACAGGTTTTGTATTCCGGCCTTTGGCTTCATTATCCTGCTCTATCTTAGCTTTAGCAAAGTCATTCTTTTCATTACTTTTGCCTCCTTTTTCTTTTAACTCTTTTTCTTGGTCAGAGTCCATCGTCTCTTTCATCATCTTCAAGGCTTTATAAGCTTTCTCTTCTTTCACCTTTTTCATGTCCTTTTCATAATGACGAATTCCACTTAAATGGGAAATCAATAATCTTGTTGTGACAGAAACCTAATTGTAAAAACATGAAAATTCAATTACATTATTAAATTATAATTAAAAAGTTCATAGTGTTGGAATAATGCCTCAGTAATATTCTCCATTTTAAACTGCTGCTGAAAAAATATGTCACGCACAGATCTTTAGCCTCAAATTTCAGAAAAATACCCACTTGATTGTCATCTGGATAAAAAAAAATTAACAGGGGGCCGGCCCGGTGGCTCAGGGAGTTGGAGCTCGGTGCTCCTAACGTCGAAGGCTGCTGGTTCGATTCCCACAAGGGCCAGTGGGCTCTCAACCACAAGGTTGCCGGTTCGATTCCTCGACTCCCACAAGGGATGGTGAGCTGTGCCCCTTGCAGCTAAGACTGAACACAGCACCTTGAGCTGAGCTGCCGCTGAGCTCCCAGATGGCTCAGTTGGTTGGAGCGCGTCCTCTCAACCACAAAGGTTGCCAGTTCGACTCCCGCAAGGGATGGTGGGCTGTGCCCCCTGCAACTAACAACAGCAACTGGACCTGGAGTTGAGCTGCGCCCTCCACAACTAAGATTGAAAGAACAACAACTTGACTTGAAAAAAGTCCTGGAAGTACACATTGTTCTCCAATAAAATCCTGTTCCCCTTCCCCAATAAAATCTAAAAAAGAAAAAAAAATTAACAATAATTAAAAACAAACCAAAGAATCCCATGCAACCTCTTAAATCATGTAACATGTCATTTGTCAAATGAACTGTGGGTTTCATTACCTTTTCACCCTCATATTCTTTTTCAGGGAATTCAGGAACATAATGTTGTACTGGAATATCAAGATCCAGTTTCCCTGCTTCCCACAATTTGGCAAGAGCAACCATGGTGAGGCTTTTGCTAATACTGGCAATTCTCATAACCGTCTCTGGTTTGCATGGTACACGGTTCTCAATATCGGAATAACCTAAACCTTTGGGGGAAAAAAGAGCAAACAATCACTATTAACAAGCTTCATGGTCAAAAGAGTCTTGAAAAACTGAAACAATACTATCTTAAAACATCCTGTGTATTTATCTAAAGGAAAAGGTATTCTACCTTTATAAGTTAATGAAAACTTAACATGTAAGGGATGACAGTCTTAACAACACCGACAACAGTTAAGTCCACCAATTTAACCTTATAACTAAATGGAATTGTACCTTGTGCACAATAGCAATTTTCTACCTGGTTCAAATACTAATTATTTTTAGCTTATCTTTTGGTTATTCTACATTTTAAATAAATTACATCATTGTTCTTCAGATTATATTTATTCTTGATTTTTGAGTAAGTTTCCACTGAATTCCTTAAAATAGCCATCCAATAAAAACAAATATGAAAAGGGGTCCAGCAAACCCAATCTAGCTATCAATTCAATTCAGCTGCAAACCAGAAGAAAAACAATGTACTGCTAATTTAAAGCTCCTTCTAGAAAAAACTGTAAATTCATCTTTTGCACAGGCTGAAAGTGTGGAAATCTAAGAGATACAAAGAACTGAGATCTGCAAAGAAAGAAAAGGTATACAATGATTGTTTTTAGACTGTAAATGTGGGTTATGCTGAAAAATATTTGCATTAAAAACAAAGACTTCACCCATAAAGCTGACATTTATACAATTTTTGATTATAATATTTTTCATAAATTAGATATACTGAGTAGTCTATACTTGTACTTGGGGGAAGAATAATTTTTCTTTAAATTCAAGACCCTACTGCCCCCTTTGTAAGTAGTAAAGAAGTACTACTTTGTTTAAGTGATGTCTGAAATGCCATTTCCTAAAAGTATGGCTCCTCAAAACCTGGGATGACAAGTTGAATCAATTCGTGTGAAATGGAGAAATATATCAAGTTATAAAATGTGATTTGATAAAAGTATAATAAAATAATCGGAAATCCATCTCCCAATGCTTCTAGCTTGTTGTTTCAAAAAATAGCTGACACCTCTGCATAATCAAAGAAAGTAATAAAGTTCGTAACTTCCTGTCATTAAGGACAGGAATCACGCATACACCCAGTTCTTAGTACAGTGCCTTTTACAAAACAGGTGATTCAATACATTGTAGACTGAATTTAAAAAGAAAAAAATCCTGACATTGTATCTACTTACAAGGGTTACCTACAAATATGCAGTTAATAGATTGTTTTATATACAACTTTCAGAACAATAAATCTAGTCCTTACAGAAAAGGGGGGCGTAGAAACACGCCATTTTTAAGACTGCAACTTATTCATTAGTCACATTTTAAATCTTGTTTACAGAAAACCCGATACTTTATTGTTAGACACGTTCTCTACAACAGGGGTGGTTTTATGTAAACCGAACAGCATTTCACGGGATTCACTCCAAGCAGTAAAACAGCAAGATTTCATTCACTAATTGGCACAAAACAAGCCACTAAATAACACTGTTCTGAGCCTACCTTCGGACCAAACTTCTTTGCCATCTACAGAGACTCCAACCACTATACCAGGTGCGCCCACCTCATCCTAAAAGCGAAGTGGAAAGGTACAGACAGTTCACAGACAGGCCGAAACACCTCGCTCACCAGCGCTCTCACCTGGACCAAGCTCCAGGCTCCGCCCCCTCCACCGGGGCCCCGCCCACATCGGGTCTGGCCGGGCCGGGCGCTAACGGTGAGGGGTGTGCCGGGTTGGCACCCAGACTGGAAAGAGGCGGTCCCCGAGGAGGGCGGTGACCTCCGCCCGGACTTGGGCAACCCCCCAAGAGCGCCTGACCGAGCCCAGGAGGTCAGAAAACGGGAAGTCTTTCTCGGAAGCTGGCCGCGGGAATCCCACTGCCCGGGGTGGGGTCTGCTCGGCCCGGGGAGGTGACCACCGAGGGGCCCCATGCCGGGGTGACGCCCAGGATGGGGAGCCGGGTTCCCGGTTGCCTCCGCCCCGTGGGCGCCGCACCTTGATTCTGTGCAGCAGGTCACGGCTGCTGTCGATGGCTCTGGCGAAACGCCTGGAGGTGGGCGGCGCCGGTTTCTGCGGAGACCATCCGGCGAGGGACTCCTCCTGCGGGGGCGGCCGCTCGGCCACGGCCGACGCCTCCGGGTCGGGGGCCGCGGGGGGCGGCGCGGGGGCTGCACCCCTAAGCCCGCCCGCCAGCTTCACCCCGAGCGCCAGCCCCAGCCCCAGCCCGAGGCCCCCGACCCAGCCGGGGCCGAGCTGCGGCAACCTGGCGCGCCGGTGAGCCCCGCGCCGCCCGCAGCCCCACGTCCAGGCCCCGCGTGTCGCGGCCCGCGCCGTTACGGCTGACAGGAGCCGGTACATGGCGTCTCCGGCGAGCCGGCAGCCACCGAGCTCGCACTGGCCGGGGTGGTTACAGATGCGCGAGGGAGGAGAGGAGGGGAGGGGAGGGGAGGGGAGGGGACGGGAGGGGGCGGGAGGGGGCGGTGACGGCGCTCAGACACTAGCAGTAGAGGCCCGATAGCGGAGCGCCGAGCACATCGAGCCCTTCCTCCTTTCCTCTTTTTCTCCTTTCCTTGTCTCTTGATGTTCTTCATCTTTCTCCCCCACCCCCTTCTCCCCATCTATAACTCCCCCCAGATCAAGGGTCACCTCCTTAGGGAAGTCATCCTAGTCCCTGTCCCCTTGGGAGTTTTCGCCACAGCTTGACCGACAGTGCGCACACTTCCTTGGTAACACTTAACACTTCGTTTCATTGAACTAATCTGATTGCTTACTAGCCAGTGGCCTCTCTGGAGAGCAGTGACTTTTACTTTTGGATCCTCAGCTCTTGGAACAGCGCCTGGCACATTGCCTTAACAGGCGTCTCCTTTGCCCTCAGAACTCACTTTTCTCTCTCTTGTCATCTCCATTCTTTTTCTCATTTCAGCTCGTAAGGCCCTTCTGAAATCTCTTACTTCCAGAGGCCTAGCTCCACACTACATCAAACATAGTAAGTTACATCCAGGCCTTATATTAATTTTTTTTGTACTGTAAAAAAATTAAACAAAAAAATTTGCACTTGAAAAATGTTAATAAAAAACCACATATAATTTAGTTAGTTATGATTTCTGACATCTGATAATCAGATATTCTTGTGAAATAAGAATCTAACCTCAAGTTACTACAAAATGTAAAACATGTTATCCTAATTGAACAATTAATGACAATGTTAATTTTGAACATCCACTCCAATTTTTCAATTTTTAAAAATACTTTGGGATACACACACACACACACACACACACACACACACACATTTCTGAAAGATTTTTGAAAGCTTGTTGGCCTTTAGGGGCTGGGGCAATATACCCACTGCATAAAAGCCTGTCTTTTCTTGCAGGTGGAATATATATAGAATTCATAGGCTTGAATTGACAGTCTATTGTCAGGAGAAAAAAAAAACTAAACATCTTGAGCTAATAATTGTTTAACTGGAGGAAAAGGCAATAATGGTAACCACATCTAGTCAGAAAATACTGGGGCTAAATAATTATAAGGTGCTGGAGCTGCTCTCAAAGCCCTCAACCCTCAGGAGATCAGGGTATCCTAAGACACAGGGTTTGGTAATGGAACTCAGAGGTTTCTGGAGCGCCACCTGCAGTTAGAGCGGACAGGTGCACTCTGTCAAGATGGTATTGGAGGTGCCTATCATAGGGACCCCACTCTTCTAAGCACATGACAGTGAGAGAAAACAATATAAAGAGAAAAATGTGAAAGACAGCCAGTGGTAATTACAATAAGTGCTCACTTTATTATTTTTTTTTTTACAACTGTATTCTTCTGTAACTCTCCTCGGATCAGAAATGGAATAGAAAAACAGAGCCATATAGAGAACAAAAGCCAAAGTCTGGATGGACTTCCACCAGTTTAGAAGCAGGTAGAGGCCACCCAAAGTATAGTTTCTGTGAAAGTAACAGAACAAATGTTCTCCATGCAAGCTGAGAGCCTGAGAGGCCACCTGAATAAGCAGCTAGCAGACAGACATGTTGGTGGGATCTTTACTGCCACTGTGAGGAAGGAGCCCAGGGCGCCAATAATTTAGCTGGCTCTGGACTGAGAGACACAAAAGCCAGCCAGCAGAAAATTAAGTACCAGACAGGAGAGGAGTAGGAAGACAGAAAGAGAAAGGAAAAGGAGAGGAAGGAAATGGAAGAGGAAAATAATTTTCCACTAAAAATGAACACACAAACCAAATTTCCAAAACATATGAAGGAAAATATTTCTAAGAACACCTGGCAACAGAATCAATAATCAAAAAGTGAAATCACCTTAGACAAATGAAAACAGTAGAACAATCTACAGGAAAAGAGAAAAACACAAGCCATTCCCTGGCTAAAAAATAATATGTTGATAGAAAACAAAATAAGTATGTTTTTATAAAACAACAATGAGATACACAGCACACCTATTAGAATGGTCAAAATCCAGAATACTGACACCACCACCACCAAATGTTGGTGAGGATATGGAGCAACAGGAAATCTCATCAATTGTTGGTGGGAATGTAAAATGGTATATCTACTTGGGAAGACAGTTTAGTGATTTCTTACAAAACTAAACATACTCTTATTGATCCAGCAATCATGCTGTTTGGTATTTATTTACACAAAAGAGTTGAAAACTTATGTCCATACAAAAACCTGCACATGGATATTTACAGAACCTTTATTCATAATTGCCAAAACTTGGAAGCAACCAAAAGGTTCTTTAAAAGGTGAATTGATACCATAAACTATGATACATTCAGATAATGGAATGTTATTCAACAGTAAAAAGACATGAGATACCAAGCCATGAAAAGACATGGAGGAAACTTAAATGTATATTATAAAGTGAAACCAAATTGAAAAGTGTACGTACTGTATGATTCCAACTTTATGACTTTCTGGAAAAGGCAAAATGACAGAGACACTAAAAAGATCAGTGGTTGCCAGGGATTAGAGGGGAGAAGGAAGGGATGAATATGTGGAGCACAGAGGATTTTTTTAGGGCAGCAAAACTACTCTGTGTGACACCATAATACATGGATACATGTCATTATTTATTTGTCCGAATGGACTTTGGGTGATAAAGATGTGTGTATGTAAGTTCTTTAGTTGTAACAAATGTCCCGCTCTGGTGGGGGATGTTATAGTGGGAAAGCTGTGCATGTGTGTGGGCAGGGAGTATGCGGGAAATCTCAATTCCTTCTGCTCAGTATTGCTGTAAACCTAACACTGCTCTTAAAATAGCCTATTTTCTAAAATGTAGGATGCAAATGAAATAGTGATGAATACCGAAATGAGTTCAAATTATTGCTCTGGTACTGTGTAAAAAAACAACAAATAAACCTTGTCACCCTTAGAATGTTTTCATGCCTTTCCCTGAATGTAATTATTGTACAGCTTCCAAAGCCCAACTCAAGTCCTGTCTCCTGCAAGGAAACTTCTTTTATCAATATCAGTCCTAACTGTTCTCTCCTCTCCCTTGGTCTTCTGTTTTCTAATTACTGTCCCTGTTGTTTATTCTGATTTCGATTGCAAACCATTGAAAGCATAACGTTGTCTTACACGTGTCCCTCATCTATGAAGCTCAGGACTTATTTCGTTGTTGGGTGGGTCTGAATTTGGGTGATGAATTCTGAACCTCAGTTTCTTCATCTGTAAGTCAGGGCTAATAATAACGATTAAATGTGCTTCAACCTGTAAAAAGATAAAATATGAGACGTCATCAAAATGGCAGCGTGAGGTGAGCCTCTGTAAATCTCCCCCGGAATTTACAACTAATTGAACAACTATAACTCCACAAAGGACTCCCTGCATAGCAGACAGGCAAGACGAAGAGGCCCCCTACTGAATTCACCTAAAGGTGGGCAAATCACGCGAGCAGGGGAGGAGGGAAGGGAGAAGTGCAGAGACGGAGCCCTGCGGGCACAGACACAGTGCTCTGAGCTCGCTGCATCCCAGAACTACCACTCAGACTGCTAGGGCTCCGCTTATGGCCCACAGGGCTGAGGGGGCAGCATATAACATGGCTGAACCCAACGCTCGTGGCAAAGACCTCGGAGAAAAGACCAAGGGAAGAAGGGTGAAAACGGTGGTTTAAGCCCTCACTGCTGAGCAGAGAATGGAAGCCTTAGGCACTGAGACTAGCCAACCCCTCCCTACCCTCCCAGAGCTCGCCCCGTCCCCACCTGCCCAATGCTAGAAGCGGAACAGTAGCAGTGTCAGATCAAAAGAACAGAATATTTGCTTTTCTGAGAACTGTGGACCGCAGACACAGATTCGCAGCCCAACTAGTTCCAGTAAAGGGGAGGGAGCTGTGGAAGTGGGATGGCTGTGGTGGTGGTTGCCACCATTGCTCTGGGCCACCTCTCACAACTCACCCCGCCCCTGGCCCCACCTATCTGGGCGGATCCCTGCAGGAGTAAACAGAACTGCTGAAACTTACGGGCTCTGAATCTGGTGCAGGAAGAGCTTTGGAACTTCAAAAGCTCTCCGCATACCCACATGGACACTGCATCCTGTGACGCAGATGAACTATTAACAGAGGAGAAACCCGTCTCCCAGGGAATCCCCCCATTGTGTGAGAAGTTGGAATAGTGCAGAGAAAACACAGTACTACCGTGTGAGAGAGAGAAAACAGCTGCAGTCAGAGAGAAAATAAAACATTCTACCAACAAGTACTGGAAAACAAAAGAAAAACCTCTTCCTATCAACTGGTTGCAGAAGCCCCTCCTGTAGATGTCTAGGAAGAGAAATAATAAATCAGTAATTGCCATGAATAACCAAGGCAACAAGACAGCTCAGAAAGAAAGTGAAAAGTCTCCAGAAAAGGAACTTAAAGATATGGAAATATGTGACTTAAATGACAGAGAATTCAAGATTGCAGTTCTGAAAAAACTCAATGAGATGCAAGAAAACACAGAAAGGCAATTTAATGAACTCAGAAACGTAATCAAAGAACAACATGAGCATTTTACAAAAGGGATTGAAATTTTTAAAAAAAACCAAATAGAATTTCTGGACATTAGGAACTCAATAGAAGAAATTAAGAATGAAATAGCCAGTTTAGATAGCAGAGTTGAGCAGATGGAGGAAAGAATCAGTGACATCGAAGATAGAAACCTGGAAATTACACAGATGGAAGAAGAAAGAGACTTGAGACTTAAAAGAAATGAAAGAACTCTGCAAGAACTTTCTGACTCCATCAGAAAGAGCAATATAAGAATAATGGGCATACCAGAAGGAGAAGAAAGAGAAGGGAACAGAGAATATATTCAAACAAATTGTCGATGAGAACTTCCCAAACTCTTCGACATAACTGGATCCTCGAATCCAAGAAGCAAATAGAACACCTAATTACCTCAATCCCAACAGGCCTTCTCCAAGCACATTGTATTGAAGCTGTCTAAAATCAACGACAAAGAAAGAATCCTCAAGGCAGCCAGGGAAAAGAAGACAGTAATCTACAAAGGAAAGTCCATTAGATTATCATCAGATTTTTCAGCAGAAACTCTACAAGCCAGGAGGGAGTGGAACCAAATATTCAAACTATTGACAGAAAGAAATTATGAACCAAGAAGAATATATCCAGCAAAGATATCCTTTAGATATGAAGGAGGAATAAAGACCTTTCCAGACATATAGAAGCTGGATAGTACACGACCTACATTACAAGAAATACTAACGGAGGCTATTTGACCACCATCAACAGGGACAATTTGTGGCAACCAAAACATAAAGAGGGGGAGAGTAAAGGCCTGAATTGGAATATGGGAATGGAGAAAGTAAGCGTGCTGAAGAAAATGAAATACTCTAAATATCAAACTTTCTTTTACATAAACTTAAGGGTAACCACTCAAAAAAAAAATCCAAAACTGAAATATATACTGTAATAAAAAAAGAAACAGAGGGAAACATCATAGACTACCACCACACAGAAATAATACACAACAACAAAAAGGCAAAGAAACAATGGAGACACAATCTTATCAGAAAACTAAAGATAGAATGACAGGAAATCCTCACGTATCAATAATCACCCTCAATGTAAATGGACTGAACTCACCAATAAAAAGACACAGAGTAGCAGATTGGATCAAGAAACTAAACCCAACTGTATGCTGTCTCCAAGAGACACATCTCAGCTACAAGGACAAGCATAGACTCAAAGTGACAGGGTGGAAATTGACACTACAAGCAAATGGTATCCAGAGAAAATCAGGTGTAGCCATAATGATATTAGATGAAACAGACTTCAGGGTGAAAAAGGTAACAAGAGACAAAGATGGCCATTTCATAATGGTAAAGGGGACTATACAACAAGAAGACATAACAGTCCTCAATATTTATGCCCCCAATCAGGGAGCACAAAAATATACCAAGCAACTACTAACAGAACTAAAGGGAGAAATTGATCAAAATACAATTATACTAGGGGACTTAAATACATCATTGACAGCTATGGATAGATCATCCAAACAGAAAATAAATAACGAAATAGCAGCCCTAAATGACACATTAGATGAAATGGACATAATTGACATATATAGAGCACTTCATCCTAAAACATCAGACTATACATTTTTTTGTATTTTTTTGTTCCCTGTGTACATGGAACATTCTCAAGGATAGACCATATATTGGGACATAAAATCAGCCTCAGCAAATTTAAGAAGATTGAAATCATACCAAGCATATTCTTTGAAATTGGATATCGACTGCAAAAAGAAAGCAGGAAAAAAGACAAACACATGGAGATTAAACAACATACTTTTAAAGAATGACCAGGTCAAAGAAGAAATTAAAAGAGAGATCAAAAGATACATAGAAACAAATGACAATGAAAATACATCCTACCAAAATTTTGGGGATGCAGCGAAAGCAATTTTAAGAGGGAATTTATATCATTACAGGCCTATCTCAAGAAATAAGAAAAAAATCCCAAATAAAATAACCTCATGTTATACCTTAAAGAACTAGAAAAAGAAGAACAAATGAAACCGGAGGTCAGTAGAAGGAAATAACAAAAATCAGAGCAGAACTAAATGAAATAGAGAACAAAAAGACAATAGAAAAAAATAAATGTGACAAAGAGCTGGTTCTTTGAAAAGATTAACAAAATTGACAAACCCTTGGCTAGACTCACTAAGATGAAAAGAGAGAAGACACTAATTAACAAAATCAGAAATGAAAAAGGGGAAGTTATCACGAACACCACAGAAATACAAAGGATCATCCAAGAATACTATGAAGGACTATATGCCACCAAATTTAATAACCTAGAAAAAATGGACAAGTTCATATAGCCTTTCTAGGCTGAACCATGAAGAACTGGAAAATCTAAACAGACCGATCACCAGTAATGAAATTGAATCAGTCATCCAAAACCTTCCCAAAAGCAAAGGTCTGGACCAGATGGCTTCAGTAGTGCATTCTACTAAACCTTAATAGAGGATCTAATACCAATCCTGCTCAAACTCTTCCAAAAAATTGAAGAAGAGACAATACTCCCTAACTCATTTCATAAGGCCAACATTACCCTGATATCAAAACCTGGTAAGGACAACACAAAAAAAGAAAGTTACAGGCCAATATCTCTGATGAATACAGATGCAAAAATCCTAAACAAAATTCTAGCAAATCGAATACAACAATGCATTAAAAAGATTATTCATCATGACCAAGTGGGGTTCATCCCAGGGGCCCAAGGATGGTTCAACATTCGCAAATCCATCAATGTGATACATCACATAAACAAAATAAAGGACAAAGATCATATGATGATATCAATTGAGGCAGAAAAAGTATTTGACAAGATACAGCATCCACTTATGATTAAAACACTTAATAAAATAGGTACAGAAGGAAATATATGACAAGCCCTCAGCTAATCTCATAATTAATGGTGAAAAACTGAAGCCCTTTGTTCTACGTTCAGGAACATGACAGGGCTGTCCCCTATCACCTCTGCTTTTCAACATATTGTTGGAAGTCCTTGCCAGAGCAATCAGGCAAGAGAAAGAAATAAAAGGCATCCAAATTGGGAATGAAGAAGTTAAATTGTCACTCTTTGCAGATGACATGATGCTATATATAGAAAACCCTAAAGACTCCACCAAAAAGCTATTAGAAACAATCAACAAATACAGTAAAGTTGCTGGCTACAAAATCAACGTACACAAGTCCATTGCATTCCTATATACTAACAATGAAATCTCAGAAAAAGAAATACAAAAAACAATTCCTTTTGCAATTGAAGCAAAAAGAATAAAATACCTAGGAATAAACTTAAACAAGGATGTGAAAGACCTATATGCTGAAAACTATAAGACATTTTTGAAAGAAATTGAAGAAGACACAAAGAAATGGAAAGACATTCCGTGCTCATGGATTGGAAGAATCAACATAGTTAAAATGGCCATATTACCCAAAGCAATATACAGATTTAATGCAATCCCCATCAAAATCTCAATGGCATTTTTTAAAGAAATAGAACAAAAAATTATCAGATTTGTTTGGAACCACAAAAGACTCCGAATAGCCAAAACAATCTTAAGAAAAAAGAACAAGGCTAAAGGTATCACACTCCCTGACTTTAGCTTGTACTACAGGGCTACAATAATCAAAACAGCATGGTATTGGCAGAAAAACAGACACACAGACCAATGGAATAGAATTGAGAAGCCAGAAATTAAACTACATAAATATGGACAGATATTTTTGACAAAGAAGCACAAAACATACAATGGAGGAAAGACAGCCTCTTCAATAAATGGTGCTGGGAGAATTGGATAGCCACGTGCAAAAGAATGAAACTGGACTGCTATCTGTCACCATGTACCAAAATTAATTCAAAATGGATCAAAGACTTAAGCATAAGACCTGACATAATAAACTGCATAGAAGAAAACATAGGTACTATACTTATGGACCATGGGTTCAAAGAGCATTTTATGAATTTGACTCCAAAGGCAAGGGAAGTAAAAGATAAAATAAACAAATGGGACTATATGAAACCTAAAAGCTTCTGCACAGCAAAAGAAACCATCGACAAAACAAAGAGGCAACCAACTGAATGGGAGAAGATTTTTGCAAACAGTTCCTCCGATAAGGGTCTAATATCCAAAATATACAAGGAACTCATGAAACTCAACAACAAAAAAACAAACAACCCAATTGAAAAATGGACAGAGGACCTGAAGAGACATTTCTCCAAAGAGGACATACAAAGGGCAAATAGACATATAAAAAATGCTCAACATCGCTAATCATCAGAGAAATGCAAATAAAAACCACAATGAGATATCACCTCACCCCAGTCAGAATGGCTATCATCAACAAGACAATCAATAACAAGTGTTGGAGAGGCTGTGGAGAAAAAGGAACCCTCATACACTGTTGGTGGGAATGCAGACTGGTGCAGCCGTTATGGAAGGCAGTGTGGAGGTTCCTCAAAAAATTACGAATAGAATTACCATATGACCCAGCAATCCCTCTCCTGGGTATCTACCCAAAAAATCTGAAAACATTTATCCATAAAGACAGGTGTGCTCCAATGTTCATTGCAGCTTTGTTTACGGTGGCCAAGACATGGAAACAACCAAAATGTCCTTCGATAGATGAATGGATAAAGAAGTTGTAGTATATATACACAATGGAATACTATTTGGCGGTAAGAAAAGATGATATAGGAACATTTGTGACAACATGGATGGATCTTGAGAGCATAATGCTAAGCAAAATAAGTCAGACAGAAAAAACAGAGAACCATATGATTTCACTGATATGTGGTATATAAACCAAAAACAACAAAAGAACAAGACAAACAAATGAGAAACAAAAACTCATAGACACAGACAATAGTTTAGCGGTTACCAGAGGGTAAAGGGGGTGTGGGGTGGGAGATGAGGGTAAAGGGGATCAAATATATGGTGATTGAAGGAGAACTGACTCTGGGTGGTGAACACACAATGGGATTTATAAATGATGTAATACAGAATTGTACACCTGAAATCTATGTAACTTTACTAACAATTGTCACCCCAATAAATAAATAAAAAAGATAAAATATAAACTTTAGTGAATAGACTGGATGATTAGGAGTAGAGCTGTTTATTCCCCTCTAACAATATTTTAGAACTGTTTATTCCCCTCTAACAATATTTTCAGTTAAAAAAACCAGATGTCAACTACTAAAGTCCCTAGTTCTTTTCCTGAACTAATCTTCCAGTTTATATAGTTTTTCTTCCTCCTCACATCTCTTTCCTTCAACTTGTCAACTTGTTTGGTCACTGCGTCAGTGGTTAAAAACAAAATAGGAATTCAATTCCCATCATCTGAAGAGCCAGCCTATGCCTCCCTGAATTGGGACCGATGGAGAGTTAACAAATATCCCTGTTTTGAAATGTCAGAATGATCTTTTTAAAAGAAAGCCATCGTCATACACGAGTGCATTCTGACTGTAGTTATGGGAATTTTAAACTGGGACCAAACCCTGCAGCCCTTCCATGTCTCATCTCTGCTGATGAGCATGGAGTCTGAAACGCCACTCTGTAAGTCTGTTGCTGCAGCTGACTGTGTCTCCTGAATGACAGCCGTGAGGGTGTGGTGGGCGTCCCCACCTCACTGATGAGCAAATTGTGCAGCAGAAGGGATCCAAGTAAGAGTCTTTAAGTCAGGTGATTTCTCCCATGGCCTTAATAACAACTAGCCGCAGACAGATTTGCCTCCTGGGGAAGTGGGAAATAATTTTTTTGTTTTTTTAAAATTTTTGTTCAAAAAGGCAAAGAATGAAGTAACAGACTGCTGTAGGCATCTATTTTAGTCTCACGGATCTAAACAATTTCCAGCTGCAGATGTTAAAATATCCAGAATCCATGGAGAACAGAAGAGATGACATTATTCATTCGCCTTTTCTGCTCTGAAGGCTTTCTGCAATTCAGAGCATTTGAGACTCGTGCATGGAACAACTCTGCCTGTGTTCACAGGCTGCATTCAGTTCACTTCAGCTTTTACAGAGTCACCATGGGGACAGGCTTATATGCTGGGGACATTCAAAGATGAGCAAGTGCCAGTGAATCCTCAGGAGCTCCCAGTTAGGAGAGAAGACATGTGGAGAGGCCACGCACATGGTGGAGCAGGCTCTGCCCTACACGAGGGTGTCTGGGGGCGGGGGCAGTGGGCTTAGATTCAGCCTGTGCTCCTATTCTCAAACTGTGTGTCTGGCTCTGGACGAAGCAGTGCCTTTTTCTAATATGCACAAAGGAACAATGCGTGCTCCCAGCAGCCCAGGACGGAGGTATAGGCTTAGAACTCATTAATAGAGGGCTATAATAGAGGCATGTATCAATAGCTATGGGAAGGGAGGAGAGAGCTGGTGAGTCTAAAGTTAAGGAGAGTGATAGAGAGAGAGGGACATTTCAGGAGGGTCCTGGAAGAGGAACAGGAATTTGCCTTATAGAATTGATGAAAGAAAGGCAAACAAAGCAGAAGAAACAGAGTGAGCAGAGATACAGAGGCTGACCTGTTTCCCCCTGGCTGGTAGAGGTGAGGCCAGAGGGAGGCAGGGTCAGATGCTGCCGGTCTTGGAAGCCACGCTGAGGATCCTGGGCTTTGGCTCATAGGCTGGTGGTCCTTAGACTTCAGTGTGATCTGAAACACATGGAAGGCTTGTTGTTACAAGGGTATGTGATTTCCTTGGCCCACGCCTCAGAGACGGGTCCTGATTCACCAGGTCTCGGGAGGGTCCCCAAAACAAACATTTTAAATGATTTTCACCTAGGGTTTTGCTACAGTGGTCAGAGGTGAAACAGTGCTGAGCTAGAAGTGTGCTCGAGGGGTTTAGGCAGTAGAACATCTGCTAGGTTTGCTGGAACAAAGATCACCAGCTGCAAAGTGGAGAGTGGAGGCAGCCGGGGGCAGCATGTGCCAGTGCATGCTCTTAGGAACTACCATAGGGTCCAGCCCAGAATTAATCCACCTTCAAGTGTGAAGGTCGGGTCATAGGTTAAAATGTGAGGAAAGAAGGCAGAAGGGACAAGAGGCAAGGATTTCAGGCCCAGCTCTTCCTCCTGTGGGTTGGGTCACTTCAGGCTAATCATTTCCCCTCCAAGTCTCTATCTGTACACCGACAGGAACTCAGGCCCTCAGGCCTCAGTCACACGGTACATCCCTCCCAGTGAGAAGTTCAATGCATTACGTAAGAGGATGCTGGGCAAGGCTTAAAACGAAAGAAAACACAACAAAACGAAAAATTTGGAGGGTGGAAGTTGGAATAGGCTCAGAGTTGTTTGGGGGAAGGGAAATTCTTTCTGAAACCTTCTCAAGCCTCTCTGTGCCTCATAGCACCCAGCGCAGTACTCTGCACCTAGTAGGCACTCAATACATATTGCTCAATAATGAATAGCATTTAGGGTGTGAGAGCCGGGCACAGCGGAAACTCCTCCTCTGCTGTAGCCAGCCTATGATCAGCAGGCATTTCATATGGTGACCCATGTATTATCCAGACTTTTATTAATTAGGGTTCTTAATTATCTGGATGTTTTAAAATGCCCTCAGGTAATGATAACAAGGACATAATGATAACCCCAAGGTGGCTGTAACCTGCATGTGATTGGGTGGGGGAAAGAATTAGAGATTTTAAAGGTGAAGACAAGTTTTTCTTGGACTTAAACACCCTTTAACATATACAGACTGTAGTTTTAAATTTTGCCAAATGGAGATAGTTAGGTGGCTGTTTGAAAGTATAACAGGAAGTGTATAGCAGAGAAGGCAGCCTGTAGCTTGCCTGGGAAAGTGTGTGCCCTCCCATTCCAAATCAAAAGACAGATATAGTTTCTTTGTTTATCAGTTTGCAAATTGAAAGAGACTGCAACTAGGATTAGTTAGTCCTGAACAAGGCAGTGGGCATGTGGAGCTCACTATTGGTTGAGGGAAGGGCCCGAGCAGAGCTGGAAGGCCGTGCACTTACAAGATGCTCTTAAGGCAGATGCTGTTGGTATCCTGTCCACACCCCCATGCTGCCCCGTCCAGCTGCCAGCACCTGTATCCCTGTGCCAGGGATTCTCTGGTGGTGGAGCCTGTCTGGACCATGAGTGCTACAGGCAGGAGTTGTCGGGAATTATTGCCACGTCATGCGGGGCGGCCTGCGGGGTCTCTGCTCCCGCTCCCCACATAAGAACACAGGACATGGTGAGGCCAAAAAGGAACACCCACGGAGCCATAGATGGGGAGTCACACCCTATATTCTCTCTGGAGGCTGGGTTGGAGACAGGAAACAGGAACCACACTATCTGCAATCTGCTGTCCACTTCTCTGCAATCTGTAACCCACACTCTGCCGTGCTAACTACAATCCACTCTTGCTAGCTCAGCCACCATCTCCTTTGCTAGCCCCCATTTTTCTGCTAGCGTAGCCATGGCAGTTATATTAGTGCCCAATGGCTCACTGGTTACAGCTGACGGCCAACTAGCCACAGCTGATGGCCAGCCAATCACAGTTGATGGCCATTTACTACCTGAGCCAGCACTTTTCTATGTGAGGCCGAGAGCCTGGAAACTGCTCTCTGGGGCTCTGTCCCCACACTCCACCCCTACAGAGTCTCGCCCAGCCAGACTTCCTGGACTCAGCCAGGGCAATCAGGGCACTGCCACTCTCTCTGGGTACAGCCAGATGTGCTGGACTCCTTAGGGTACCACCAGTGTCATGCGGGGGACCCTGCAGGGTCTCAGCTCCCGCTCCCCACATAAGAACGCAGGATATGGTGAGGCCAAAAAGGAACACCCACGGAGCCATAGATGGGGGAGTCATACTACTATATTCTCGCTGGCGGCCCTATAGTCTCACTGGAGGCTGGATCCACACTGTCCGCAACCCGCCATCCTAACTGCAATCCGCGCTTGCTAGCTCAGCCACCATCTTCTTGCTAGCCCCCATTTTCTGCTAGCTTAGCCACAGCAGTTATATTAGTGGCCAATGGCTGACTGGTTACAGCTGACAGCCAACTAGCCACAGCTGATGGCCATTTACTACGTAAGCCAGCACCTTTCTATGTGAGGCCCAGAGTCTAGAAACTGCTTTCTGGGGCTGTCCCCACAACCAGTCTCCCAGGGCACAGCCAGGGTTTCTCACATATTCTCCCCGGCGGCTGGTCGAGACACAAAAGCAAACATCCGCCAGTTCCATCACATGGTGGTATGTTCCCAAGCAGTCAAGCAGTCCATTAAATTAGGGATGGAAGGCAATTCCCCATAGTCCATAGTCATTCACCAGGGTATCCTGGGGGTGAGGGACGACCTTGATCTCACCCTCATCTCCCACGGAAGACTCAGCAAGACTTTCCTCCTGGGACTACAAGTCCTGCATCCGGGCTGCCTCAGCAAGAACCTCCCAGCCCACAGGGCCACAAAGACCTTCGCTTTCTCTGTCTTATGCTGGTTGTGGAACCATCCATATCTTTCCACCCTTCCACGGGGTCCAGCTCTCCAGCAGCTGCTCCTCCTGGTCTTGCTGAGACTGAGTGTTCATACGTACAAACTGCTCCATCGCCCTTTGGGGAGCTTTGGCCGGCACCATACCCTGCTCGTTGTGCCATTTGTCATGAGGGGCGGCCTGCAGGGTCTCTGCTCCCGCTCCCCACATAAGAACGCAGGATATGGCTAAGCCAAAAAGGAACACTCACGGAGCCATAGATAGGGGAGTCATACCACTATAGTCTCACTGGTGGCTGGGTTGGAGACACAGATTGCAGAGAACTGGACAGCAGGTTGCAGATAGTGTGGCTCCTGTTTCCTGTGTCTCCAACCCAGCCTCCAGCGAGAATATAGTGGTGTGACTCCCCTATCTATGGCTCCGTGGGTGTTCCTTTTTGGCCTAGCCATATCCTGCGTTCTTATGAGGGGAGCGGGACCAGAGACCCTGCAGGCCGCCCCACATGACAGCCACCTTCCCTCCAAAGGAGAAAAAAAGATTGATGGGACTAGGTGTATGCCTCAGCTCCCCTATCCCTTGGATGGGATAACTGTCTCCCAGAGTTCCCAGGGTGTGTTACGCTCCATGTGGTCACAGTGGTAGCTTTCATGAGCACACAACTCTCCTTCCTGTGTCACGTCTCGGCTGGTGTTTCCTGGGACCATCTACCAGACAAACCGTCTATACTGGAATCCATGTCTTAGGTGCTACCTCTGGGGGAACCCCAACTAAGACATAGGGCCACTGGGAGTGTGATCACTGAGGTCACTGATTTGAAGCCAGGGGGCTAACAAAAGACAGGGCCAGCATGAGACTTACAAAGCTATAGAGGGAGTAGCTGGAGAGTAGGGCATAAAAAGAGATGAGCACAGAAACAACTCATGGGGGTGGAGGGCAGAAAGGAGAGAGGAGGTGACCTCGATGCGATGTCAGCTCTGGCTCTGCCCCTGTGTGTCGTGTTAAGACACATGATCAGTCCATACATCAACACTATAAACTAGGAAGGCGTCATCTCCATTTTTCAGTTTAGGAAGCCATGTTAGAGGAAGTTAAATAACTTCTTTCTGATCATGTGACTATTGAGTGGCACAGAGAAGAGATTTGAATGCCTCTCTTGGTGCCAAAGCCTACACTCTATTCCGAAGAACTCACCTAACAGCCCACACATTATGAGTAATTATCAGTGAGCAGTGTGGTGTTTACGAAGAGGCAGCAGTTCCTCAGGCCAGGCCAGGCTTCCCAGGGTGAGAGGACCTTAAGGAAGTTGAGCCACACTGGTTCTCAGCAGATCTAGAAATTTGATTGGTCTACACCCCCAGCAGTGATCTCGCCCAAGGGAACTGAATGAAAACACCTAAACTCTCCAGAGAATCCTGTAAGATCCAGGCACTAATCTGTTGACAGATATTCATGTTAGTTGGTATATTACTTTCCTATAGCTGTTGGGACAAAACTACCACAAACTTAGTGTCTTCAGACAACACATGTTTATCTTATAGGTCTGGAGGTCAGAAATCTGAAATCAGCTTCACTGGTCTAAAATCAGGGTGTGCGCGGGGCGGCATCCTTTCTGGAGGCCCTAGGGGAGAATTTGTTTTCTTCACTTTTCCAGCTTCTGGAGACCTCCCTCCTTCTTAAAGCCAGCAGCACAGCGTCTGCCAGTCTCTCTCTAACTCTGTGCTCCTGCCTCCCCCTTGTGGTTACATTTGGTTTATCTAATTAATCCAGGGTAATCATCTCAAGGTCCTTATTAATCATTCTGCAAAGTCCCTTTTGCCATGTAAGGTAAGGTAGCCGCAGTTTCCAGTGAATATCTTCGGGGGACCTGAGACCAGAGCACCAGGCGGGGACGATCTTCATGGATAGTGTCATCAGGTGCTATGAGCCAGCTGGGCACCAATCCTCCATCCAACAAACAGGGAATGGGGAATTCTGACACTCGGGCCTCCCTTCTTGTAGATGTCATGCACTTTCATCAGGCAGACTGTCAACTACTGCTCTTTTCTTACACATTTGGGTGGCTCTCAATGCCCCATCCCTGGCACATTCGCGAATCATCTTTTATGGTTGCTTGATGGGACCTGTCTCACTCTGGATCCCCTTTAACTGTGCCCATTAATATGGTCTGACAGACCATGTATAATACAAACTAGTCTCTAGAGATAGCATTTGACCCAGGATCTCTCTGCCCCCTGCCCCCTTCTCCCAATTGCTCTGATTTTTGACTATATACTCCAGGTTCCAAAATCTGTTCTGCCCTTTCTCTGTGGTTTTGGCAAGATGTTAGGACTTTTTCCTCTGCATTCTGTGCTCAGATAATCTCATCCATTACATGTTGATTTTGAGTAACCTAGTCTTAAAGTTTGGGGAATAACTTACCTTAGCCTCTTATGTGCTGACCTTTAGAAAAAAAACAAAACCTGTGACTCACAGTTGTCTGTGTTTCCCACTTAGTGTCTACCTCTCTAAAATTCATTCTAAGAATGTTCCGTGATGTGCTAGGCAGTGGGTAAGGGCCCAGGGATACAATGGTGAACAGACTTGCCCCTGCTCTCATGGAGCCTGGAGACCAGTAGGAACAATGGATCTTTATCAAATAATCACACTCATGAATGTGTAATTAAAAATGGAGGTAATTGCTCTTAAGGAAAAAAACATGGTTAATGAAAACTTAAAACAAAGAGATCTGTCCTAGATTGGGGGTCCTCAAGGGAAGCTTCCTTAGGAAGCGCCATCTAAACTGTGATCATTGGGTGGGTGGAGGGGAGAGGTGGGAAGCTGGGAGGCTAATGTGGCTGCAGGCAGAGATGGATAGACAGGGAACATTCTTCACGGTAGGGGGAGGAGCTGTCTTTAAAACCAAACCATGAGCCAGATGGGGCTGACCTTAGAGTGAGAGGTTTACAGTACATTAGAAAATTTTGGGAATCCAACCCCAAGAATGCTGGTCCCTTTCCCCACTTGTGACTGTCTTTTGAACTTTAGGATTTGGCAATCATTCAAACCAAATAACTCTGGGGTGCAAAACCCAACTGAGTCCAGAACACTCTCTGCCTCATTGTTTCAAATTAAATGTCTTTAACGGGTATGTCTCAGAATTCTTGCCCTTTTCCCTTAGAACAGACTTCGGCATAATGCATAAACATTTTCCCCCCCAACATGCTTTTTCTATGACAAGGCATTTTGTTGCTTCATTGGGAGTGAATTCCCAAGATTTTAAACTTGAGTCTCTGGTCCTAAGTTTCCTGGTGGCACCACTTGAATGTCCTAATTAAAGTCACTTGTCAAAGTGAGTGAGTTCCTTTGGAACATCTTGTCAGATTCTGCTCCCAAAGATCAGAGACCTGGCCTCCCAGCTCAGTAGAGGAGCAGTGGGGAAAGGAGTAGGAACCCTGGGATGAGCCCTCAACACTCCCAAACAGGAAGCATGGCCAGTGGGTTCTGACCTAGGCCATTACTTTCCTTCAACTCCACATTATGAAAAGGGGAAGGAATAAGGAAAGCAAATTAATGCTTAATAACTATTGCAACCAATGCACATCTAAAGCTCCAGCGTCTCATGGTTGAGATCTATTCACATCTGACCCGAGACCATTACCACATCCCATTCTTTCTCATTAACATCTGTGATTCTCAACCTGCACTTTGAATCATGGGGAGTAAGGGGATGGGCGGTGGGGATGTTAAAAAACAAACAATGCCTTTGGCAATTATTTCATTCATTACCACATGATATGTGAATCACCCCGACTCACTCCATTTGTATCTTACCTGATGGTCTACAAGGCAAGCTGTGGCCATTTCACTTCTGTTCTGCGATCTGTTCTACTCCTTACACCAATAAGGCACTTGCCTGTGTTTCCTGTTTGAGCCCAGTTCTCATGCCCTGTCTTAGCGCTGGAACCTTATACTGTTTAAGAACATGGACACTCACTCACCCCTCTGGCTCTGTCCTTTCTGGCCTCCCCTAATTCTGGCTTCCAGGAACCAGATCATGGCTCTGACCTGTTTGGTCAGTGTCTACACCTCCCTTTGGGGGTTTGAGGCAGCTACTTAGATCCTCATAAGCTATTTGTGAAGTAGGAACTAATACAATTTCCATTCTGTAGGTGGGGAAATTAACGCCCAGAAAGATTAAGTGATTTATACAGATCACCCAGCTCTGGATTTTTCTGCTTTTGATTCTGTGATCCGAAGAATCCATTATTCGATACTAAGTCAAGAAAGGGAGAAAAGCGTTGGCAGAAGGAGACTACGGCAAAGCTACTTATATTCTTGTAGTAAAACCAGCAATGCATCCATTTCAAGAGAATCATCATCTCAATTTCAATTTCTTCCCCTCAAGAACAATTTGAATCTCTTTGGCATCCAAAGTCTCATAGGTTAATAAAGTTCCTGCTAGATTCTTATGCCATTTTGCATGAATCTTTAAGATATGTTTTGCTCGTTCATATGAGTCCCTTAGAAGGATTCCGATTTCCTGTTCAATAGCAGATTGTGTTTCTGGACTCAGTTTCCCTGTATCGGTGTATGTCATAACTCCAAGCTTTCCACTCCTTCCAAATTTGGTAACCATCTGCTTTGCTATTTTAGTTGCATTATCAAAATCACTGGAAGCACCTGTTGTAATATGGTCACTTCCAAATATAAGCTCCTCTGCCAAACTTCCTCCCATACTAACACCCATTTGTGCAAGCAGCTAAGCTCTGGTTTCATTCCATCTGTAAGTCTCAAGCAACAGGGACACATGTCCAAGTGCTGACCCTCAAGGCATGACTGTAGCTTTTTTTGACAGGCATTGCATCTTTAGTGTAATATGCAATAAGAGCATCACCAGGTTCATAATATGCTGTGATGGTTTGATTTTTGTTATCGGTCTCCACGCTGCTATGTTCAGGCCCCATTAGAATTTTATCTTTGGAAAACCATTTCTTTTCCATCAACAGCTGCCTTTAATGCAGCTTGGTTCACAAGATTCCCCAACTCTGCTCCAGAAAAACCAACAGTGCCTCACGGTATGATTTCTGGATCAACAGAAATCAAATGTTATTTTATTGAGATACCATTTCAAAATTTCTGTTCAACCTTGTACATCTGGCCTTGGAACTGTATGTAGCCTGCATATCAAAATGACCAGGACGTATTAGGGCATTATCTAATGCCTCTGGGAAGTTTGTGGCTCCTATGATGATAACTCCTTCATTGGGTTTAAAATCATCCATTTCAGCAAGAAGTTGATTTATAGTCTGCCTTGAATATGGATGCATTGGAGATTCGATTTGCTTTCCACCAACAATAAATATAACACAGGGAGCATTTGCTTTTGCTTCCCTAAAAGGATTTTTTGCCCCTTAGGGGCTGCATGAAAAAAATTAAATAAAATAAAAGGATTTTTTATACAGCTGGCTCCCACACCCACAAACATCTCATCAAATTCTGATCCAGAAACATAATAAAAAGGAACATCAGCTTCTCCAGCCGCAGCTCGGGCAAGAAGTGTCTTTCCTGTTCCTGTTGGTGCAAATAAAAGAATTCCTTTTGGAAGTTTGTCTCCAGTAAATTTGCACAGTAAATTTTCCAAGAATTCAACAACTTCCTATAATTCTTGTTTAGCTTCCTCCAATCCTTTAACACGCTCAAAGGTGACATTTTTCATCAGGACAGGATCTACTGCAGAATCAAGCCCCATTGTTGTCCAGAAGTGGACAGATAAAAATGGGTTTTTTAAGAGTCCATAAATGCCAAAGAACAGCAAAACAGAGAATCAGATGAGTTCATCTTAGAGAATTATTGTTTTTTTTTTGTGTGATAGTGTTTGAGCATTCAGAAAACCCTCTGGAAAACCAGTTTAAGTGAATCTTGGTGAGCTTCAAGTCTGTTTTTGGTTTTCATGAGTTTGTCCAAAGGCTCAACATCTGCTCCTCTGTCTCACAAAAGAAATCCCTTCACAAATGATGATGCTATCTGCTGTGTTTCTGCCGACCTTTCAGAGGTGGACTGTAGACGTCGTGTCCTTGATTTCAAAGTTTTAAAACCCCGAGACTGTATGAAAACTGGCCAGTACTGAAGCTCTGAACAAATCCTTTTAAGAGTTCTTGAATGTTGTCTGTACAAGCAAGAGGAACATAAACTACTAAATACATCTATGCAACCATATTTATTTTCAAAGAAGGACTGTGCAGAGAAATGAGATACACAAGTATGCCAATGGGAAGAAATGTTTTTGCCTTTACAAAGTCCAGGAAGTCGACTGTCTACCAATTGATCAATCTGTCTGACTTTTAATTCAGATAATCCAAGGCCCCTTAAGTTAAGCACAGGCTCATTGCTGGGAGCCTCATGCTCAGGAACTACATCTCGATGCTGCTTTTGAGAAACTGACGCACTGACAGATACAGATGTGCTTTTTGGTGAACGGAAGGCATGGATGAGATGCCTCAGAGGAACAGTCACCGGGGGCTGCACCACGCTCCGGAGGGAAAACATCTCTTCCAGGCCCTGAGCCACCTCGCCGCCTGCTGAAACCGCCCTTCTGTCCACCACTCAGCGGAGAGGTGCTGAGCCCTCACCCCCTTTTACTCCCTCATTTTACCTTCATTCTTCCTAGAAAGAAAAAAATATGGCCCCCCTTCCTACAGGGGCCACAAGGGCAATCTCCCCTCCCCTTTGTTTTATTGGACTTGTATGTGGCTTGCCATGGTTGCCCGTACCGGATTGCAATTCCTTGTTGTTTCTGAAAAGGCCCCCCTTTTTTTTTTTGCTGGAGAAATAACTATCTTGCTGACTTTTTGTTTGCGGTCAACAAACTTAACCCACACAAACAAAAGCTCTTTGGGATTCTCAATAACTTTTAAGAGTATGAATGGATCCTGAAAGCAAAAAGATGATCCTTGGGCAGGACTTTATCCCTCTGTATGACATGGAAGGGACATGCTGCCCACCTTTCTCGGATATTTTTGCCTTAAAGAATTCTGTTTTGACATGCCTATACCTCATGGGCTGTGTGATAATTCTGTATACCCACCAGTTTTCTTTCTGGTTGAACAACTGGGGAAGTTTTCTTCATACAATGTTTTGTGATGTCCTTTGGCCTCTCCCTGTTTACCTGTCAAATACATCTCTATTCTTTTTTCCTCTAGTGTGACAATTCAAATAGCATTATTTGACCCTACTACTATCTAAACGCAGTGCCAATGCGGACATTGAAATCATGTGATGGCATTCAGTGGCTGTCCACGACCCAGAATCTGCAAACATTAATCTTATTTTAAATCGGCTTCCAATGAAGAGATGAAATATGAAAGTCCTTATGGAACCCTCACAGAACCCTGCGGGGGAGTCTGCAGATCCCAGGCGGGGAAGCCCGAGCTAGCTGGCTGAAGCACAGCGGCTTGGAGCCATGTGTTGAATGAACCTCAGAGATACAGGCAGTGCTGCTGTTCTTACCACCCATTACATGGTTACTTCACAGTTTCTGAAGAGCTATACATACCTCAATACATCTTAAGAGTTATTCTTATTTCTATGTCCCAGGTCTCAGTTTGAAATGTTTCCCTCTCAGCTTCCTTGATTACTAATGAACCAAAGCTCCTAAGTCCAGGTCCACCCCTACTACTTCCTCCCAAAATCTCCATCAGGCAATTCCTAAGCCTTGTCTCCCTCTAGCAGATGTCTTTGTTCTGGGTATCGAGGTCCTGAGTCATCTTCCCTCAACCGTCCCACACTCTGCCTTCACCACCAACAGACCATTCATTGTGTGCTTCCCCTCAGGTACGCTAAACATTCCTTTCTTCTCTTACAAAGTCAATTGTAAAAAGTTAATAGGATTTTCTCCATAATCCCTGTACCTCAGAGCTGATATGCAGACATGTACTGAGAATCTGGTCATGTCCTCTTACATCAAACAATTGTCAAATATTTAGTTCCAGCTCTTTCACTTACTAGCTGGGTGAACTGGGGCACATCACTTAGCCTTCTGAGCCTCAATGTCCGCGTCTATAAGATGGTCATAATCCTACATGCACTATCTGTCATGTGGAGTTGCTGTGAAGCTCCAATTTGATAAAGGCTGTGAAAGTGTTTTGAAAACTGTAAAGTGCTAGTCAAAGGCAAGTTGGTAGTAAGACAGACACTAACATATTTGTCACTTTATGATTCTTACCACTGAGGCTAGACAAGAGTGTCATCTCAACGCAGATCAACACACTGAAGATGTAGGAACACGAGATTATTAAATAGAGGACTTTTTTTTCAGCATGGCTTTTGCTTCTTCGAATTGCAATATATCATATTTGAACATTGTGGTGCCTGATGAAATTTTTTTGCAACTGATGGAAATGAGAAATCATTATCCTTTCCAAATAGATCACAACTGCCTCCCTGTTCCAAAAAGAGGTGCTCTATAGAGTAACTAGATTCAACTTAGAGATAGACTATCTGCAGCCAGTTTTCTTTTTATAATGTAACCATGTTAAAGACAATTGGAAATAAAGAAATAAAAATAATCCAGAATCCTACTATCCGAGTACAACCCATTGCATGCTTGCCCCTTACAGCCCCGTTGTCCTAAGCACAGGTAGCTTAAGATGGCTGTAGTTAGTTATAATGTACATACCATTTGGCATGCTGCCTTTTTGGACTTAACATAGCAAATATTTCTCCACAATTCCACAAATATAGCCCCTGTGTTTATCACTGTAATGGAAAAATAATTTTCGATGAATGTAATTCATCGTAATCCCCTTTGGATCAGGATTTAGGCTGTCTCCAGGTCTTTCTTTTGTTATTTCTGTTAACGCTGCAACGGAACGATTCTTAAATACTATAGCTTTTTGCCTTTGTCGATAGATAATTTCTCAAGGATAGAATTATTAGCTCAAAGGGTATGAAAAATCTTTAGGGTTCTTGCAAATATATTTCTATTGCTTTCTAAAAGGAATCCACAAATTACAATACCATTAGGCATATTTGACTTCATTACAAACATAGCAGCATTGAACAATTTATTATAAATTTTACTAATTGAATAGGTGTAAAATGCTATCTCAGAGTTGCTTTCTTTTTATTTCCATAAAGGAAAGAAGAGATTTTCAAAAGCTACTGTTTAGAGGAGTAAAGTCTTGGCACCAAAAAGAGAAATACAGGCAGCAGACAGTATCTTCATTTAGCATTAAGTCCACGCCAAAAAAAGTGAGAGAATGAGTTGGTACCCAACCTCCCTGTTTGGGTGGGAATAGCCAGGCCTGCCCCTTCCGTCCACATCACGTCCAGGCCTACAGTACGCAGTGGAGTGGATAATCCTGAAGTAGTTTACATATACTTGCCAGAACTCACCAACAGAGAGTTTCAGTTTTGCTGAACTTCTCTACCAGCAGTACAAGTTGCAAATGTTCCAGGTAGGAATATTAGATTGGCAACAGGAAAGTTGATTATCATCCAACTCCTGGCATCTAGGCCCAGTCAGAAGGAATTTTCAGGCAAATAGAATCTGGTGTGATGTTTATAGCTGCTGAGAGGGAGCCAGGGCTCTTCGCTTTGCTGGTTACATCAGTTCCCAAGGGAACTGGAGTGGAAAAAGCCCACTCCAGTTTTCTCAGTTTTATGTTGCCCATTTGCTAGACAACTCGCCTGAAAGAAGTGATGTAAAACTTGTGAACCAGAATCTTAGAAATAACTCTGACAGTCTTGATGGAAGGGACAATTTGAGTCATGAAAGCTTTTCCCATTAAAAAAAAAAAAAATCGAATACCTTTTTCACTATTTCACATTCTGGCTCAAATACTCTTAATAAAATGCCCAGAAAATGACTTGAGATTTAATTAGCGAAATACAAAGGGAAATGCTTTACTACGAAAAAAAAATTTGCAGTTGTTAAAAATGTTAATGTAATTAGAGGTGATTTTAGGTATTTAGGGACGTTTGTTCCCCATCCTACTTAGCCTTCTACATATCTCACTTTTTTCTGGTAGGACAGTAGATTGTAGAGGGAACTGAATCTCATTTCATCATAAAAACAATTGTATGAAGCAGATATTATTATTGTCTTCATTTTACTGATGAAGACTGACTCAAAGAAGCAAAGGGCCTTGATTCAAGGTGGCCAGGCTTTTGGAAGAAGCCCTTGGATGGAGAATGTGTGAACAGCAGGTGGCAGCAGTGTCCTTGGAGCTCGTGGTTGTCCCCTCCAGTCCCTGGAAAGCAAGGCCAACAATACCCGCCAGCAAAGGCGTGGATCTAATGCCTGACTTCTGATCTCTGACCTGTCTCCTACCTGTCTCCTCATGCACCTCCTGCTGAGGCAGGCAGACAACTGTGTTCTAGAAGTTTGTATCCCTGAGGAATGTGTGGAGGAGAAATTTGGGAAAGATGACCCCAAAACCACTTACAATAGAAAGGCTCCCATCCTGATATCAATGTCAGGTTTAGTTATGTGACCTTGGCATACTACCCCCTGTGTTCCTCGATAGCCTTTTCTGTAAAATGGAGATAATAATGGCTACCTGCCTCACAGAGTCATTGAGATGATTGAAGGAACATGATACGCACAAAGCCTTAGAACAGCACAGTGAAAACAACACATGCTACTGGTTAGTATTTGTCTTTGTAGACTATTTTATCATTTGCAGTGAGCTTTCAGACCTATCATCTCATTCCATTCTCTCTCTATTTTTGAGATGTAGATATCACACCTATTTAAAAGAGAAGGACTCTTAGGTTGAGCCAGAGGGAATAAAAATCTGCATGAGCTTTGAAGTCAGACTGGGAGTCAGATTCCTCTGAGGTGTGGGACATAAGTTACTTAATGCTTTGGAGCTTCAGTTTCTTTGTCTATAAAACAATGATAATATTACCTACGTGGTGCATTTATTATGAGGATTAAATAAGACAGCATATATGAAGCCATCTGGTATAGTTCCTCCTACATAGTGAACACTTAAAATTCCTAAAACGATGTCTTAAAATGAGACATATAGAAAAATTATAAGGGAAGTAAAGTTACTCACAATCACACCATCAGAAATAACCCTGTTATTATTGTGATGTTTTCCCCCAGTTTGCACGTAAAATGGCTGAGATCACATCACGTATGTACAAGTAACTGAATCAAGGTGCTGCTTCTAAAGAAAGTGGCAGAGCTGGGGCTGCACACCAGGCAGCCTGGCTCCAGATCGGGGCTCTTCTGTGTAACCACTTCTCACATTGCTTCTATAAAGTTCAGGCTTAAAGCCCTTTTGAGAAACTGATGAAAAAATATTTAAATGTTTCAAGTTTGGAAATACACATACTCAAAAGCACGTAAAGAAACCAGATGTAGCCAAAACAATCCTATCACAGTGTTCAAGGCTGGAATTTTGCCTGGAAAAGTAATGCTTCATGTGGAAAAAATTTTAATTTCTACATATTTGTTTGGCTAACATTTTAATTGTTAAAACTTTAGTGTTCAAGCTGTGATCATTACAATGGGTAAATTTGTAAATTTCATTTACAATGGGTAAAACCAGTAAACTGCTCATTTGACAAATTGACTAAATTGACAAATGGAGTGAACCGATTACTCAGCAATTGGGTTTTGGAGTGCACTGATGTTTGGCAAGTTGGCTTACATCTATGGGACATGTAGTAGTGCTCAATGTATAAACGTGAGTGAATGAATACATGAGTGAATTAATGACTAAATGAGTGCACTGAATCTTGCTGTAAACGAAATGATCTTTCCCTCTCAAGATCAATGACTCTACATGATGTCAGCATTTTAAGAGCCTTGACAGAAATTCTGGTTCTAGGATCACTCATACTCACTGTGTGTGTACCCTTACTCCAAATCCATGCTAGTGACCAGTTGGCTGCTAAATGAGACCCAGTGCTTCCCTGTGGGTTCAAGGTTGAAGCCCACGTTCTATGTGCTTGGAGTGAGAAGAACCAGGTTCCAATCTCACTTGGCTCACACACTTACTAGCTGCAGAACGCAGGCCAGTCAGTTCACTGTTGAACTGTTTGTTTCCTCATCTATAAATCGGGCATAATTCTGGTGTCTGCCTCACCTTGTTCCCAGCATCACTGTCAAGATCAAATAAAACATGTAGATGTTCTCTGGGAGCAGGGAAGGACTAGATGAATGTGAGCTCATTATTGTTGAAACTATTAGACTTCAGGGTCCCCAGTGATCGTGCGCTAGTGTGGTAGAGGGAGCACTGGGAGGGGGTGGGATCTCCTTGGGGACGGAGGGCCAGGAAGGTCACTCTTCCCTTTGCTCTTTGGCCTCTGCCTGTCTGGTCACTGACATCCATTGACAGAGAGACACACAGGTCAATGGCAATGGGAGCAGTCAAACACCAGTGGCCTTACCACATCTCCTTACTGGTTACTTCAGGGCTGAGGTCATGAGCTGAGGGTGAGGAGAAGAGCCTGGATTCTCCCACAGCCACCTCTGGCTCTACAAGGCCAGGCTGGTGATGTCCTGCTCAGTCTGGCCTCTTCCCTCTCTACAGCTCTGAAGCCAGCCTGAGAGAGTTCTAAGGGGGCGTCTACCAGCCACCTTTGCTGCCTCTCAGAACGAAACCCAAAGTCAAGGAAACCTGCCTGGGGAGGGCGGCTGGGGAAAGGGAAGAACACAGCTGGGTGTGTGAGGAACAGGCATGGAATGCTATAAGCCTGGGAACAGGACCAAAGACAGAAAATGAGGGAAGAGAGAGATGACTGGAGAGCACTGTTTTTTCCTCTCACCCTTTTCTCAAGTGTTAAGAGTGAAATCATGAAGGGAAAAAAAAGACATCCTTTAAAGAGAAAATAGCAATCAGTGTCAGCTTTTAGCGATGGAGTGGATGACAGCACATCCCAGCTGCCATCAGGAGACCTGCGGCTGCCAAGTGACGCTACAGGTTGCTGGTCTAGGCCAGAGGGACACCCAGTGCCTCCTTGCCTCACACCCCGGCCACCTGACCTGGGCAGGTCACTGTCACAAGCCGAGCCGTAATTTATCACCCACTCATTCTGGTTCACTTTCTTTTTCATGAATTATATTAGTCCTAGTGGAGACTTCACATAACAGTTTACTACACTTGAAAGGTCCTTCCAGAGACCATCATACCCTTCATTTAAAAGCTCACACACCTGAACAACCGTTCAGGGTTGAAAGCACCTGAGTACAAATGGACACTGAAATGGAAGGGTCAGAGTTCACCTAATTCAATTCACCTAACTCCAATTCCAGGCACTGTGAACAGCACTGGTTTCAGACCTTTTTGGGCCCCAGAGCCTTTTAATTATGGAGTCCACATTCCACATCACATCAAAGACACTAGAATATATCTATATTTAACATTAAATATAACATTTTGGCCGTTATAGTTAATAATCAAAAGGGTTTTATTAATTTTGCTTTTGAAATTATTTAACTACCAGTCATTCATTCATTATATGATTGGCTATGATTTCTGAGCTGTCATCATACATTCACAGGAAATTTTATAGAGTGAGAAAAATCAAACCATAGCATTATTTTCAAATATAAGAGAATTTATAATACTAAATTTTAAAATGAAGCTGACATAATTATATGTTTTATAGACATTTAACAAAAATGCACTACTTTTAATTTTATACTTTTCCCTTTGTGTTTTGGATCCACTACATTCTTTTCTCATCACATGTGTTTTTACAGGCCTTTGGGAAAAGCTCCTGTGCCAGAGGCGCTGTGCCAGTGGGGCCTGCTGACCAGATGGCCCTGCTTGTGGTTGTTCAAGGCCCTTCCCAAGGTTTTGGCCCGGTCTCACCTCACTTGCGGCATCTTGCTGATTCCTTGCTCCTGCATTGCTGCTCATGTTTTGGTTTCAGCTGGTATCAGAACAGTCACAAAGCTCAGCGTCTTCACTGCCTCCTACAAAATATCCAATTACACTGGACAAGTCGATAGCTTGATGGATTCTGAGGGCCATGGAGAGAGGTCACTCATGTTCCTTGCGACCTTTGGCCATCTGGTTGGCTCCACCCTGTGCCCACCCTTCCTCACTGTACATCCTCCAAACTGGCTGTGCCAGCAGTGTGGCCACCCTGTCCTGGGCAGCTCTCCAGGGAGTCTTTGTCACATTGTCCCCTTCCCTTTTCTGGCTGCTTCTCTCCAAACAGAAGACATGCCAGGAATGCCTGTACTCTCTACCCCACTGCCCGTCCCCCACCCCACCCCACCCCCCATACACCAAATTTTCTCCATTTCTTTACACAACATTACTACTTAACGCATCCATGCCCTGAAAGCCCCCTGGGCAGGAGCCCCCTAGTAGACACAGGATGGGGACCTCACAATCTCTCAGTCAAGGCTTTGGCTTGCCTTTGGTTTGTTTTCACCATTAAAAAGTAGTAAGATCAGTCTCAATTCTGGCCTAATTGAACCTTCACTCCCACTCCTGGTCCTGCCTCTGTCTCCTTGACCTTCAACGTACCACTGAGGGACAGAGTTGTCTCTCCCTGAGACAACTGAGGAGTCAAGTGGTTAAGTCCTAACTGAGACCCAGGCCTCTCTGCTGCCAGTCCTGGGCTGTCTCAGGGTCTCCCCCCTGTTGTCCCCACCCCACCCCACCATTGTCGTTTATTACTTGGCTTTCTTCAGGGAAGACATGCACTGCTCTGTGAATTTCCTTCAGCCAATACAGACTCTCTGCTTGTTTCAGCAAATAGGGCGTGGAGGGTGGGATGAAGTCGAGGCTGCAGGGTTGCGCAGCAGGGCCAACTTCTCCATCAGGCACAGGAGGCACGAGGCTCTCAGATGCCCACAAAAATGGTTTAATTTCTTTTAAAATCGAAGAAAAAAAACTTTTAGGTCGGAGAAAATGTTTTAGTATATAATATTCATCTATTTGCATTCATACCAACGCAGACTTAAAATATAATTTTAATATTGTTTTATGGAGGAATGGAGAACACAAAGGCAAGAGAACCCAGGGTCTACAACAGTCATTGTACAGTCCTGGTGAGAGGAGTCTTCACACTGAGCTCTACAGATCTCCCAAGGCCTTTTTAATTTCCTAAGTGTTAAGTGTATCTTATGTTCTGATGAAGTGACTCCTTTTTTTGTGTGTGCATGAATTTGAGGTGCCTCCTGAATCCTGGAATACATTACCTACTCATATTGTGAGTATTGAATAAGATAACCTTGAATCTTGGATGGGATCACTAGAAAGACCAAGCCACAATCAGAAGCTTGGAACTTTCAGGGTCACACCCTGACTCTCCCCATTCTCTGGAGGGGGCTGGGAATCCATAATCAACCATTCCTACGTGACGAAACCTCCCTCCGAATCCCAACAGTACGGGCCTTGGGGAGCTTCTGGGTTGGTGAACACAACTAGCTGCTGGGAGGGTGGCACACCCCAACTCCCCGGGCACAGAAGCTCCTGCACTCGGGACCCTTCTGGGTCTTGCCTTATCTCTTCACCTGGCTGTTCATTCATTATCTTTATTATATCCTTTATAATAAACTGGTAAATGTGAGTTCTGTGAGGCATTTTAACAAATTATGGAATCCGAGGAGGGGGTCACGGGAACCCTGATTTATAGCTGGTCAGTCAGAAGTACAGCTGCCTAAAGTGGGGGCAGTCTTGTGGGACTGAGCCCTTAATCTGTGGGATCTGCTGCTAACTTCAGGTAGATGGTGTCAGAACCGATACGAATTGTAGGACACCCAGCTGCTGTCGGAGAATTACTTGATATGTGGACAACCCACACATCTGGTGTCAGAAGTGTTGTGAGTGTGGTAGTACCTTGATTTTATGATTCTGGGCAAATTCAAAGTTTCTTCGAGTCAGAAAAAGATCGGGATTGTTTCCTTAAAGGTATTTCCTGACAGACACCACATTACACTATGAAAATGGGGAGATGGAAGCCTGCTGCCTTGCAGTAACTCCTCTCAGTTCACATCTTGAAGGTGGGGTTGACTTTTCAATTTCTCACCAGCAACCCAGAGGGTGGCTGCAAGGCTCCCATTTGCTATTGGCAGTGCCCTGCTCTGACACTAAGGCAAGAGGGGAAATGGAGCTTCAAGGCTCACACTGGTGAGACCCACAAAATCAATCCCTCTGGCAAATCCAGTAGAATCTAGAATCGAGAAAGTGCGGGGAAATCGCAACTCTCAGACTGAGATCAGACCTCATCAACTTTCCCTACTGGGAGGTGACGTCTAACTTAAGATCCCTGTGCTGCCAATTTAGCCCAAGTTCACTTTCCTTCAAGTTGACCAGCTGCAAACCCAGAAGTTTGGGGAGAGTCCGTGATGGGGACTGAATGAGGGTCAAAATGACAATCCCACATTTACGGATAAGCTTGAGTAGGGGGGACAATGGAGGAAATATCAATTCTGGAAGGAATCCCTATCCTTGCTTAGGACCACCCCCTACTTCTTACAGTATGGAAACCTCTTAGCTGTAGACAGATGATTTCCCCGTCATATTGGTGGGAGTACCTACCCAGAGTAAATCACTTCCTTTTCCACCCCTGGGAAAAGTCTCTCTCTTGCTTGGATCATAATTCAGTCTGCCTCCAGGGAGGTGAGACAGAGAGTAAGTATGGATCGCACCAGTGCTGATAGCCTGAGCCCCAAGAATTATGAGCAGTGAAAGGACAAGATAAAGAGGAGGTAATTCTGGGGGAATGAAGTGCCTGCTTCAGACAAACCTGACCTCCAAAACCAGAGAGAAAACATTTGCATTTCTCTAAACCTAAATAATTATTTTAAGTAGAAATATAAAAAATATTTAAAATATTATTTTATTCACAAGATTTCTACTCACACATAACTATCCTACAGGGAGTGTCACTTCCTCACTAAAATTAGATTATATCTAGTCATTTTGTAAAAAGCACTGGGAAAAAGTTGATGGGATAAGTAGAAGAGGACAAACAGCCTCCCTTTACAGTAGGAAGTCAACAGACTTTTTCTGTAAAGGGACAGATAGTAAATATTTTAGACTCTGTGGACCATAAATCTCTGTCCCTGCTACTTAACTCTATCATTGCAGTACAAAAGCAGCCACAAACAGCACATAAGTGAGTGAATGTGGCTGTGTTCCAATAAAACTTTATTTATAATGGCTGAAATTTGAATTTCATACAATGTTCACATAACATGAACTATTATTCATCTCTTGAGTTTTCTCCAACCATTAAAAAAATGTAAAAGCCATTCTTAGCTCCCACGTTGTACAATAACAGATGGTGGGTTAATTTGGCCCATAGGCAATAGTTCACCTGGTTTAGAAAATTCCCAAGGCAAAAACTCAATAAAGGTAAAGGTTTGTTTCTGGTTAATGTAATCCTTTCCCTATGGCTCTGCTATTTTAAAGTAAGGCAAGGGAGGTAAGGAAAATGAAAGTCAAAGGAATAAATTATTAAGAGAGGAATTTCAAGAAGAGGAAGGGAAAATATTGTGAAGAAGGTTCCTAGCTGCCACCTTGTGAACAGATACTGACTTCAGACTGAATGAGTTTCACCTCTATCAAATTCAACAGACTTTTATTGACCTCTGTTATATTCTAGGGATACACTAAGTGCAGAGCTGATGACAATAACCCCTGTCCTCTGGATAGGAGGTAACTACTATTAAATAATAAAAGGTCCTCCCCATTTACTAATAGGCTTCAATCATTCACTGAACAAAACATTTCTGAGCACCTACTACACACCAGGTCCTGGGTTAGGTGCCAGACATTCAGGGACAAATAAATCCCGAAGGTATTTCTGGTAAGTGACTTTCTCACTTTCAACTTATTTTCTTGAGGGAAAAAATGGAGGTACAGAGGGTTAAGCTGGCTGTCCCAGATGAAATACCAAAGAGGGGAAGCCAAAGTGTGACTACTGTCTGCCTTAGCAGGGCTGGGCGGAGGGTGAGGTGAATGAGGCCTCTAGGTGCACGAGTTAAGGAGGCATTCAGGTGCAAGCACTTGCGTGACCTTGGGAGTGAGCACCTCCTTACTTTTTGCAGCCTAGTGCTTCAGTTGCCTCCCGCTCGTCCTGGCGGGTGCCTTGGCTCCTCCTAAGGCCTGCTGTGGTCCTGGGACAGCTGGAGTGCGCCATTGTGGGTTTGGGCTACCTCATGCTCATGACCCCTTCCTAAGATGCCCCTATTTCCTGGGGAGGAATTACTTCTTTCTCACTACACAGGCTTGTGGAACTACCGTGTTTCCCCGAAAATAAGACCTAGCCAGACAATCAGCTCTGAAGCGTCTTTTGGAGCAAAAATTAACATAAGACCCGGCATTATATTATATTATATTAATTATATTATATTACATTATATTATATTATAATTATACCTGGTCTTACAGTAAAATAAGATTGGGTCTTATATTAATTTTTGCTCCAAAAGATGCATTAGAGCTGATAGTCCAGCTAGGTTGGTGTAAGCATCGCATGCTCCCTTCCACATTGTGACTCCGGAGCTGAATGAGTTGGTTTCTGTTCTTCGCACCACCCAGGTGACAGCCAGTCTCTCTGAGTAACGCCAACATTAACCGCCAGCTCACACCTCAGAGCCAGAGCCCTGCTATGTACTTCAAGGGGGGCCCGCAGGCAAGCAGTGTCTGCATCCCCAGAGCTGGAAAGAAATGCAGGACCACAAGCCTGCTCAGACCCCAGTCAGCACCTGCATTTCGACAAGATGCCCAGGTAATTCCTGTGCTCACTGAAGTGTGGGAAGCGCTAATCAACACATTTCCCCACCCTCCCACCACTGCATCTCCATGACTGCTGTCTTAGAGCTTCACAACCACAGGGTCCTGGAAAGGGATCCCTTCCTGGAAATTCATGACCTGCTGACACTCAAGGAGGCTCAGGGCTGGCCCTGCCCTTCCCAGGTGGGCTTAGCTCCCGGATGACTCCTCAGTCCAGGGCTTCTCAGACACACTTGTCTGGTCCCTGGCTGATGGCTGACACTAAAAAAGAAAAAATTAGGCACCAATTTCAGAAAATGACTGATGACAGCTCCACCCTTTTGAGGCCCCCTCCTCTTTAAAAGTTTGGGGTAGCGGAGGCAGGAGACTCTGGAAAGGCTAAAGTCTCCCTATAAAGTCCTTCAGGCTACTATGGGGTGTGGCAGATGGTGCTGGTTCTGTTATAGAGGAGGGAGCTGCTCAGTCTTCCTTTGAGAAGAGTGAAGAGAGGGCATTAACAATCCTAGTATTCCCTGAGGGCCTGCCAGGTGCCAGGTCCTGGGCACATTTTATCTTTTATTCTTTATAACAACTGTAAAGGACAGGCTTTTCCAGAGAAGGAAACTGAAATCCAGAGACGCCAAGTAACTTGCCTCAAATTCCCCAATTGTTCTCTGGGAAGAAGCAAGGACTGAACCCAGGTGGTTTGTTCAGGGCTGCAGACTCACAAAAACCCGTGAAACACAACACGAAAGGTACAACTGTGGTTGGTGTTTGCCCCATGGGCGTAGTGGTGGTGGTGATGGTGGCTCTGAGTGTGGACTGTGAGAATGTGTTGGGGAACGTGGGGTGGGGTCCTCAGGACGATCAAGGGCACAGTGAGAAGCTTGCCGTTGCCCAGCACTTCATGGTGGTCGGCCACGACGTTGGAGAGCTATGCAGTCTGCTTAAGACACCCTTCACACATTTGTAATTCAAAATAAAACTTAAAAATTCACAATAAAGTAGTGGGAGACCAAGAATATTTAGATTTGTCCAGTGATGACTTCTTCAATGAGTTTTTTTGGGGAAATATAAAATATTAAATTCTATCATCTTTTTCTTTTTCTTTTGGGTGCCCTGCTTTTGCTGATGCAGTCACTACACAGCAGGGACCCATCTTGATGGCAGCTCTGAGGCCGAGGGCTGCCCATGCAGCTGTGTGGAGGTGGTGGTGAGACCCTCTATCTGGAAGACCAGCAGGGTGCAGCATGGTTAGGGAACTGTGGCGGCCGAAAATGCAAGTGAGTCATTGCTCTAAGGATTTCTGGACTACTCACTATCCCCATTCCTGGGCTCTGAGTCAAGAATGTAATTGAAGCCCCAGGACAATAGAGTGTGAAAGGAAAGATGTTCTCTGGTGTCAGATACCCTGGCCAACCAGACCCGAAAGCACAGAGCAGGTGCTTGGCTTTTGTTCCCGGTGCTGGCTGGGTCCCTATGCCTGGCCCCACACCCCAAACCTCTTCAGACAAAAGCCACCGCTACAAAGCTTAGGCTCCTGCCTCCTCTGGCCTATCCAGAACCTGCTCCCACTGACAACTACTGCAGAGCCCTTGTTACAAGGCTCAAGATTCAGAGGCGGAAGCCACATCCCAACAGAGGAAACTGAGAAGCAGGACCTCAGATCCTAAGGATTTCACCAGAGGAGGATGGGGATATCGTTATTGTCTGAAGAAAACTTTCAAGTGCCCCAGGTAACCTTCTGGTGTCTGGGAATAGGATCAACCACCAGGTGAGCTGGATTTTCATAGTGGCATTGAGAAGTCTCCAGGAAACCCGGGAGGCAAACGACCATCATGCCCTGGTGAAGACACAGACCTGGGCGCTCTTGCCTGCATGCCACAGAGAGGCAGCTCCCAGATAGCTGGTGATGGTTGGTCATTCCCTCAGTCATTCACTCTACTCAGGCCCCTCCCCCCCAAAGAGGGGCTGTTCTTACTGTTCACCAACACTGGAATTTAGTCCTGAAGGGCCATGAATACTCTTGCCTTCTTGTGATTTCAGGGGTAAGAGCCAACTGGGCTATCTGGCCCTGAACTATCTTAATGAAATGAACATCAGAGGAGCCTTGAAGGAGAAAAGACAGCACCATAGGGCAGCCTCACAGGTGAGTATGGACGAGACAAGGGGCAGCCTTTTCTTTGAAGCCTGGGGAGGGGGACTAGAAGGGCTATTGCAAGGACACAAGACTGAGGAGTGTTTAATAACACAACAAAATAAGTTGTCCATCATTGAGAGTTTGCTGTGTCAGGCGCTATACTAAAAACTCTGCATACAATATCTCAATCGTGCCCTGAATGCAGGCACTGTTACTATCATCCCCAGTTTGCAGACAGAGTAAGGAAGTCAAATAACTTAGTCCAAGCCACATGACCAGTAAGTCGCAGAGGTGGCTTTCAAAGTCTGGTCTTACTACAAAGCATGGGATTGTAACCACTATCCTAGATTGTCTTTCGTAGCACAGTTTGGCTCCATTTATCTCTTCTTCCCTCTATCACTGTTCATTACCAGTAATTAAGGGTCTTCTCAAAATTGAGGCAAGAATGGCCCTGGGTACATCTGAGCCCACACCCATTATTCACTTTGATCGGCTCTGCGTCTAGACATGGGGTACAGGAAAGAGAAGGGTGACGGCTGTGAAATCAGCTCTTAAATTCCAGTTGGTGTGTTTTTGGTGGTGGGAGGGAGAGGGGGGAGAAACAGAGATAACATGTAGAGATAGATGTCTTAAAGGCCTCTATTTCATCCAGTTTGGAGAAAGTGTTTTGTTTAAGAACCCAAAGCCTGGAAATCAAATGGGCTGTCTAGTCCAGGCTAGAGCAGGAATCTCTACATAGTTAAGTAGTTTACCACCATGTTTAGGGTATGCCTTCACTTAAAAGAAATACCTTTTTTTTTAAGTGTATGTTTTCATTTCCTATGATTCAGAAAAATACCCAAATTAAAACATATCAGTTCTAGTTATAGAGCAACAACTCAGAAACTATCCAAAATAATCAAAAATAGGAGAATAACAAATTATGGCACATTAACCAGATGGAATATCATATAATACCATGAGGACTAGCTTAGCGACATAGGAAGGTACTTATGTAAAAGTTTTTGAATAAAACATCGTTTGAATAAAAAGCTCTGTGCACACACACATACAGGCAAAACACATGGAAAATATTTTAAGTGGTGGCGAGATTATGAGTGATCTTTTCCTTTATAGATTTCCCTTATTATTTTCATGTTTCGTGACAAATAAAAAACTCTAAATGTATTCAATTATATGATGGCTTGTGCCTCATGTGTACATGTTGGCTTATTTACCTTGCAACCCTGTATCCAAATGTGACAAAGAGCTTTTCATTTGAACTTGCAAATTGCTGCATGTAATTTACATATTCCTTTAAATACATAACACATTATCTACTGCTGTTATAGAAATGGGAATTAATCCTTCAGGTTAGTTTTTTTCACCCAAATTTCATTATGCCATGTTTATCTGTCATCCTTGGGTGGGATCCCGCACTAGAAACGCAAAAGGAGAGCTCCCAACCGCCAGCAGTTCCTATCAATACAGTAGTGAAACCCAATTCTCTCTGGCACACCACTTCACTTTTCATCTTTCCTAGAAGGCTGGAGAACGGATTATCTGGAGATCCTCAGGGCTCCTAGCCCATTAAGAAGGCTGAAGTCTGGCAACTCCAACAGATCAGATCATTCACTGTCTCCTCCAAGGTCCATAAGAAATAGCACTGGGGAGGCTTCCCACGGAAGTGTTAGTGGCCACTCTCGTCCACTTGTGGAAATCAAACGCTCCTTTCAGACCTCCCTAGTGTAGCAGAAAGCAGGTTTTACAGTCTCTAAGGGTCTATGTAATTATTTATTCATACCCTGTCTTTGCTCTAAAGATTGAGGGGCAGCCGGTTTGCTCAGTGGTTAGAGCACAGTGCTCTCAACACCAAGGTCACCGGTTCGATTTCCACATGGGTCAGTGAGCTGCGCCCTCCACAACTAGATTGGGGACAGCGACTTGACGTAGAGCTGATGAGTCCTGGAAATACACACTGTTCTACAATATTCCCCCATTTTTTTGTTTGTTTTTTTTTAAAGAGAGAGAGAGATGCTCCATGGTAAAAGCAAAGGTATAATAAGGCCAACATTAAAAAAAAAAATTAAACAGCATAAAACAAGAAGTGGGGGTTGGTAAGAGGGGAGAATTTTAAAATTAGGTCCAGTAGAAGAAGAAACCTACAATAAAGAACAAAAAACTTGGTGGCCAAAGTAAATAGCAAAACCAAAGCATTTATAAACTGGCAGAGATCTTGTTTCTAAGGTTGGAAAGGTAAAGGTCCATTGTGAAATGCCTGTGGCTGGAGTACTAAGAAAATTATACAGTATGCCCAAGGGAGCCTTTCCCATTGATTTTAGGTGGTTAAAAATCTTCCAGGAAGGGGGCATGATGTCTGTTTTCAAAGCATGCCTGCATCATTTACTTTCAATTTGCCATGCAATCATATCCTGTTATTTTTTAATGTGTGTGTATTGCTTCCTCTAGATTATAGACTTGAGGGCAGGAAATCCATTTTATGCTCTTTCTATATTATCCTACAACCCCCAACCTATAGTCCCTAAAATACTGTGTGTGCTTCTTAAGTGGAAATGGAATTTAATTTAGTCCCAGAGGCCAAATCATGTATAATCTTAATTTCCATATATTCTCTAGTTACTAGAAGACAATGTGAAAGTTCTTTCTGTGTTTAAGAGAAAGTGAACAGAACAAGAGTTTGGAGTAATAAAAAATCATAGCCAGAGGGGGAAGAAAGAATACAAGCCAGAAACAGTAGACATTCCAGAGTTTTCAAGTAGAGTGTTAGCGACTGAAAAGATGTGAGCAGTTTTGCCAGGATATGTGACTAGAGACACCCCATTGAGGCACATTTTCTTTACATGTAGTACATTCCTATTCCTAGGCAAATTATTCTGCCTTGTTCCTTTTTAATTTCCTGGGAAGGTGCTAATGCAGAAAATCCCAGAATGTTCTAGAAAGGAGTACTTTCTGAGAACAGGAAGACAAACCATGGAATGACAATCTCCAAGCTGAGTAAGCCAACGATTAATCACATCCTGGCTGGGTTCCGAGATGCAGATATGCTAGTCTTCCCTATGAAGCCATCACCTACCTTAAAAAGAAAAACGAAAAACCCTACTGCTTGTCCACACGTCTAATATGCTGATTACTGGGCTGTCAGCAACAATACTGGACTGTTTGGGGACAGTGACAGGGCTCACTTCAGATAATGGCCCTGAAGGGGTCCAGAACAACCCAAAAGGTACCCCTTTGGCATGTGAATTATTCTGAACTGAAGGTAATCGAGACCCTGCAGGCTCATGAGAAACTTTCACTTCTCCCTTAAATAATTTAAATTTGGGCCTTTCCCCTACGAAGAGTTATTACTAGAGATATAATAACTTTTAATCTATCTACAGGGCAGGGCAAATATCTAACTACTAAACATCTGCTTTTCTTACCATCCTGCAAATGATGTCCCTCCCCTCTGAAGTCCCAAGGTGCTTTTCCTCATCCTGAGCTCAACATGTCACAGGTATCTCATGTTAACCATCTGTCCTTGAACCTGTTGTGTAGAGGGGACCTCTGACTCTCTCATACTTGTGGGGTTTCCGTACATGTGTAATTGAATTTGGTTATTTTTCTCTTGTTCATCTGTCTTGTGTAGATTTAAGTATTAAATTAGCCAAAAGAACCTTGGAGGGTAACGTTTCTTCCTCCCCAGCCGTGTTCTTGACCACAGCAATTCAAGCAGTTACTCGGTAATTTGTTTTACTGTGAAACATGGTTTTCACAGAGGAAGTGGGCTTGGGATGGGGTGCTGATGTGGGCTGTGGTCAGCGTATCAAACCTTGGCTCATGGGAAGGCCACGGGCCTATATTATCCCCCTGCATGTACCTGAGAGTTTAATATTCAATTTGTGAGTCTAAGCAACAAGACTTCCACTGAAAAGACAGTATTCCAAATCCCGAGTATGTCCTGGGTTGAAAACAGATATGGACTCACTACCTTCTCACTCCCATCTCCACACAGCATCCACAGAGCCGACTCTACCGTGCCTCAGGCCCAGCCATGCCCAGTCGGCCCCTTGGGAGACAGAATGGAGAATTACCCTTCAGTCGCACACACACAAAGGACTCTTTACCTTTCCTGTCACTAGCTTTCCTCTGGGGACAGTGGATACTGCAGCGGTCCTGCCAAGTGGTTCCTCAAGAAAGAACAAGGGCTGACCTGCCTTCATTTACATCTACGGCAAGGCCTATGAGCAGGATTCCACATCCTGTCTGCTTCCACACAGCAACATTCAAATGCAGTTTGAGAATGGAGCAACAGAAACTTATCTTCAAAGGCCAGTGTTTTGCTTAAAAATAAAATGTGAATCAATTACTTGGCGATATTCTTCATCTCCTGTGCATAGGTGACTAACGATTCCAGAACTGTTACTTTAGCATTTGTGTCTGGGCCATTTGTCCAATCAACAAATGTATGCTGAATATCTGTTATGTATGGGGTACCATTGCAATGCAATGAATGGCATGGGGAAGGGAGTTACTTTTAGTTTCCCTAAGGACCCAGTCCGAGGGGGGAAAAAGGCTCAGGGCTGAGGAGCAGATAAAGGGCTGGAGGGAGCACTTTATACATCACCTCGTTTAGTTCTCAGCCTTGTGAGGAAGCACACAAGCATGTGAAGAGGCAAACCACCTATCTCCTTTAAAGGTGAAGAAATTGCTGCTCCAATGGCAAAATTACCCCGGAGCACACTGAGTGTGGAGGGTGCAAAGCTGGCCCTTCTGGTTTCCAAGGCCTGCCCTGGGCTGCCTGCCCCACAGGAGAGCTACACTCCATGGGGTTGGACTCAACTAGCTGAATGACTGAGCAAGCCACGAAACTTCTCTAGGCCTCTCCTGCTCTGAATCGGCATTTCAGTTAGGCCATCAGCCCTGGCAGGCCCTGATAAGGCCGTGACTCGTCTCTTTGTTCTCTGTGGCCTTGGGAACAGATGGAAATAAAACTTTCACAGGCAGCAGGAACCAGTCTTACCCTCTAGGTCGATGCCCATTTGTCAAAAACTTGGCAAAAGTTGCACTCGCATTAGTGAACCCTCAACATAGCTTCATTCACTGTTTGACACATAAAATTTATGACATCTGTTGGAGGAATGTAGCTCTGAAAACCCTCAATGTCAAAAAGTATATATAATGGAAGGAACACTTCTTGCACTGCCTGACATTTCTAATTTCTTTCCAAACCCCTGTCTCCAATTCTGGAAATGATGGCTCCCTGAGCACCCCAGTGGGTTGTTTTTTTTTTTAATTGGAGAATTCAGATTTTTTCCCCTAAATGTACATCTAAGTGCAGATTGAAAAAAAAGTTACATCTACAAATCGTGTTGACAGGTTGAAAAAATGGTTAACACATACTCAAATATGTGTTCAAGTAAAAAAGACATTTTTTTTTTCCTGGAGAAAAATATCAGGCCAAAAGTATTAAACTCCAGAGGATACATGCCAGCATATACAAAAATTAGATTTTGTTTCTGCTAATGGAATCTCTAGGAGCAATAAGGGAACTCTTCTCCCATGCCAGTCTCAAAAAGTTCAGAATGTATCCACAGGTGCTTTTCTTTTATCCCTAATAACAGCCTGTAGAACACTCATCACAAATTTAAAGATTTTTGGAAGATGCGCATATTCTTCCACTTAGCCTTTCTCTGCAGAGCTCCAGCGTTTTATTCTGAACAGGGCAACGTTTCCAGCAGTTCATTCTGAACTATGGGCCTCCTGAGTGGCAGCAGTGGAATTGAGAGCATCAATCTTGAATTCTTTCTCTGTACTTCATGGTTTTCAGTACTTCATGATGACTGTTACCAGATCCCAGCCTCCAGGTTGCCGTACTGAAGAGCCCTAATCTCTCACGGAGGCATGTTTATCACATTGGGTCAGATCCAAGGTATGTGCCACGTGGAGACAGGGTGTCCTCCCTTTTCTACGTATCAGAGATCAGGTACTAATTCTTCGAATTGGCATGATGCTTCATTAATGGATTTTATCTGATCCTTGGGACCCAGAGAGGTTAAACCACCCACTTGTGATCATAACTGCACGCTGACTTAACTTACATCTTCCCAGTGTCCTCCTCTCCCAAGTGTACCTTCGGCTACAACTGTTTGTTTCTGTCTAGTAGTTGCTTTTCTTCTGCTGCAAAATGTCTGAAACAAGCAGAGGAAGAATCCAAACAGGGCTTTGCAGTTGCACAGGCCTATGTTTTGAACCTCACCCTACTGCTTTGTGATCAAGGAACCGTGAGCAGATTTGCTCCGCCTCCCTGTGTTAGTACAATGGGGATGGATGTGAAGCTGAAATAACACTGGTCAGGTGCTTATTATATACTCTGGCATATGGTATCTGGCAATAGCATTAACGACCATCATAAACTGGGGCAAAGTCAGTGTGGTCCCAGCTTCAGCAAGTTAGACATTAAATATCCTCTGTGGTCCCTGGAGCACACGTGGCAGGCGGAGGATAGCAGCAGGTAATGGTCATCCAGAATGCCCTGGGGGCTGTGCTATGTACCATGTTACATGGGTTATACATTTGAGTTCCATGATAATCGCCTGTGAGCTAGGTGCTAATCTCATCCCCATCTCAGAGACGAAGAATCTCAGATTTAAGGACAGGCTAGGCAGCTAGTGAAGAGGAGGCCAGATCTGGCTCCCAAAGTGAAAGAGTACCGGGTTTAGGAAAGGCCTCTATGAGTAGAGTGACGCACAGAGGCATTTCCTGTCTAGGGAGGACGGGCAGAGGTGAGCCTATGGGTGTGAAGATGTGGGGAGGTCAAGAACCAGAGTGTTAATTTGCCTTTTCACAAGTGGAAACTAGAAACTCAGGCTCCAGGCTTCTGAGTGGTTTCTCTGCCCATCCTTTCTTTCTGTGGAGGGAAAAATCCTGACTAAAGGGCTTGAAAGAACAGCTACAGAAATATTTAATACTTTTCAATGAAAATATTACCCATGCAACCAAGTGAGTCTTCCTTTACTTCCATTCTACCATGTTTCTTTTCATGAGCTCGTCCTTCTCCCCCCCCCCCCCCGTAGCCCAAGTTTGGCCAACTAATATTAATTGTTGTAATCTATTTTTGTTTGCTTAAAAGTCTTCAACAGTGACCTACGATATGTTTAGTTTCCAAGTCTGAGAAAATGAAGATGTACTGGAATTTAGAATTCAACATGAGACAGAAAGCAGAAAAATCACAAAGACTCCTTAAAGCGATACCTTTAAGTAGATTCACACTGCTGGGGACAGTGGCAGATTTAGTGCATTAACCCATAATTTGCTGATATGTGTGTATGCCACTGCTGAAGGCTTAGCTGATATTTGAGGGAAAATTTCCAAACCAGTAAAACTACTGCAAAAGTCCTCTTAAGTATGTGGAGATATATACCAATGAGATGGAGAAAGGCTTTTGGAAAAGGTCTTTCCCGTCTGGTGGTGACGTTAACAGATCAATGGGATGCTGCCTTGAGTGCTTCTGGGAGGGCAAACCATGAAACTCAGTTTTCCCCTGGACTTTGGGGTATTGTTTTGCTTTAAGAAACCATTCGTGAGGCAATGTAGGTCGATCACAGGACCTACAGTTCACAAAGTGAAAACATACAAACGACAGGACCACTAAGTTTAGAAAATGTCCTACAATGTGCATTTTATTCCATATCATTATACAATGTTTACATATACAGTAGTCCCCCCTTATCCGCGGTTTCCCTTTCCTCGGTTCCAGTTAACTGTGGTCAACTGTGGTTGCAAAATAATGAAATGGAAAAGTTCAGAAATAAAACAATTTCTAAGGTTTAAATTGCATGCCATTCTGAGTAGTGTGATGAAATCTCGCACTGTCCCGCTCAGTCCCACTAGGGATTGAATCATCCCTTTGTCCAACGTCTCCACGCTACCTGATATTCTACCTGCCCATCAGTCACTTAAGAAGTAGCACTTGGTTATCATATCAACTGTCATGGTATTGCAATGTGTGAGTTCAAGTAACCCTTATTTTACTTAATAATGGCCCCAAAGTACAAGAGTAGTGAAGCTGGCAATTTGGACATGCCAAAGAGAAACCATAAGTGCTTCCTTTAAGTGACAAGTTGTGTATGTAGAGGAAAAAACATAGTATGTATAGGGTTCAGTACTATCCGTGGTTTCAGGCATCCATTAGGGGTCTTGGAACATATCTCCAGTGGGTAAGGGGGGACTACTGTAGTTATAACTCTTAAGAAAATGTTTTTTTTTTTTTTTACCATTTGTATGAAGTGCCTAAATCTCTCACTTTAACATGGAGAAATGAAAAGAGTGGAAATCTACATCACATGCTATCCTATAAGTTGTAATGAGCTGCAAGTGTACCAATTAGAAGGAAACAGAAGTCTTAAAAAGAGCAGCGTGGCTTACACACCCTTGGCTTAGTGAATTCAGGCATACAGAATCCATAGTCTCATCTCATAGTAAAACTCAAGACAAAATAAATTATTGTTGGACAGAACTCAAAATTGTACAATATTGAATGAAAGACCACAGTGGGACTTTTTGTTTAAAGTAGCACCAATCTACACCTGATTGTTTCCAACAGTAACCTTCCTGTTGAACATAGCGTTGGCACTGGGAGTCAAAATCTTTCTGCTTTAGTGAGGATTCCTAGACTGACTGAGCATACTGCGTTGCTAAACTCTCTACAAAGTGTGGCAACATCAACTTGGGAAATGGCACATTTAAATCACTACTGCTCTGACATGGGCTTGCCTTTTCGTGTGTGTGTTCTCCCCCCCACCCCCCACCTAGCTGGTCTTTTGTGGATGTTTCCGTGACAGCGGTAAAAGTAAATAAAAAATGCATTTAAGGGGTTTCATGGTAAGCATGGTGTTTAAAAACAAAACAAAATAAACAACAAAAACATGAAAGAATGTGGTCGCAGCTAAGGAGGTTTTCACATGTTGTTTAACTCCAGTAAAGTCTGATCCAGCATCTGATGCATACTAAGGTTTTCTTCTTTGGCATGAGCCACTTTCTCTGTGGTGGGATTAGAAAATTAAGTCATGAATAGCTGCACTTTGGACACAATGGTGGTTTGTACATTTAGGCAGGCAAACATCAATCACAAACACAGGAGAAGACGATTAGGACCAGGCATGCTTGTAAGACATTACTCATTTCCAGACAAGGACCTACAGAGACGGAAGCCGGCTTTGACCCAAAGGAACTACAGGCACAGCAGGTTCTCACAGAGTGGTCAGGTGAACCTTCACCAACAATCCACGCTGGGACTAAAACACAGGTGGGGTTTGGTGAAGGTTCACTGGTCATGTGCTATGGGAACAGGGAGAGGTGCTTGCAGCACTGAAGTTAATCACAGAGAACATTTCTGAGTTACAGGCAGTTAAGGGTCTGGGAGTTGTGCTGCAACACAATCTCACAGAAAACAAAGATGACGTAAACAGGTTTTCTGACAACTTTTGAAATGATTTATTTCTGTTGCTCATTAAAAAAAAATTATCAACATGTTTCATGCACACTTCAGTAGGACATTCTCTTACTCCTCTCAGTGTTCTATTTATTATCAGCATGACATTCTCACCAGATTCCAACAAGACAGACTGAATAAAGCATACCTTTTAGACAATCAGGGACTTCTGCCATGAGCTCCTGTTTTCAAAAGCTATTTTGCCCAAGCATAGGTACATTGAATCATATTTCAAACACTATACCAGGTATTAAGAAATTAGGAATATGAGTATGTAATAGTACTATATATATACATATTATATATATTACATCCATATATAATATATATGTATATATATATAGTTATACACATACACACCCCTCTGCTTTGGCTTTCTAACTTAAAAGCAGGACTCAGTTCTCTACAGGAAAGAGAAAACATTTTTTTGGGGGGGGGCGTCTTCATTACGTATTAATTCAAACAAGAGGACCTACTGTTGCAAAGAGGAGTGTTGAATTAATTAATTGCTATATTTATTCATAAACACAATGTATGCATTTTACCATACAGCTTTTCTGGGATTAAAGAGAACTGAATTATTCCAGATATATGAGGAAAATGTAGGTAAGGCCAGCCTTTCAGCTGAATCCTTTCATGTACATTTTGGCCGAAAGCAACTGTTTTCAACCCTATAGATGAAGGTACGACAGTCAGTCTTAGATTTCCTGCCCATGGGCTCCATTCCTAGAATTTAGCCCAATTTCTTTCCCACTTAAGTTTAGTCCTCATTCAGGGCCAGCTTTAGTTGGTTAGTTAGGCGGCGGTTTTGCTCAAGTTGCTGGTAGAGTTGATCTGTACAGGTCAGCAAGCAGGTTAGCAGAAGAGAAAGAAGAGGCAGAAGAAGAGAGGTTAGCTAGACGTGGAGTGATGGAGTTAACAGACAGAACACAGAGATACCTCAGACACCGGTCACGTGCTGAGCAGGACGCCTTTACCCTATGGTCATCTGTCCTGTGCTCAGGTAGGTAGATGGTAAAGGCCTGGGAAACTCAGGAAGAGCTAGGATCTCACACTTGTGGGAAAGGGAGGAGAGGGGAGGAGGAGGGAGAGGGAGGAAAAAGGGAGGGGAGGGGAGGGGACGGGAGGGAAAGGGAAAGGAGCAGCAGGGTTTGAGGAGAGAGTGGATGTTCCTATTGTACCTCAGGACAACCGCTGTGTGAACAGAACCGAATGCAGTTTCTGGCATCCAAGGAACTGAGGCAGGGCTGGAGGTGAGCCCAGCGTATCATCTACTCCTTAGTAGGGCTCAGTGGAAATCTTACTGTGAAACTTCAACTTGCTAATTGCTGCTCACCTCTTCCCGGAATCCTTTTCATCTCCATTCCCAGGGCTGGCTTTCCTTTCAGGTAGTACCAAGAGACACTACCCCTTTTGCATTAACACTTTTTGAAACGTAGAACTAAGCTCCCTCTCCCTGCCTCCCAATTACCATGATACAGGATGCAAATTCTGAAAGCTCCCGTACAGCTTTTATACCCTAAACAGCAAAAGAACACTTACTTATCTCCACTCAAAACTGACATAACTTACAAGGTGTGATCCAACAATACAGTGAATGTTTAAATTAAAAAAAAAATTACTACAGTAAGAGACACATTGCCATTAATCCCCTTCAAAATACTCATCCTCGCTTTGAACATACTTATCCCATTGTTTTTGCCACTTTCTGAAGCAGTTCTGGAAGTCGTCTTTCATGAGTGTTTTTAGTGGCTGCCTAATTGTGATGGCTGCCTTGATGTTCTGAATCGATACAAAACGTTTATCTTTCATGGTCATTTTGTCTTGGGGAAGAGCCAGAAGTCTCACTGTGCCAGATCTAGTGAATAAGGTGGATGAGGACACACAGTAATGTTTTTATTTGACAGAAAAAACACACCAGAAGTGATGTGTGACCCGGAGCGTTGTCATGATGGAGGATGATTTATGGCACACTTTGAAACACACCTTCTCCCAACCATAGCTCACACCAGACTGACTGCACCGAACAAGTTGAAACTTGTCACACACTGTTACTAAGGCTCGACAGGCCACTTCCCATATTGAAGACCCCTGCCTCACTGGATAGCGCTCAGCAGCAGCATTCACTGTATTTTTTGATCACAACAGAAAGGCTCCAAGTCACACATCACTTCTGATAGGCAATTTCTGCCAAATAAAAACATTACGGTGTGTCCTCCTCCACCTTATTCACCGGATCTGGCACCAGGCGACTTCTGGCTCTTCCCCAAAGTCAAAATGACCATGGCAGGAAAACGTTTTGAATTGATTCAGCACATCAATGCAGCCATGACAGTGCCATTAAAGACACTCATGAAAGCGGACTTTCAGAACTGCTTCAGAAAGTGGCAAGAACGATGGGATAAGTGTGTTTGAAGTGAGGGGGAGTATTTTGAGGGGGATTAATGGCAATGTGTCTTTTACTGTAATAAATTTTTTTTTTAAAATTTAAACATTCGCTGTATTGTTTGATCACACCACGTACTTCTTGAAGATGGCCCTCATGTTTGGTGCTAGATGGCCGTGTATAAAATTAACAAAATCTTGAACGTCTAGAGAGACCAGTGTGATGTAAATTTGACACATTGGCAAGTAATCTGCTCCCGTGGCAAGGAAGCCAACCGCAAGAGTCAGTCTTGTCTGATGGTCCGGGGACACCCATACAATGACAAGAGCCTGGCACCTACCATGAAAAGTTGGAGGACACATGATTGTTTTGAATGATGCTGACAACCTGGGCCCAGAAATTCTACTTAATGATCTTGAAAAGCTGAGAGTCTTACCCCTGGGAAGAATGAAAATGTGGTGTCTAGCTCAAGGTCTGCTGGGAACTTGATCAATTCTTATTTTACCTTTCTCTTATAATGGTAGGAGATGTGGAGGATGCTATATTCATTATGCCTTCCAGGTTGGACTATCTCCTGCCTTGACCTTTTTTGCCTATCCAAATTTTCTGAATATTCAAAAACCCTGGTCAAGTGTCACCTCCTCCAGGTAGCTCCCAGTCAGAATTATTCTCTTCCTCTGACTCTAAATGCACACCATCTATTAGTTCAGTCTCACTTCACTCATCTATCTTCCCACAAGATGGCCAACTCATCGAGGGCAAAGAACATTTCTGGTTCATCTCTTTACCACGTCCCCACGACCATCCACAGTGCCTTGCATTTGGCATATGCTTGCAAAACCTAAGTCTCACCAGTACATTCATTCTATCACATGGGGGAATATTGCCACAGGCAGGTAGGATGTCTGTTTGCTGAGCCAATGTTTGGCCAAGCTGGAAGAACTTTGGAGAAACCCTAGAGAATCCAGAGGATCACTGTGAATTCAGCTTAAATGACAGCTGTTGCTATCACACCGTCCTTTGGATCTGTTCCATTTCAGCAGACATGGAGCTGGCAGGCCTGGGAGGTCTGAGGGCAGGGACCAGAACTGGTTATACACTTGGAAGTATTTCCCCTCCTGCTCTACCTCCCAGATGTCTGGGCTCTAGTGCCCATCCAGATTGACCAATGCTTTCGGTTTGGCCCAACCAAGGCTCCTGCAGCAGCTGTAGCTATGTATGGCCTCTAACCTTGAAGCCTGGGCTCTGACAATTTCTTGGTAATATCAACTTGCTATTTATCCTCTTGTATATCCGTATCTTCTTGGGCTTTTCCAGATTTGCCTTCCCAATCTATCAATTGCCCATTTTCTCTTGTAGAACATACTTATAGAAAGTGTGAAAGTCTCTGGGAAGGTTTCAAAACAACAGATGTGCCTCCAGAATTAACTATACATATGCTCAGCAGAACTTTGAGATTTGTCATTTTATCTATTGCAGATAGCAGGGTTACTCAGAGAAGGGCCCACTTCTATTACTCTGAATTTAAAAAAGAACAAGGCAAGAATTGTAGTCAAAAGCAGGCCCAAGGAGCCTCAGGAAAAGAAGAACATGAAATTACAGAAATCTTTATTATGCTGTCAAGGGAAAGACATTATCCCGAATCTAAATTTTAAAAGGTCTACTATACCATCACTAAAATACTTTAATTTACAGCCCTCTTAGTATTTATTATCTACTCTGAAGTCTTTGTGGAGCGATTGACAGTATTTTTAGCTTGTCCAAATCTATCTGAGTATGCACTGAGTATAAATAGTGGTACATCAAACCACTTAGGCTAACACAAACTGCACACAAATGAAGATCAACCACATTTAAAACACAGGAGAAATACAGCCAGATTGTTGAGGATGGAGAAATACTGGAAATTAGGAAACAAAAGCCCATGTTAGTTTAAATTTCTAATTTTGCAACGTGTTTTTTAAAAAATCACTTAATTGCTGTTTTCGAACTGAAACAGTGAAGCCCAAATAAAATATAACTATATTCTGAACAATTTCCACTACCTACTTTTTTAGGAGGGAAAAAAAAAGAATCAATGTGTCCACAATTTTCTTTTTTAAATAGCTATTCCTGCAAAAATTATGTATGCATAACCCCTCCTAAAGAATACGTGATGGGTTTAGGAACACAAAAATGAATCTCAACTTGAACATAATCATATTTAGAAAACCTACAATGTCATTTCATGATCAAAACGAAGGTGACTGAGTAATGAATACACGTTCAAAAAGTTGTAACTGTTCTTTGCGCTGTAAAAGCACAATCAACAATAACCTCAGCTTACGTAGTCTGCATCCAAGTTCTTTTTCACCTTTCCCTACATGTGACTTCCTAGCAGGGTGGGAAGGCTACGGGGCCTTCATCAGAGGATTTCAATGGTTAGCCATATCCTGCAAAGCAGGGCCATCTCAAAATCAACACAGAGGGCTCACTACTTCCCCAACTACATCTCTGGCAGAGGTAGACTGCTCAAGGTGGATTTCCGACTCCAACAAGCAGTGCTTCTCAATCCAGACTACCATCACAACCCCTAAAAACAAACAAACAAACAACAAACAAACAAACCCACCCCACAAGTGCCCAGGATCTGACTCTAACCTTTGCAAACTAAAACTCTGAGAGGGACCCGGGGATGAGTATTTTTTTTAAACATCCCACAAGAAACTACTGCCTTAGATACTGTTGGTATGTAATGTATAATGTTCAGAATGAGGGAAAAAAAAAAAGGCAGCCAAAAATTAACCCTCAAATGCGTGAAGCAGATTTGTAGTTTTATTCGGTGTTGAAACTAAAATGTCAATAAATAAGTAAAAAGAATAGCAAACAGAAATAGCTTACACAGTGTTTATTTCACACTGAATGAAGAGCTCCTGTACAACAGAAAGCAGTGTGTGTGGCCCTAGAGCAGGACGCTAAAAGCAAGAACCAGAGGCAGCTGGGGAAGAGACAAACTGCAGCGCTCAGAGAGGTGGAACGTCCAGCTTGATGAAGGGGTCTTGGGAGGAGTGAAGCAAAGAAACTTATCTGCATGAAGAGAAAAGGTGGAAGAAAAAAGAAAAGTGGCACAATGAAAAAAGGGAAACGAAGGCTAACAGAACAGCAGCACTTGAAGCACAGGCAAGAAGCCACATGCAAAACGCGCAGCCAGCCAGCCAGCCACACCTGTGGGAGGAGGTCGGGCCTCATCCCCTAGCATCCCGAGGCAACACAGGCCCCTCTGGGTAAGGGTCAATTTTAAGAAGACCCATGAACCGGATTTAAAACCAAATTTCGTGCTAACACCACTTTTCAGAATATTTAATCATACTCGATGTTACAAGTTTTCCCCACAGAATCACCACGTTTATGGTCGTATGGAAAAAAACCTTGGAGACAGATGATCTGACCTACCCCCTCATTTACAAATGAGGGAGGGGGGATGGAATTCTCTCTAGTTTTCGTGGTGATGTCATGTCTCGAAGGGGAGTGTGGAGATTCTCTAAGCTGTAAGGCAGCAGGCACATGCCATACTCTTCAAGCTGCCATTTTTCTGCATGGGTAAAGGAAGGACAGGTGGGCCTGGAAAATGAAGTTCCCAGCTTATCTGGAATTCAGTGCTAGAGTATCAGAATAAGAAAACCCTCTGTGAAACATTCCAGGTTAGAATTTAAAGAGGCAGTATAAGCTGAATGTTTAAGTTTGGTTAGTAATATGTAAATTAGTTGTGTATGCTCAAGGATCTCATGAAAACAAGACTATTTACTCCAACTCTTACTGCCTCACAGTAGTAACAGCTGGACCACTAACTCCCAAACTCACACTGGACATTCCGTGTTTTATGTCCCATTTCCTTGACACAAGTTCTGGTGTTTACTGGGGTATTTTAATTTCTTTTATATAAACACAGAAAATGAAAGCCTCTGTTACACAGCAGAGGGTTCACTTCTATCTAGAATTCTTCACTAGAGCATTCCAGGAAGAGATGCTCTTTTACAGCACCATTCTTCGGGTGCACTGCATCAAGTTCCTGTCCCTGAAACCCTCAGTAACCTGACCCTTTAGGGTTCTTAAATTTGTATTTCTTTTTTGAAAATGATCACATTTTATTTCACGGAATCTCAGGAAACCAATTTTTGATAGTTCTTTGGGAAGTTGCTGCACAATTGCATGGCCTTCTAATTTTCCTTGAGCCTAGTTTAGTTTCCTAAAAGGACAGTGCTCAAGTCAGTCACATTCCAGCTCACGGCTTGGTGGGAACCATCTAGCTTAAGAGACCGGGCAATGAATGGATTCTGAAGGAAAATGACTTATACATACAGACTTCATCTACTTGGCGTTGGTATTAGTAGAATGTGGACAAAACGACCATCCTAGATTATGCAGAGTTAAGCAGAAAGGTGCAAAGACAGAGATCCTGGAAGCACAGAAGCGAGCGGTGGTGAGTTTATCATGTTAGCATGAGGGCACGGATGTGAGCAGGCAGGGTGGATGAACATTTACATGGAAGTCATATCGTTGAGAGCGTGGTCCAGCTCCTCGCTGATGGCTTTGTACTTCAGTTTCTGAGCATACAGCTCGTCTATGACCAGGAAGTAGAAGGCAGAGGTGCAAGGACATGGAGAGTGATCAAGAGATCAAGGGTGAGTGAGGGTGGCATGGGCGCCATCCCGACACAGCAGCAAGAAAAGGGCAATGCATGAAGGAATTGGTGCCGCAGCAGGTGGCCAATGCAGGAGGCGTGCGTTTTGTTTTTAAATGAATTGGAACAAAAACAAAAAGAACAAAACCCATTAGAAAATAAAACAAGAAAGATGCAATATGAAAATCATAACAAATATGGTAGGTATATCAGCAAACCACGTTAAGCCCTAAACAAAACCACAGAAGGCTGTCTCCTGGCTAATAATAGAATGTCTTTCTCTTCTAGAGCTACACTTTAATTACATCGGAGTAGTCAGCCACCTGCAACTAGAAACAGTGGAAAAAATATCCAAGGGCAGTGTTTTGGAAGAACTGTTTGTGACTACAGTCTGTAATCCTTCATCTGGCTCCACCTTCAAACCACTGACTTCCTGACCAAAGGAGACCACTGGGATGTGCATTTCTTAGTGCCATGTAAATTGCTCCTCGTGGTCTTCCCGCTCAAGCTGCCCTGTTGTGGTCCAGGGGGTCTGACAAGCGAGGACAGCCGCACTTTTTATGGCGGTGCTGTGCCAACTCTGCAAATTAGTTTTTGTATTGATGGTTCCAGACTTTGCTGTACTCCGGCAGGTTTGTTTTGCAACCATTTGTCATTCTCTCTCCTCTGCTAGCTTGGTTATCATCTGCAGCAACCTCTAGTCCCTTCTCTAGCACCTTCCACCTTGGATGTATAGATTTTATGTACTTTTTCTTTTTCACGGCTGACCCTTCATAAGCTTCCAAGCTCAACATTTAGAATTTCTGTGAGACAGAGTCAGTGTGACCACAATAAAACCTAAATATCTTATGGGAGAAATGCTTAAGTTTAATATAATCTCAAAATACAATGCCCTGTTATCTCCTACTCCCCTTTCAGAACACAGAGCATTTGCCAAGGTAACTAATGACACAAAACCCCAAACCCCAACACTGAATTCATACTTGGAAGAAGATGGGTTGTGGCTAAGAACAAATCCATACCATTCTGACAATTAGGAGGTATCACTAATGATAGAAAATATACCAAATGACTGTGGTCATTCTCACCTACAACCACCTTACCCACAGTGAAAACTTTTGAGGAGTGTGAGGTAAAACAGGACGGCAGCTGCCATTACAAAAAGAGACGTGCCCCCGCCTCGTGGCTAACAGTCATCTGATGAGCAGAAGACTCAGGTCCAAGAGTTTAAGAGCCGCAGAATGAAAACCCCAAGGACAGACAGGAGGAAAGTGCAAGAGCAAAGGAGTATATCAAGGTGGATGCACTTGGATTAGAAAACTGTTTGGCCAGGTCAATATTCAACCATAAGGATAAAATTAAAAACAAAACTGAAGATCTTACCTTCTAAGTCATCAATGCTTTTCTCCAATTTAGTTACTGACCTCTCTGCAAACTCAGCTCGAGTCTCAGCCTGTAATGATTCAATTTATTTCAATCAAAATTGGGGAGTTTTAGATTTCCCGTAGCTACAAATATAGGGACAACTAGAGAATGGGAATCAAGCACAGCACCCATACAATGGGTCAGAAACTACTCGTCAGTCAGTAACTGCAGTGAGACGGGGCAGCTAGTGCAACACATTAACTCCGAGACCACCTCTGAATATTCCTGATGTGGAGCACACCTTTAAAATGAAAAAGCCCTGACCTGCTCCATAAAAACACACTCATTTAAAATCCTGCTGGTTTCACCCAAAACACTCATAACATTACCTCCTTCAGCTTGTCAGAAAGGACCTTGATCTCTTCCTCATATTTGTCTTCCTTCTGAGAGTACTGTAATTAGAAAGAACGTTCCAGATGTCAGACCACAGCTCACTCTATACTCATGTCTTCTAATACACAGAGAGTTGCAGCCCAGCCACCAGATGTTGAAGCTCCCAGGAGGTAACGGAGCCTTGGCGATCAAATGGCACACTACAATATAGTCTCTGTTTTCCTGCCTATTGTTTTACATGGGGTAAGAACAAGATAACATCCATTTGGCACTTGGCTTAAATTAAATTTTTACAGATGACTCACATACTCAAAATATATTCTCTATTAAAAAAGAATCTGTTATCCAATAACCATCAGGAAAGCTCCTCAAAACGATGCCATTTATGAAAATGCCTACTGGATGACCGCTTTCCTTGGGAGGGCCTCGGAAGAGAGAAAGCGGGTGTCTTCTGAGTATCTCCTAGAAGACGCCTCCTCCCCACGCCGTGCTCCTCGCCTACCTTCTCGGCCTGAGCCTCCAGGGACTTCAAGTTGTTCGTCACAGTTTTCAGCTCTTCTTCAAGCTCGGCACATTTGCTAATGTTTTCGATCAGAGGCAGAAAGGGTGGGAGACAAGCCAGAAAAAGAAGAAGAGAAAAGGGAGAAGGATGGGAAAAAATGAAAACTGAGTCCTAGAGAACAAAGGGCTGCCTTCAAGTAGCCAAATCATCAGGTAGTAAAACACTCAGTTTCACCATGGACACTGTCCCCCAACCTTGCAGCAGCAAAAGGCAGGGTGACAAAATCCAACAACTTTGAAGTGTGATAATTTGGCTTCTTTTATGGCTGCACCAAAGAGCATTTATGAAGGAAAACAAAGGAGTGTAAAGGACCCAAGAAAGCACTTAAAGCAAGATATAAGATAGCAGAGGGTGTAGTGAAGGTGCAGTCGTTATACCAAACAGACCAGTAGGTATTGGAAGCTGAAAGACGTCTGGGTTGCAGTTAAACCTAAAAACCACACATGAGCCATCAGTACCTTATCCTCTGCAGCCATTAATGCTTTCAAGGTCTGATCCATTATTCTTAATTGTTCTTCCAGCTGTCGAACTTGGCTGTTAGTGGACACAGGAAATGCACAAGGCCATTCTCAAAATCAGTGTGCAGGTAAGGCATGCAGTGATACACGCATTCATACAGACTCCCCACACAAGTCCTCTGTGTTCCAGACTCGTGGCTCATCCACATCAAATGAGCACATAAGGAGCCCGGAGCTGAAACGTAAATGTGCAGCTGCCAGAAGGTCATGCTGTTTAGTCACTGCTCTGCAGCACCCCACACATGGCCTCCTGGCGCCAGGCCCGCTTACCCTTCTGAGAGCTCAGCCCGCTCCTCTGCACGCTCCAGGTCACTCTCAATGATGACCAGTTTACGGGCCACCTGCAGCAGGGCAAACATAATACACACATACCATGGGGCTTGCATGCGTTGAGTAAGAGGGTGTGTGGGGATGGGGATTGGATCCATCAGCCCCTAAGAGATACTGTATTGTCTACAAATAAGAGGATCCTCTTTCCCGGACAGGAGAGAAGTAAGTCTCCATCAGGAGTGCCAATGGAGAGGAGACCAGAGGCTTCTGCTCACAAAGACCCAGAATGGTTAGCTATGAGTGGGCAGTCTCATTTTAAGTCTGACCCAGGTGCAGTCAGTATAATTATATAGTAGCCAGACCAAAATGTGGAAGGAGGGCGAAATATGAGAGTCACAGTCTCAAAAATAGCAGTATGATGAGATGTAATGCATTCTATGCTGAAAAGGTAGGGGCTGCCAAGAAAACACTGAAAATGATCCTGAGAATTTCATCAATTTAGAGCTCTGTACCTCAATCTCCATTTGGTGGAGGAGGTTAAAAATGCCAAGAGAATAGCAAGAGAAGCTAATATGATATGAGCGGTGAGATGACTCAGGAAGTCAAGTCTGCATTCAGTGGAAGAAAGAACCTGAGAGGAGAAGGGATCCTCTGAGGCATTTCAAAATTAGTGGGCATAGTGTAATATGGAAGTAATAATAATAATAATGAGTCGATGCCATTTCAAGATAGCCATGGTACAGTAAGGGCAAAACTAAAACCTTAACTGTCATATTGGCTCTGTTATCATAGGAGGTTGTTTGCATGGGGCCATGACCATGAAATTCACCTGTGACCCTGTGTTGATAATGGGATTCTACCACCTTGAGGAGGGAGGACGACAGATTGAAAACGTCTTCCATGAACTGACTGAACAACTGTTTGGTCCGTACCTCTCCACCACCTGAGCTGGCTGTGCATGGGGACAGCATGAGAAGCTCCTTCCAGACACATGGCCCGATTCTCCCCTCCTGGCCAAAGCTCTTTTGTCTTAGTCTTTGGGTGTGGGAGGTGGAGGGGAGAGGGGGCGTGGGCAGGTGAAGCTTTGGTCTTTCCCAGTGCTATTGACGGACTTCATGATGAAGCCTGGGATCCCCTAGCGGGATCAAATAAGAACCATTTTCTGGAGACAAAGGAACTCTGCTTCTCAGAAGCACTCACATCTGCCAAGGAAGCAGATTGTTTCACTGAAGAACCCAAGGCTGTATCTACAGCTCCCTCCCCAGCCCCAGGCCCCTGCTGGGGGTCTGTGAGGCTGTGGGCCCCAGAATCTGACCTCTTCATACTTGCGGTCAGCATCTTCAGCAATGTGCTTGGCCTCTTTCAGTTGGATCTCCTGAATTTCCATTTTCTCCTCATCCTTTTGGGCTCGACTCTCAATGACTTTCATGCCTCTGAAAAGGAAGCAAGTACCAAGACCCAAGGTTTAGAGGTGACCTCCACAAATCCACAAAAATGGGATTCCTTGCAGACCAAAATAGAGCACAGAGCTTTTATTTTCCAAGCCGTGAAGCAAGAGTTTCCAGAGATGAAGGCAGAAAGATACACACTTTTGTTTACTGTGACCGAACCTCACGTCATGTCTGGTACTGGTGAAACTGTGCAGGAATCTAATGTTAAACGAAACCTACCATGTCAGGATCCTGTTTGAAACTGGGAGGCAGGGAAACAGGAGAGGCCGACATGCTTTACTTGCTATATAAATCATGGGATTTCTTCGCTTTCCTGGAGGGAAGCTTCAACTTGAAAACGGACCAAAGTTAGAATAAAAGCAAACTTATCTTCCTCCTATAAACAAGGTAACTGTCCTTACCTCATCTGCCACGAATGTAAGTATTAGATTGAACTATACAAAATTGCTGATATCGAACCATGTCAGACCTGTAAAAATAGCAGTTCATGAGGGTCAGTCTAATACTTTAGATAAGAAACTATGAATTTTGCCTTTTCTAGAACTCTTTCATAATATACGTGGTGAGAGATGGGACTGACCCCATCTTCTCTGCTGGTAGGTATGTTTAAATCCTATGGCACGATGTGAAGTTCTGGTAGCTATTAACTGATGTATACTGCAGATTTATGGAATAACAAATCATGTGAAAACGGGATTCAATGACCAAAACTTAAGTAGGCAGTAAGATAAGTGAACCACTATTTTTTGACGAAGCACTACCATATACTTGAGGAGACCTGAGTTCTAGTTGGGCTCAGCCATAAGTTGGCTGAGAGACCGGGCAGGCCACATCGGTCTCTTACGTCCCCGTTTTCTCGTTTGTGAAACCAGGGGCTGCAATCAGTGATCTCCGAATTTCTTTTTACTCCAAAGTCTAACATCGCCAGATTGCTTTTTAGGTTCACTAACAAGTGTATTTCAGGAGGAAATCAGCCACAAAACCACTGGTATGTGTGTACACTGTTAGAGGAGATGAGTCATCTTAAAGAATTCCAAAACTCTTGGTTAGAGAAGAACAATATACAGTAGTGACTAATGAGCTGAGAACTTGAGCTAAAAAGCTTCTTTTCTCCTAAAGTCTGAAATCACTCTGTGTCCATGGTGGCAGGCAGCAGCACGTCACTTGAAAGGTGGAGCAATGGACAAAATGAACGAGTGCCTTCACCTGCCCAGGCCACCGTACAGGTCTACACCTCACTGTCTGCGCCTCTCACTGCTGTCATCCCTCAAGCAGCACAACCATCTGTCCTCATGCAGTCTTTCTAGGGGTGTTTCTATGCCCTATGAAGACTTTAACTTCAACAGCTGAGCGTAAGAGAAATGCCTTCTAGAATACACAAAGGTGCTGGTCTATATGGCCTTGGTTCTCCTTCACCACCCATGACGCTGACTCTTGGAGCAGCAAGTCAGGTAGAGCCAGGTTAAGTGGAGCGGGCTCAGGAGACGAGTGTCTGACGGCATTTATGTACGTGGGTGTGCCTTATCAGCACTATTAGGTCCAAAGCAATTTACTTTTGCAGATCATATTTCTGTTTTATCTGTGTTTACTCTTTCACCTGTGTGTTGGGCTATTCGACAACTGATAGTCTGACAGTAAATGAACTGACAGTTCATTTAACCAGGTCTAAGCCAGTGTTTTAAAGACAAAGTTATCTTTTAAAAAAATGCGTAATTGCTGGGGGAGTCAGCAGGAATAAAAGAACCATCATGCATCCCTATAATTTCCTGTTTCCATGTCCACCTCCCTTGTTGGACGGTGAGCTCTATGAGGACAGGAAGAGGCTCCTTTTCTGCGTTGTAACCTTGGGGTATAAGCCCCCATGTGCTTTGCCTAAAAGCATCTATGTTAAATGAACAAAACCAATCAAGTGACACCAGGGATCAAATGAGGAAATCTCAAGGGACTGCAAAATTCTTACACCCCAAAGATGAGAGAAGCCCTTCCATTCCACGAGGAGGAGAGACCGAAGCCAAAGGCTGGGCTGGGTGAGGCGCCCTCACCTCTCGCTCTCGTCGGCTGCCTTCTCGGCCTCCTCCAGTTTCTGCAAAGCTGTTGCCAGACGCTCCTGGGCACGATCCAACTCTTCCTCAACCAGCTGGATGCGTCTGTTCAGGGAAGCTACATCAGCTTCAGCCTAGGCAGAGGGAGCGAAAGGCCTTTCAGTGTTGTGGAGAAAGCGAGGGTAGCGCCTTCAGGAAGGGGCTGAGAATGAAACACTGATTTCACACAGGAGGAAGCCTGGGCCTTGTGGCGAGCTAGCTGTCTCTAAGTGCATTACAAGCCCTGGTCAACTTTGGAGTTCTCAGCTACGTTCATAGACTGATTGGTACAGTGAGTGGGCGCATTTGTGTACCATACACACCACTCTCATTGGAAAGATGGACCATTCGCAAATGCTCTCTCACTTGCTTCCTGTCCTCCATAGAGTCCAACACACTGGCTTTACCCGACTATGAGAGGAGAGCTTCGTTACAGACATGTCACTCACTGTGCACACAGATGACATGACTTATCGAGGCTCAGCCACGTAAGACAAGAGCAATACAGCCAGAAATCAGATGGGGGAGTCTCAATTCTCCTTTCTCTAGACCATTTTCTCAAAGGGGCCTTATCAAGGAGCTAAAACACTTCAAAATTCAGTGGTTCTAAAATATACGCCATACAGACACGACTAAATCCACCACCCTCCCTCCCCGCCCCCATTCAGTACTCCTTCTAGAGTAACTGGTCACACTGGAACAGGGGCCAAGGCAAATTTCCCAAGTGTTTCCTACACAATTCCATTGGAATTTCTAACCCGTCCAGGTTGCCACAAGAAAACTTTCAAACTCCTTAGGAGAAAAGCAGTACAGATACTGTTTTTATTTGTATCCATCTCTGAAATAAGATGTTTCTTTCTTGGGGGTGCAGTGATTACCCACTGTTATAAGCATTTGTTACTATGAGCTTCAGAACACTTCCAAGATTCTGATGGTCCATCACATACACTTGCATTGGTGGCTGTTTAAATATTATGCATGGAAGTGAGAGATGGAATTTACTAATCAGGTGCCATTTCTTCATCCTCATCCACTTTGAATGTCTGCTTATCATGGTGTGATGGGGTTTTCAGAACACACAAAGTTTTCTGAAACTTAACAACACACACTTAGGGACCTATGCTAGGTATCTATCTGCATTCTTCCCTTTACTCAACTGTAAGTTTCTTCCGAGCAAGGAATCACCACACAGAGTATAAGCTCAGTAAATGTCTACTGAATGAAACGAGGAATATGAACCTAATTTAAACAAAAGCAACTTTTTTAGCTCATGGAACTGTGATACATACACAGTTTGAAATGCACACGTAGCTACAGATAGGCTGTGATTACGGCCCCGAATCAAAGGAATACAAAAACATTCAGCTCTTCGCTGATCTACACTTGTAAGATTTTCAGAGCTAAATTTTGTCCGGGAAACAGAGGTGATTGGGGTATTTCCAACCACGGTGAAGGATCTTTATAAAAATATTCAAATACGCTTTTGTCTTTTCAAAATTTAGCTATGTAGTAATAATTGGTTGACAAAGGCAGGGAGCGGGGGGTGGGGAATGGGAAACGAGTCTGAGGATGGTTTACAACAGTTTTGGCCCACGAACGAAGTCATTATTGGTGCAGCTGGTAATGGGTCCTGCTAAGTCTGACTGTTGGCTTTTTTGGAGGAAGGGTGAGGGAAATTAGGATAACATACTTCTTAAGTATAGGGAACTGTCTTTTTAAAGTCTTGAGCCCTATTTATCGAAAATTGGAAGGAGTATACATTAAGGGTATACTTTTGGGTCAGGTTGGCTTTTTTCACTTTTCTGTATTTGCCATTTCCAGTAAAATTCTATTCTTTTTACAAATGGTAGGAAACAAGCAAGCAACTCTGAAAGTTAAAAACAAAAATGAAGAGCAAAAGCAAAACAAAAAACCTCAGTTGAGTGTCTAGGTTATGTACCCAAACGTATTCCCCTCCCCCCCCGCCTTTCTTTCCTTATAATTATTTTTAATATAAAGGCAAGTATCCTTGTTACAGGTGGTGTGGCCAGAGAAATGTCAACACGATTTTCAAAGACACTTTTTGTAGCCACCACATTTTAAGTTCCCTGCTCTTTCGATCTGGGCCCCAGCCCTCAGGACTTTGTACTCGCAGGGACTGTTTATGATCCCAGGAAAGAAACTTCCGGGTGACAGACCAGTCTAGGTCTCCAGCTTCCCACACAGCTGGGACATGAGAGAGTAAGGAGACAGCCTCCCATGTTCACTTTCGCCTCTGCACACAGGATCTCCATACCTGAGAGGTCCCCTCATCAACCTGTGTCTTCTCTCTTATTGCTCCCCCCACCCCCCATTCTTTCCTTTAGCTCTGGGACACAGTTTTATAAATGGCATTCACTCTTTTTCCCCCCAGGAACATTTTGTAGGGCCTTACACTTCTTCACACTCATATAGGGCGCCCACGTAATGACTGGGAATGGAGACCTGTCCTACAAGCCTGGGCTAGTGCACAGAGAGCAGACCCACAGGTGGTCCGCAAAGCAGGGAATGGGGGGTCTCAGTTATTTAGCAGGCAGGGCTAGCGAAACATCTAGCCAGGCATCATCGAGTAGTTCCCCAAATTGGCTGAGTGTCAGAATCCCGTAGGAGATGTGTATCAAAAATACAAACTTACAGCCTTTATCCCTAGAGATTCGGATTCAGGAGGTTGGTGGGGAGGAAGCTGCACTATAAATAAGCCGCCTGTTCCACTTCCACCCTCCACACCCCACCACCCCAAAAAGCTGGGAACGGCTCTCCTAGTTCTTTGTTCAAAAGAACATAGGACGCTGGGGCCTCTGACCCAGAATGCTGAAGCATGTTCACGTCACCAGCCGTCAGTGGGAGACAAGACTAAAATCCAAGTGGTCCGGCTCCTGAGGAGCTGCCTCTGTCCCTTCTCCTCACTGCCTCCAGGAGCCTCACGGAAGCCCTGGAGTTGGTAGTTCTCACTCCTGGAGTCTTTTCTCTCTGTGTGTCAGAGGGAGCAGTTCTCTGCAGCCACTCCCACCCCAACTCTCGAACCCAGACAATGGCCTTCAGCGACAGAGCGTAACCAGGACGAGGAGAACAGTGACTGTATTAAATATCATCCACTAAACAAGTCCCCTCGCTCCTTTTTTGAAATAAGCTATGGTATAAGATCGAAAACTTCATTAAGTAACATCAGTGGGTAACAGCTCACAGGACACAGAGCACTTGCTCTCAATCCCATAAGCCAATGCCTGCTGCCCCCAAGGTTTCAGAACAGGACAAAGGTGCTTGCAGGTTACAGTCGGGACTTGAGAGCAGCCTGGGGTACATCTACCTCTCCGGAAGCTTCCCCTGGGGAAAACCTGGACTCCCATTGGCTTCTCAGGCCCTACCATACTGGTCTGCTTGCAATTTTGTTTGGTACCCTGGAATTCAAGATATGTTGAATTCCATAAATTAATTAAAGGCACTTCCTTCCTTCACTTATTTTTGATTTTTTTATGTTCTGTGTTCAAAAGGCCCACATATCTTACCTTCGCTAACTTTTATTTCCGGTATGTGTTTTCTAAGTTCTGGGGCTTATTTAGACATTTTCTAAGGTTCCTTTCATCAGAGCACCTGGGCAGTCTACTTAAGACTTAACCTGCTGTTGCCTGTGCCAGTACAAGCCCACAGCCACAGGACCATCTGCTATTTAAAAAGCAGATGTGAATAAGGAGACATTTAGGAAGAGTCAAGACCCCAGAGGCAAATGATTTCGAGGCATGGAAATCACCCTGAGTATGCTGGGTTAGCTTCTTCAAACAACAGGGACAGCGAAGTCTTTCAGTGTGGGATGCTGGTTTCTTTTATTTCAAAAGTGCCATTGTGTTCCAACAAGTAATGAGCTACTCAGAAAAGAGACTGCTATATTACTAAAGGCTACCAACTGTCTCCTGCAGATCTGTTGATAAACCACCACCAGGCACTAAACATTTGTGAGGTGCCTTAGAGTTGCAGCAGACAGCTCTGTCTCCTCCCGGGCAAAGGTACTACCTACCTACACAGAAAACAAGGGCAGGCACACCGCTTCCCTCCCCTGGACACCCCAGCAAGGCCCTACCCAGAAATCAGGGCATGCCTGCCCAAAGAGGAAAGCATTACTCCAAATCAGATTTGAAAGAAAACTTTTTCAAGGCCTAGATTTTCAGGACATCCAGCTGTTTTAGACAATACAACTGAAAAAAAATAATACGAAAATAGCAATAATTTTTTACTTAAGATAGTATTCCAGTTAAGACTATTAAGAAGAAGCAATTGTAGGAGAACAATATTATATCCTAACAATTAATCCTCTGGAATATCTTTTTTAAGGTCCTGCCTGAACCAGAGTGGGATGGTCAAAGGTCAGGCCTTTTTATTCCACGCGAACTGTAGTTACACAAAGAAGGTTTCACCCAACTTGCTGTGTAAGACCAAGTGACTACAGCCAAGTTAAACTCCTGCCCTTATATGGTGAGGAAAGGGGGAAAAAAACCACCGATGACATTAAGGGGCACTCCCATGGATAACAGATAAACACAACCTCCTCTATGTGTGCCAAAGCCTGTAATTTATGAGGCATGTTTGTATAATGAGGGAGAACGGACATGAACAGGGCATTGTTGGACCTTGGCCTTGCCTACATATGAAAGCAGAAATTGCGGGTATGTATATATTCCAGTTACTGCCACCCTGGGGGTGCCAATGTGAGCAGAAAATGCACCCTCAGTTTCCTGATCTCAGAAATATCTACCAACTCTAAAGAGGGAAAGGGCTGGAAATTTTGTAAACTGGTTAAGTACCCACAGGCTGCACCTTTAAGTCTTGTTTGCTGGGTACTATCCAGAAAGGATAAAGGATTGGTTCCTTTTGGCTACTTTTTCCTTTGATAATGACAAAAACACACACACACACCCACACACACACACAAAACCAAAAAAAAACCCTCTTGGGTCACAAGATCAAGAGTCAACCATTACATCAAGCAAAGCAGCCTCATTCCAAAAATTTGAAGGGCCTACACACCCTGGAAAAGCAAACTAGTAGGGAATAAGGGATGGCTGACTTTTCCAAGGTAAGTGCTGGTATATTACTGTGTTTCCTCGAAAATAAAACCTTCCAGAACAATCAGCTCTAATGCGTCTTTGGGAGCAAAAATTAATATAAGACCCGGTCTTATATTACAGTATAATAAGACCGGGTATTTATATTATATTATTTATATTATATTATATTATAATATTATATTATACCCGGTCTTATTTAATAAAACTAGACCAGGTCATATACTAATTTTTGCTCCCAAAGACGCATTAGAGCTGATTGTTCGGCTAGGTCTTATTTTCAGGGAAACACGGTAGGGCCAGTTTACTACTACAGCCTCTCTGAACTTTTGAGAATCTGAATTTAGGGCCAACCCCCCATTCAAATACTTTTTGTAGTGGCTCATGACTTTGTCACTAAACCTTCATCTCTGCTACCAACAGAAACTGTGACCATCAGCTTAACTCACAGCTGTGTCTGACAACTACCAAGAAGCCACCTTAAATTAGCTATAATCTTTTAAGTTCCAGTTTCAGAAGTGAGGAACAACTCTCAATCTGAAATTCTCTCAGCGGTCTGACCCAGTCCTCAAGTTGCTGTCTTAAAAGGTTCTGTGTCCAATCACTGGGATAGACTTTTCAAAAATTACTTTAAAAAACCTGAAAGTCATTTAAGCTCCTTTTAATATAAAGCTTTGAAAAGAATGAAAGTATCGTCTTTAGGCCAACTGGCACAGGAAGATCACTGTTATAAAAACGCACAAAAGAGAAGGTGAGTATAAATGTAACAACGTGCCCTTCCTACAATTTATCTTCTGTGTCTAACATCAATCACCAGGCCAGGACTCAATACAAGGCGAGCCGTACAGGACCACATATTTCCTTTCTTAGCAGGGTGAGGGGAGTTCTACTGACTTCCACCACTAATGCCACTTCGACCCACCAAACATTCCTTCCAATCTGCCCATGTCCTCTCTTCAAGTTCCAAAAAGAATATGAAAAACAAATATATATATGTATATATATATATACATATATATATGAAACATTTAAATGTTTTAAGATGTAATGTAATGAGCAGGCCATTTTCACGATCCTTCGATAAGTGGGGAAGTGAAGGTGAAGGAGCTATGCCAAGTGCTGTGCAGTTTTATACCAGTTGACACAGGGCACCTACTCTGTTGTGTCTAGCACCACTGTAATTTCTTTATACACACTAACTCCTTTCATCCTCACCATACATAGGGGCCATTATTATGAACATTTACAATTAGGGAACCCAGAGACTGAGAAGTTAATTTGCCCTAGGTCTCACAGGTAATAAAGTAGTAGAATTTTCAAACCTTGGCAGTCTGGGTCCAGAGTTCTTGTTCTTATCCATCATGTTCCATAAGTTCTAATGGTTCAAGGACAGCTTGAATCAGAGACGGAGTCGGAATCAATTCATGGCCCAGCCAAATTCAGAGACTCCATGGGACTGTTGCTGACTTGTCCTCTAAAGAAAACGATCTTTTGCTTATTTTTTTATTCCTGTCTGTATTTTATCTGAAATGTCCTCGGTAGGCCTTCCTGTTAAGAGGAGTGATTTGCTTCTATGTATTTTATGCAAAACAGGTCTTGTGGTGTCTGCAGCCAGCTGTGCACCTAACCAATACAATTGACGGAGAATAGGCCCATATTAAGAGCAGGTGGACACCATAGAATCGCTTGTCATAAAATTCCCAAGGTGTTTGCGTATCCTGATTTAAAACACCTCTCTCTCTCTAAAAAAAAAAAAAAAAAAGAAGAAAAGAAAAAGAAAAAAAAGAAAACAAACCCAAAAAACAAATAGCAAACGCCTAAAGTACTTCTGAAATCCTGTTCCTGTTTGCTGGATACGTTTGCCTTAAGAGAAAGGAAGGAAGCCAGGTATTACATTCAACATGGGGGAGGGGGAAGCAGGCAAGAGAATGCACCCTATAATCGTTGACATTTAGCCAACTTTTTTCAAGACTCGGTAACAAAGGAATATTTATCTGTATAAGAAAACTTTGGAGGAGGGATGGTTAAGAAAGGGATGGTTCAACCGGCCGCAAACTATCCCTTGGCGCTGTCAATGTCTCCACTACCACAGAGAAACAGACTTCCAAAAAACCAAGGGTCACCTTTAGCATCCGCGGGTCCCACAGTCTCGCAGGGCCCCAGACTCGACCTGTGGGCGCCCCTCACCAAAGGAACGGATTTCCCTTTTTCCTCCCCACCCTCCGAGTAAATAACGCCAGCAGCGCAAAGAGCACATCCCGGAGGATCTGAGACACCAGGGCTGAACGCAAACACTCCAGAAATGGATCTCCTGGGAAAGTACTGCTTCCAGAACCTTCTTAACACCACTCCTGCTTCCCCTCGGACCTTTTGCTTTCACCAGGGAGATAAAAAGGGCAGAGAAGAACCGGCAGGGCCCCACCCTAGAGCCCGACGCCGTCTGCCCAGGTGTGCCAGGTGCGCCGCGGAGCGTGGGGGCAGGGGTAGGTGGGCTCCCGAGGGTCCCGCGGCGCGCGGTGGGACCCCGTGGGGAGGAGGCGCCTCCGGGTGCGGGGGGGTGATCCCTTACGGTCTCCCTCAGCTTCCTCTCGTAGTCCAGCTCGCGCTGCAGGCTGCCCGCGCGCTCCTCCGCCGCGTCCGCCTGCTCCTGCAGGCTCCGGATCTTCCTCCGCACCGCCTCCAGCGAGCTGCTCCCCGCCATTGTGCGGGGTGGCGGCGGGCGGGCTGCGGTGGGAGAGGCCGGCTGCTGCGCTCGGGCTGCGGCTGCCGCACTCCGGAACGCCCGGCCACCCCGCCCAGGCCTCGCCGCCAGACGGCGGCGCCCCCTGCGGCCCAGGACCAGCCCGGAAGTCGCGGTCTCCTAGGCGGCGCAGGCAAACCGCAGGCGGGTGCGCGAGTGCGAGGAGCGGGGGGCGGGCACAACGCCGGGGCGGGGCGCGCGCCACCGGCTCCGGGAATTTGCAAACCGCGGGAGGTGCTGCGCATGCCCTCTGCAGAGGGGCTGGCAGGCGTCGGGGGCTCGCTGCGGGGCCCTTGGCGGACTGCGCCCTGCAGGAAAGGAGGCCGTGGCGCGAGGGATTTCCCTGCGCTTCTCAGCGCTCCTCCCCGGCTCAGAGTTGTCCCAGAGTAACGGGCCTGGCTGCTAAGGGCGATGGTGCCGCCTGCTGGCGGCGGGAGTGCTCCGAGCCGGAGTACCGGATTCCCAGGCCCAGCAGGGAGAGAAGCGGAGCGAGGTGGTCGGGACGTGAATGTGCCCCTGCAGGGCCTGTCCCTCGTTGTAAAGAACCCTTGGACACAAGAGTCTAACCACAACAGTCCTCCCCTCCCCCTTCAAAAACTCACGGAGTGAAAAACCACTAACATGCTGCAGTGGTTAAACCTATTCTAAAGGCAGTCTTCCTAGGTTAGAATCGGGATCCTAGTTCTTTCCGGGCTGTGTGATTTTGGACCAATGACTTCCCTGGGCTTCATCCGTAAAAGTGGGGTTCATAGTACTTTTCTCGTGGGGCTGATGTGAGGATTATGAAATAACACAAAGCGCTTAGCACAATACCTTGTACATACATAGTTAAGAACTCAAATGATAGTTTTAGTTAATAAACAGGCATGCACAGTCTTAAGAATCAGGCTTGGGCCCATAACCAGCTGCTTGATCTCAGGCCCACCAGCCTCTCTGGGGTTCGCTTTCCATAAATACAATCATCTCAAGGGTCCCTTCTGGTTACAACTTCTCTGGTTTTAGGCCAGCCTCTCAGATCTTCTGGAATCTGACCAAGTTGGGGCTGGACTGGTCTGCCTTTAAAAGGCACACCAAGGCAGGCTGCAGAACACCATGAGAGCCTCTGGCTACAACTGGATGAAAACCAACGCGGACACAATCTCTGGGAACCGTCCTCACCTCTTGGGGATGCGTTTTTAAATGCCTGCTGAGTCTCATGCCTTTCTTTCCTCACCTTTCTCACAGGAGCCCTGTAAGTCAGTTTCTGATGTGTTTAAGTGTGGGAATAATGAAGAAAAAGAAAACAGGATTTGACAACCCTCTCCTCCTTCAGAGTCCTAACAACGAACCTCCTTTGCCCTCCTGACTCATTTGCGATGGACTTGCTCACAGCCTCTGCGGATTCTCTCCGAAACCCCCGCAGGGGCCATCATCAGTCTGTAGGGGGAGCCTCTCGCTGTGTTTCCACACAGTTCATGGGGCAGGCGGGAGGTTACAACTCCACCCCAAAAGGAGTACAGACCTTGGGCCTCTGACTTTGAGGGTGGGGGTAGGGGACATATGGGAGCCTCCAGGAGGAGCCAGGGAAATTGCTGGACACTTGCAAGTGCTCTAAGCAGCCAACTAGTAACTTAACGTCCTGCTTTTCAAACACTTGGGAAAGTCAGTTTCAGGTGAATTCATTTTCATGCTGATGCCTTTATAGACGATTTTAGGCCAGTTCTCAGCCTTTGCCGCACATTGGTATCACCTGGGTATTTAAAAAATAATGCCTGGGTTCCACTCCCAGAGATTCTTATTTAATTGGCTAGGGGTGCAGCCTGGATTTGGGGTTTTTCAACCTCCCCTAGGTGATTCTGTTTAGATAAGGTTGAGAATCACTGATTTAGGAAGTAAAGACTTAGAGAGAAGAAAAACACATGCACTGCAAATATCAGGTACATACAGTTATTGGGGAAGGGGTTGGAGACCAGAGAGAAAATGGAGCCCTCCATCCCCTTCAGCCTCACATAGGCCCTGAATTACAACCTTCTAAGCTAGGAAGAGCCCACTTCTGGAATAGGACTTGTAAAGTATGTTGGTAGATTAGAAAATGTTTTTAGTTAGTGGTAGTAGAAGAAGAAAAATGTAAGAATGTTTTACAGTGGTGAGTAACAACAGTGAAATGTCCTAATCACAAATGTAATATGATACTACTTCAGGAAGCTGACCTCTCTCCCATCTCCCCCTTTCTTTAGTGACATCTGTCTCTTCCTGTTCAAGTCTTGACTATTTTTACTACTTAGGAATCACTCTAAATAGAGCATTTCTTCACAAACTTCTTCAACATCCCTACAGGTTCCAAACAACCTAAAATGTCTTAAAGGGGAAGATGAATAATATATACTACCCCCCAAAATGTACCATATTAGGGACAGTTTTCCAGTGGAAAACAAAAAAGAATCAAAACACGTTTCAAAATTCTCCTTACCCTGCTCGCCCTGCCCCTGCCACCCCAAGCTGGCCTTAAATATCCTCTTTTCCACTTCTGTCCCACCTCATTCCCAGGCTCCCTTAAACAAGACTTTTCAATAAAGACCTGTAGCACTATATAGTCACAATAATTATGATCTTTTTTCCTTAAGAATTGTAGTAGCTTTTTTCTCCTTCTCTTGCCTTCAGCCTTACTGGGCTATTTTCAAATTCTCTGCATTCTTTTCCTTATAAGGAATATCTCTCCTTGATCTATCAGCGGCTCTTTTGAAAAAGCTAAATAAACGTCCTGCTGGAGAATTTGGGGGAGACAGACATCCTCCATTTAGCCATATACGGAACAGACATCTGATCTACATTATACAAAATAGGCAGAGTTATATGTGTTCTTTGGCGATTTTTCTAAAGCCAGGTAGTTTGTAACTTAAATATTTTAGCTAAATCAGTGCTTCCCTAAGCCCCCTTTCCAGGAATCTCTATTTTCACTGAAAATTTTTTTTGGTCAGATTCTAAATGTCCTATGTCTGGATTTGTCATTTACAACATTTCAAGCCTTTCATACCACTAACAAGCCTTTACTGATTCAAGACCCAAGATCCTCCAGCAATTTACATTTTACTCTCAGACAAAATATTCTGCCATATTGGTAGTTCAACTTCTGGACATAGCTTTTCCTGGTGCTCATACGTTCTTGGAATTGTTCCCAAGTTCCCAAGGAATTCTTTCCTAATTGGGTCTCTAGGCTTAATTAGCTTCTCAAATGCAATCCAATGGTGTGAAAAGAAGTCCTTTGGAAATCTAATGTTTAACTTTACTTTTACAGCGGAAGCAAGCTCTTCAGCTGAAAAGATTCCTCCAAAGGGAAGTGGTCTGAGTGCTGGTAGAGCTTTTGCCTGTATGGACATCACCCCTGAAACTATGTGATGGTTGTCAGAAGGCTGACAGGTGGGGGTGGGGTGAGCAGGAGGGGCAGGGGGCAGCTAGCTCACTATACCATATAAAGCACTGAGCTATATATAACTCACAGCTTACTTTCTGTATCTAGTGCCCTCAGACTGCAGACCCAAGCAAGTATCATCTTCCCAGGCAGATCTTAAGGGCTGGATTACGGCTTCCCTAGTGAGAAAGCAGGCCTCAGTGTCTCTGCTCAGCCTTCTAAGTAGTTCCCTGCCATTCCTTCAGTCCAGAGGCCAGGCTCTCTGTACCCTAACTAGACCTACCGTGGAAAACCAGGCCTTTCCACACACCAGAGATGGAAAAAGGAAAGAAACTGAAAAAACTAGGCATTGTGCTTGTACAAACCTTGGTGATGACACTTCCGAGGTTTTCTGCCACCAGGGAGGCACCAGCATCCAATTTCAGCTGCTCTATTCTCCCAGCTTCTCACCCACCCACCTCCACCCCCATGAGTGGGGGCAAAGAAGGAGAAAAAGAGAGAGGAGTGGATGAAATATAAATGAACAGTGTGCAGTAGCAGCCTGAGGCAGCATCCAGTGCTCTGGGCCATGGCCGAGCTCTGTGCAGGTGTCCAGCAGGGGGAGGTGACCCTCCTCCACTGCTCTGGCCCCTGTGGCGACCCCAGAGTGGCCACGCGGGCAGGAGGTGAGGGAGGCAGTGTGTGCGTGCACTTACGTCGGTGGCCTTTTTCTCTGCCAGCTCCAGCTTCTCCTGGGCATCTTTAAGAGCCTCGGAGTATTTGTCCAGTTCATCTTCAGTGCCCTTGAGTTTCTTTTGCAGCGCCAACAGCTCGTCTTCCAGCTGGGAGTTGGCCGTGGGGGACGGGGAGGGGGGTGGGTGCAGCAGGCAGCGTGATCCGCAGGGGAGGGGTGTGGGTGCACAGAACCAGAAGGACAGGGACAGCGGGACAGAGAGAGGGAAAGACAGGGAGGGAGAGAGAGAGAGACAGAGTTAGCCCTTCGTGCGCCGAGCCGCGCGCCCCGGGTACCTTGGCGGCGGTCTCATTGGCGGCCAGGAGACTGTCCTCCGCCTTGTGCAGCTCCTCCAGCACCCGGTCCCGCTCGTCCTCCGACACCCGCAGTAGCTTCTCCTTGGCCGCGATGTCCTCCTCTAGCTGGGGGTGGGGGGGCAGCGGCGGGCGGGCGCGGGCGTCCGGCACGGACCGGGTGTTAGACACACACACACACACACACACACACAACACACGGGGGCCGGGTTGGCTGGGGCCCCTCGGACTTGGGCGCTGCTGAGTTGCGTTTCAAGGGTCCCTCGGTAACCTCTCGCCAGAGCTGGAGGCACATCGTGGCCCGCCCTGCACCCCCACATCCTCCAGGACGAAACTCCCGCGGAGGTCTCAGCGGGCCCAAGGCCACTTGGGGGTGCAGAGAAACGCCCCGGTCTCCCGGGCCTTCGGGCGTACTCTATGCTGTCCCATCTTTGTTCTTAGGGGAAAACTCCATGACACCCCTCCCCGCCCCCCTCCTCCGGTCTCTGTCCTAGTTGAAGAGCTTATTCTCCCCAGGCAAATGGCGAGAAGAACTTCACTTTCTGGACTTGATTCCTTTCAACCCCCCACCCCCACCGCACTCCCCACCCCCACGGGTCCAGAATTGATTCCCGGTTCTGAGAATCCAGCGCCTCCGGGACGTTAATGGACTTTAATGGACTTTGCAGGCTCTGGGAACCAGGGACGGGCAATAAGAGTCCTCAGACGAGACTGAGAAGTTAGAATCAGCCTGAGTCTCGCTCTTCCCCTCCCCCTCTCAGACGCGCGTCCCCGGCCGCCCCGGGGAGGGGGTGGCGCCCCAAGTTCTCCAGGTGACCGGCCGGGAAGAGGTGCCTTGCCGGGTCCCTGGGCTTGGGGGCCGCGGGGAGGGCGGGCGCAGCGCGGGCGCAGGGCAGGGAGGTGCAAACCTGTTTGCTCCTGTCCTCCGCGGCTTTCTTATCGGCCTCCGCCTGCTCCGCTCGATCCAAGGCATTCTCCTTGTCGAGTTTCAGCATCTGCATCTTTTTCTTGATGGCGTCCATGGTGGCGGTGGCGAGTGGCCCGGGGGCTGCGGCGGGAGCGGCGAGGCGAGCGCGAGGTGGGACGGCCGAGCCGGAGTGCGAGCGCGGAGCCGCCTGCTGCTCCCAGATATGTACTTTCCCAAGGGGACGACCGCATTCCTCAAGACAGCCAATACTTTTTTGGAAAAGCTTTTTTCTCCTGCCCCCTTTCCCTTCTCCTCCCTCCGCCCCCTGCGCCCTCCCCGCGCCTCCCGCGGGGGCTGCTCGCCCATTCGCCGCCGCCTGCCGGCCTCGCAGTTGACGGTAGACATGACTATATATGGGGACCCGAGCCGCCACGGCGGCGGCCGGCCGAGGCCACCCTGTTTCCTAACCTGCACGCCAGGGAAAGGGCGCCGGGGCTGAACCCGCGCAAGGCACTCACCTCGGCCCTCCGCGCGCCTTCCTCCCGGGGCCGACGCCCCGCCGTTAGGGTCCCCAGCTGAGCCCTCCTTGAGTCACAGGAGCCCCGGGGAGCCGGGCAGGTAATTGGTGCGCCTCGTCCCCCTGAGCCGCGCCCGGGACCCCGGCGGGCTCAGCATCAGGCTCCCGGGGTCCCCAGCAGCCGCAGCACCGGCCCCCGCCCAGCGCATCCCCCGCAGCTCTTAGCTTGCCAGGTGTCATCCTGAGAGCTCACTTTCCAGAAACTCAACTACATCCCAGGAAAGGGGAGTTGGGGGGAAGCCCTGGGGGCCGCTCGCTCCTGAGACTTTTTCTGCTGGTGCGGATCAGAATGTCTGGGACTCTGTCTTCTGCATGTCCTTCTCCCCAGGGGAGCGCCAGTCAGATACTTCAGAGACCTAGGACCCAGTTGGCGCAGTTCCGTGTGCGCCTGGGTGGTGCTTCCACAAAGGGTAGGGTGTATGTGCTGGTGTGTAAGTGGGTGGGTGGGAATTGAAAGGGAAAGAACATTGAGTTTAGACTTAGGCAATTTGGTCTTTGGTGTCTATCACTAGCAGCTGTGTGATCTTGACAAGTAACTTAGGCGTAGTGGTGTGGTTTTCCCATCTTTAACTCCAGGGGTAGATGGTCCCTGAGATGTCTGCAGATGTAACTTTTTATCATTTTTCTTGAACTGATTTTGGGGACTTGGCCTTTTTCTATGTTAGGCACTCAGGTACCAGGCTGCCAAAAACGAGGGATAAATGTTATCCCAGCTTAGTCACTGTATCCGCAGCCATAACTCTGAGGAGGGAAAAGGCCCAGTTTCAGTCAGTTTGAGTTGGAGGCGGGAGAATTTTCCTTATGTCTCTCACTTCTTCCAGCTCCCAATGTTGGAAAGCCTGCTCTTTCCAGAGCTTTGGTGGGAGGGAAAGAAAGGGGGCTGCCCCAAGGCCCTGTCTGAGACTGGCTGAGGCAGAGCTGGTTGAGGGTCTTGTTAACAATCCCCACAGAATAATTCACAACCTGTACTACAAGGATACTGAATATTCCCTGGACAATTTCTGAGCAGATTAGGCAGGCCAAACAACTTGTAAGTCCTTCAGAGAAAGATCAAGTTCCTCTCCAGGATTTTATCAGGTTTCTTCCACTAACCCAACTACCCAGGAGGGAAAACATGCCCTGACCTAACGGTCACAACAGTAGACCTGTGTGCATAGGGGCTGCATGGCACAGACATTCACCAGAACTGTTTCATCACCTTATGTCAAACCAGCCACTGGAGCACTGACAAAGTTCAAGGCCAATGGGCAATATACAGTTGTGTGGACCACAAGGAGCTGTCTCCCCAGCTTGGAGCTCAGCATAGGGGCCAAGAGTAGGGACTTAGGAGTTAGATCGTGGGATCTAAATCTGGCCAGATCTCCTTCTTGCAATATGGCCTTAGCCGTGTTACTAACTCTTGAAGCCTCAATTTTCTCTTCTGTAAAGTAGATGTAAAATACTCTTTCCTCTTAGGATCGTTACAAGAGTGAAAATGAGATAAAGAATGAAAAGCATTTAGCACATAGTAAAGTGCTCAGTAAATTGTGGCTGCTTGGGTGGCAGAGGGCCCCAGTTTTCTCATCTATAAAATAAGGCAGCCGAACTGGAGAAATTTCTGGAGGGACCATACCATGTTTCCCCCAAAATAAGGCCGGGTCTTATATTAAGGTTTGCTCCAAAAGATGCACTAGGGCTTATGTTCAGGGGATGTCCTCCTGAAAAATCATGCTCGGGCTTATTTTCCAGTTAGGTCTTATTTTCAGGGAAACACAGTATATAACTGACTTTTCTCCACTGTGCCTAATGTAGCAGAGGAACTCGTTAAAGTTTCCTGATGCTACAGATAGTTCATAAAAAACCCCATCTGTGAGCACCTACATAACAGGCAGGCACTAGGCTCAGGGATCCCCAAATGAGTAAAATGTATCCATGCTCTCCAGGTGTTCAGCAGGCATAGGTGTACAAGGAAGAAACAGAAATGACCAGGTCGGAGCAGACAGAAAAAGACTTTTCTAGGGCCAGCCCGGTGGCTCAGGCAGTTAGAGCTCCGTGCTCCTAACTCCGAAGGCTGCCGGTTCGATTCCCACATGGGCCAGTGGGCTCTCAACCACAAGGTTGCTGGTTCGATTCCTCGAGTCCCACAAGGGATGGTGGGCAGCGACCCCTGCAACTAAGATTGAACACGGCACCTTGAGCTGAGCTGCCACTGAGCTCCCGGATGGCTCAGTTGGTTGGAGCGCATCCTCTCAACCACAAGGTTGCCAGTTCGACTCCCACAAGGGATGGTGGGCTGCGCCCCCTGCAACTAGCAACGGCAACTAGACCTGGAGCTGAGCTGCGCCCTCCACAACTAAGACTGAAAGGACAACAACTTGACTTGGAAAAAAGGCCTGGAAGTACACACTGTTCCCCCAATAAAGTCGTGTTCCCCTTCCCCAATAAAATATTTAAAAAAAAACTTTTCTAAAAAGTGATGGTTTTCAAACTGATTTTGTAGGAAGGGTAGCAGTTAGATAGAAAGGAGGGTACTATCTGAACCAGAGGAAGGAAAAGGAATGTTTGATGGTGGTCAGACAGTAGGTTTATTTGGGGATGAGCTGGAACATGAGCCTGGACAGGTAGATTGCAGGCACATGGTAAGACGCCCGAGTTCGGGGTTCAGATGTGCAGGCCTTATTGTGTGGGATCTCTTCTCTCTGACCCTCTCACCCAGGGCTTTGTTCAGAGGCCAAAGACTGTGGTGTCCAGTTGTGGAACTAGAGTTGCACAGAGCCAAAATTTAAAATCTCTTTATACAACAACATTGATCCCTAGAATGATAGGTTAACATGGCAGGTCCCTGGACTTAATCATTTCCAGTTCATCACTGTTGAGATTCTGCCCCATGAATAGCCTGACAGCCAGCCAGACCCAACCCAGCTTCATGGACTGCACCACCCATGACCTTTCTGTCGCCAAGGGCTAGGACAAGCAAAGCATTGACTTAACTTAAACGGCAATTTCTTCTGTACTGGAGAGGTCTCTTGGTCCCTGGATAGGATCAAGAGAGGTGGGCCTGACAGCCATGTGCTATAGAGTGTATAGTGACCGATTGGCCATGACCAAAAGACAGATCCATAGGCTAACCAGGGACCTACTGTTGTGGCCTATCAGGCAGGCAGAGACGGACTGGAACACTCAGCTTCTCTCTCACTGCAGTTTGAACCAAGGAACTTGGAAAGGATGAATCGTTACCTGAGGTTGCTGAAACAAAAAGGGTTTGCAATCTTGGGCTGGAGATAATGTATGAGGTGTTTAAGGCTAATCATAAATATTTGGGCTTTTTCCCCAATCAAGGTCTTGATAGGATTGCATATTTTCTGTCCCCCACCCTCAATTAAGTTAGGTGTGGTCATTTGACTTACTTTGGCTAAGGAAATGTGAGCAGAAGTGACTGATGCTGGACACTCAGAGTTAGCACATGCTTCACCATGTTCATTTTTCAGATTGTTGCTGCTATGTCATTCTGGGTTCCCAAGTAGCTATGATAAGCAGAGCTCGCTCTCTCCCTTCAATTAGCCCTTAGTGGATAATTGTTATATCTAGCAAGAGCAAGATATAAACCTGTGCTATTTTAGGTCACTGAGATTTGGGGGTTGTTTTTTTTTTACTGAAACTTAACTAGCTTATCCTGACAACACAACCACAACAGGCAATGTATCAAGTAAATTATAAGGAAGCAGTGAAGTCTGGTTATAGAGGAAGGAGAATGGAGCAGACACAACAAGATAAACAGAAGCAGCACTGAGAGAAAGAGAATAGGAGACTATGATCAAATTTCAGTTCTAGGGGTCCTTATAATAACCCCCTTTTCCCCTGAAGTTACGTGAATGAGTCTGTGTTCTGTGTAGCCATCTTTGGCCCACAGGTTCTGTGTGTATACCAAGAATGTTCGTGGGATTTCCAGGAGATTTTTCCAGTGCTTGGGATTTAGTCATTTCCCAATCAATGTTTGTTGAATGACTGATTGTTTATTGGCTAGTAGCCATCCAAATAAGTAGGAGAAACAGTATCTGGGAAGGAAAGATAACAAAACAAAGCTCAAAAGATGTATTTGTATTCAAATGTGGACCCTGTTTTATTTTCTCAAGAATGATTACAAGCATTTTGGTAGGATAGGACAAATGTGCCACAAATATTTATTGAACACCTTTTGATTGCAACGCAAAAACTCGAGTTTAGGGGATCTAGAAAGATGGATAAGAGACATGAATCTTTTCTTCCAGGAAAAGTATCTGCATATGTGGAGGGGTAAAACCCTCTCCCTGTGGGTTATTTAATGTGTATTTCCAACCATATTACCATTGTCCTAAATGCTGCCTGGGCCATGATAGCTGTGAGGATCTCATAGCTCAGTTTTTCTAGGAGAGTTTTAATGTTAAATATACCGTCCCTTTCCTCCCAGAAGAGCACCCATGCTTGCTATACTACATTTCCCAATATTTGGTTAGAAGAGAGAGAGTCAACATGAGCACAGCTTACTGCTGTACTGTGACATCTTTAACAGGAGCCCTCCCTTGAGTATGTACATCAGAGTTGTTTGTTTAAACAAAACCAAACCTCATTACCTGATAGTCACACCTTGTTTAACAGCAAGAGCTCTACCTGTGTTCCGTGACTACCCCAGAGTCAACTGTGCTGACTCAGGCAATTAAGGGAAAGTGAAGAATCTATAATTAAACCCAGAGACAATTGCTTCTTCCACTGGGTTCTGGAATGCAGCCTGTTATGCTCGTGGCTCACTGTCCCATGGAGCAAGATACAGCATGTTCTCTTCAGACACAAAGGAGTTTTCTTTCTCCAGGGTTCGTGATGCTACCATCAAGTATCCAAGGAGAATACGCTCCAGGGAGGGCTTGGAGCTCTGAGGAAGGTCTTTAGCTCATTGTGGATCCCTTTCTTCATTGCTTAGTGACATCCACCGGCCTAATTCTGCTGCGAGGCCCCTGAGTATGTTTCCTACCTGGGGACGGAGGGGGGGTTTGCAGAGGCAAAATGGTTCTCCCAGTTCAAACAGAGGCACTGAATTTTCCTGCCTTACATCTTTTGTCTTTCAACAGCAGCAACTACATAGAGATTTAATCGAGCGGACTTGCAGTAGAATTTAGCTGTCTCAAGAATGACAATGTTCCCTATGTATGTAAAGTTTAAAAATCATTTTCAAGTTCATTATCTCCTCACAACTTCTTAGGACAGCATTAGGAGGAGGGCTCTTATTTCCATTCTATAGATTAGAAAATCACGGGTAGCGACTGGCTCACAATCACCCAGCAGGGAGGTGGCAGTGCAGGGACCAGAATGTGGATGTCCCAGCTCCCAGCAACGGTGCTCTTTCCATTAACCATTCCCCAGCCTGTTTTTGTACTAATGTTTGATTTCACATTTAAAAGCAACGCGTAACATAGAGAGGAGGCTGCCAGAGGTCTTTTCTATGAACATGGTTAAAAGGTGATAATAATGAGATTAGGACTAAAAGTTTGTCTTGTCCAGCTAGGGCCAGCTTGGTACTGCATCCCAGGCTCCTCAATCCACCCCTATACTCAGCGAATGGGAGAACCTGGTGAGAAAGTGTGATTAGGCCAAAGAAACCTTTCCAACTCTTGTGTTTATGGCCCAAGGTGGGACAAAAAGGACATCTTCACAAAGACAGAAAGGCAGGTGTGTTAATTTTGTTCTTAGTAGTTTCCGTGGGAGAGTTTGAGGTACAGTAGTACCTCTGTTTTCGAACATCTCTGTTGACGGACATTTTGGTTTATGAGTGCCATAAACCAGAAGTATACGCTTTGGTTTTCAAACACAACTCAGAAGTCGAATATGTCACACAGCTTCCCCTGAGTGCAACATCCTGAGGCCTAGCTCTCGGCTGTTTTCGAATGTTTCAGAGCTTGTGGATTATGTTCGAAAACCAAGGTACCAACGTAATCGTTAGATACCCACACCTGCTTCTCTAAAAATCCTTGGGTCAGTAAAGGAATGAGCCACCGAACCATCTAGGCCGTAGTACATTTTGGGGGAAATGAAGACAAATGAGGTGGTCAGGAGACCATCTAGTGCCTTCTCAAACCTCATCTTGTGCAGAAAAGAAAGCTTCCCCAGGCTCTGCAGTCCAGAGATCCGAGCCAGCCTCAGGGGCCACATCGGAACTTTGGAATGGTTTTAATCATTACTTCCCTGCAAATCTCGCATTCTTTTTATATTGGATGCCACCTGTTCATTTTTATATTTTTATACTTGGTTCTCAAGTTTCCACTGATGTCCTTAACAGGAACATATGTGAACATGACGTTTGCAGCCTCCTGAGTGGCAAGCAGAGCTCCACTCTTACTCCGCAGACTCTGAAACCCGATGCAAAAGCGCCTTTGGATGTGGACGACCCTGGTGTTTCCCGTTCTAACTGACGTCTGCCTACCATGCATCCAGGCTCTAGGAGGCCCGCTATGTGAGGCAAATTCAAAATTGGGATTTCTGAAATTTTGTTCCTGTGCCTATGCCATATCCACTGCCCAAAGCTTCATCTTTAGTTCATATTATTTGGTTTGGAGGACTCTGGGTAGGTCCAGGTGACTGAAAATAGGCAGTGGGTTTCCTTGTTTTTGTAAAGACCCTGTTCTGGCTGACTAGCAAAACCCCAATTATTTTCCCCTGGGACTCTTGCTTCTACTTCAGAGAGCCTGTTTTCTTTTTCTTAATTATTAAATTTACTGGGGTAACATTGGTTAATAACATATAATTTTCAGGTGTGTAACATTATAATTTGACATCTGTGTGTTCTACTGCACGCTCACCACCCAGAGTCTCGTGTTCTTCCAGCACCATATATTTGTATCCACTTTGCCCACTTTGCTCTCACCCACCACCTTACCCCTCCAGTAACTACCATTCTCTGGTCTGTATCTACTATTTTCTTGATTTAGGAGAAATTGCTCTTTCTCAATAGAAATGCTCCTTTGGGTATGTTTTCTCCAGAGGACTATTTCTACCTCAGTAAAGTCAATGAAGAAGGGAGCCAGACCTTTCTTACTGCTTGAGGCAGAGGAAACTTTCTTTCCTGAGGTCCTGCTGCTCAAGGAGGGAGCTCCAGGCTGCTGGCAGAGTGCCAGAAGAGGCTGGGTATTTTTAGCATGGCCTTCTTCACTTACCAGCACCTGCCATGATCTGTAACCCAAGGGGCTACTTAAATGCCAGTGACATGACTAAGGAGAAGGCAGCCTGAGCTAATATCCTAAAATACCACCCAAGGGAGGCTTTTCTTGCAGGAGCCATTTCATTACTAGCTCTGTCGCTTGTTCCTCCCCAAACCGTGGAGCTATTACAGATCCTGAGTGAGATGTGTGACACCCACCTTGGGAAGAGGTTGGAGAAAACCACTGGATCTCTGTCTCTCGATGCCAGACAGTTTCGTTATAATGATTCTTCTCTTGGCTCCCAACTTCAATCTTTCCCTCTGCTGCTCCTGCCAGATGGAAGGAACAAGAAAGTATCTACACTTATTGGGGTGATCACATTGTGAGGTATATCAATGTCTAATCACTATGTTGTTCTGTATGCCTGAAATGAATATAATATTGTATGGCAACAGTAATGGAAAAATACATTTTTAAAAATTAAAAATAAGAGGGAACGTCTACACATATTTTCCTGGAGAAAAACACTTCTCTTTTGACATACATGAAAACATGTGAAGAGGAGAGACAAAGTCCAGTGAATGTTCTAGATCAGATAATCGCAATGGGGATGCAAACATCTTTCTCATTGATAAAACTCACTGAACTCTTATCCCCTAAAGATGGGACAAGCTGGAAATAGAAATGTGTTCTCAAGAAGCCTGATACATTTGTGGAGGACAGATGTGTCATGGGTCATGAAGGATAATGAGAATGTCTTAGGATGTCTCCAATCTTGGACTTGGACATCAGCCCATACTATCCACTGCATTCCTTGGTGCCACTGTCAGATGTTCAATACTGGGCTGATAAATTCTAGGGTGAAAGGTCTTATGGGCCTCTGCTGGTTTCTCTGGTTACTGTACATTCTCGAAAATGCCATGGAAGGCCTGGTTAGAAAGTCAAGAGTTTATTTCAAAAGGAAGTAAACCAGAACTTAAATATTAAAATGAGTTTTATCTCCTTTAAAGTGGTCAATTTTCATGTAGTTGAGTGAAAAATATAAGCAATGAATCATACATACAGTGATATAATATAATACAAAATTATATGTGTGGTATATCATATGTATCAGACACAGACGCATGCACGCATGCATGTCTGACAATTAAGTTCGCAAACTTATAGCAGTGATGTTGCTATCCTTTTTTGATATCAGAGGGATTATTCATTATGAATTTGTACCAAGTGGACAAATAGTTAACCAAGTTTACTATCTGGAAGTGCTGAAAAGGCTGCATGAAAAAGTTAAACGAAAACGACCTGAATTTTTCGCCAACAACTCATGGCTCTCGCATCACGACAATGCACCAGCCCCCACGGCACTGTCTGTGAGGGAGTTTTTAGCCAGTAAACAAACAACTGCATTGGAACACCCTTCCTACTCACCTGATCGGGCCCCCAATGTCTTTGTTCTTTACTCAAAGATAAAGGAAATATTGAAAAGAAGACATTTTGATGACATTCTGGACATCAGGGTAATACGACGACAGCTCTGATGGCCATTCCAGAAAAAGTTCCAAAATTGCTTTGAAGGATGGACTAGGCGCTGGCATCAGTGCATAGCTTCCCAAGGGGAGTACTTCGAAGGTGACCATAGTGATATTCAGCAATGAGGTATGTAGCACTTTTTTCTGGGATGAGTTCGCAAAATTAATTGTGTGTATATATGTATACACACAAACAAAAAATTTTGGAAAGTTGCACATCAATCTGACAATTGAATTCACTTCCTCTGAGGAGGCAGGAGATGGAATAGGATTGAATATGGTGGTCAAAAGGAAGTATAGTCATGTCATTAAGGTTTAATTTGTGTAGGTCGAATTTTATGAATTATATAATTACAATGTCAACCATCTCTTATTTTTCTATACTGTCATTGAAAACTAGACTCCTATCTTATAGAAAATTCTGGAGGTTTTATAATTGTCCGAGTCTCTCAAAGGAAGGGAAATCCACTTTGGCATGTATAGTACCCAAAGCCACACTGCAATTAAAATCAATTAAAAATAAAGTGGTTGATCTCCAGGGTATTTAACGGTTTTAAAGCACCTATTATTTGTCGGGCATAACACTGGGCACCAGACATTTAAAAACAAGCAACCCAGCATTTTGGCCTTCCATGAGATCCTTTATTTCTAAGTCGCTGTTTGTGGCAAACTCAGAATTTTAAGTTACCCACTGGAACTGCCATTAGTGCTATTTTACAAGCCACCCAATAAAATTAGTTTCATTACTTTACCATCCTGTGTTTGGACCAAAAGCAACATGTCCCCAGCTCAATCACTTATCAAATTTGCTGCACCTGTTTCCTGACGACTAATAGATGTTTCCAAAATGCCAACCTACTTTCAAAGGATAAAGATTGAACTCACGAGACAAAATCAAAAGAATGAGCTTCAGAGTCTAAGGGAAGGGAGGCGCGAAGTGTGGAGCTCAAAAATACTTTGGGAAAAAGTACAAATAAAAGAACATACAGCAAAATATTGACTACAGTTTCTTAGATGATGGAATTAAGAGAAATTTTTGAAATACTTTTTGTACTTTCCACAGTTTCAAAAATGTTTTGCTTTTATAATAATAAATCAATAAATGTTCAAGAACTCCTTTAACTATCAGCAACAATGTAAATATGAGGCCTCCTAAAGGGACAATTTTGAAAGAGACAGGCGGATGACTCTGAATTACCTGTTAGGTTACTTGTCATAGTCTGCATGTTTCCTATTTCACAATCATGGGTTATTTGTGTACTTGTCTTAATGCCTCTCCCAGCACGAACTATCACTCTCCCCACCAGCACCCAGCTTAGGACTTTCCACTGAGTAATAACACAAGTAAAAACAGCAGTGGACTCTCATTAGACTGGAACAAAGCTAGGAGTTGGACCCAATTAAGACAGACACCAGAGTTCACCTTCTCAACCACTAGACAATATCACTCCTCCCAGTGCTTGATGGGAGTAGACCCACAGCACAAGTTTGTTGAGTAAACAGATGTTTCACGTGCGCATTAAAAATTGTTTAAATATATATCTTGTAGTTACATGTCATTAATAGCAATAGAAAAGCTAGCAGCCAATGTCTTCTCAGCTAAGAGATGAGAGAAAGCAAACGTCACTCTAGCCTAATTTTACCTCCACTCTCTCTCCGTCAGTCTTGAAATCTGAGCTCCCGGCTGGAAATGATGTGTTTCCCCCAAGTATGAGGTCAGCGGCGAAGCTGTTGCTCATGTCCTTCTCTCTTCTGGGGAAGCTGGTGACTTCTCAGGCATCAGCCAAACTCCTTCAAGGCACGATTGCGGGCAGTTGCTCTCTGGGTTCCTAGGTTCCTCCATTATAGGGACCCCAGTGTGGGTTGGCTCCTTACTGTCATCATTTCATTTTGCTGCTTGCCAAGTGGGTGGCCCTGGGTGCCTTGGTATTGCCAGAGACAAGCAGAAGTCCTGAGAATTAACAGCCTAGTGACTGAGCACACCTGATCCAGTGCAGAGCCAGGCTGTATTGTAGCCCTCCTGTCCAAGCCAACAGTCGAGTGAGTCCCGTTTCAGAAGTCAATAACAGATTGCCTTGTTTGGGGAGAATAATGCCTTCCTGGGCTTTGGTGTCACCCAGGCTAGAGTCTGAATAGGGATGAAGGCCCTTAATTGCTCCCTGCCTCAGTTTCTCTTTCTGCAAACTAGAGATAAGAATACCCACCTCATAAAATTGTTAGGAGGATCAAGTGTGATAACAGAACCTCTGTGTCTGTCACTTCCCCTCCAACATTTCATAGTTGAGAAAATGATCACCAAATTAATTATCTCTTATTTACCCATTGAAACAAACAAGCTCACTTGTCTTGCTACCGGCCATGTCTTCAGTATAATCCATTGAAGAATGAAACTGAACATTTCTTGTCATATTTCACACACAGGAATCAAGGATACACACTTCTGTGTGTACCTTTGTGAGGAGTTGGACAGTGCTATTTTAAAAGCACAGGCTTTGAAGTTAGACCAACCTGATTTTGTCATTTATTAGCGGTGTGACATTATCCAAGTCACTAAACCTCTCTGTGCCTCAGTTTCCTCATCTAAAAAATGAGGATAAATAGTAGTACCCACTTCATCAGGTTGTTGTGAAAATCGAACTAGTTCATGAATGTAAACCACAGTGCCTACCATGTAGAAAGTTTCAATAAATATTACCTTTATAATTATTACAAATTTATCAAAAAGTCCAAAGCATGTGAATAGGTACACACACATGTGTGTGTTTGTGGGACTGTGTATAAAACAGTAGCACCATTTGGGGTTGTCTGCTTGGCAATGAGCTTTTCTCCACCCCACACGCTTCTCAGAACAAGGCTGCTCTTCTGTGACTTGGCCCCCTGATTCCTATTCTCTTCCGGGGTACTTTGGTCATTTATTTTAACCAGATATCTTTTGTATGAAAATGCTAGGGAGGTGGGATCTTGAAGCCCTGCCAGAACTGTATCACAAGGGCTCTGGGGGCAAGTCAAAACCTGACCCCTGTTTGTTTTATTTTTAAACTTTTTATTGACATGTACCATACATACAGAGATGTACATATATCATACATATAGGACTCAAGGACTTTTCACGAAAAATCAACATACCCGTGCAATCAGCACCCAGATTGGGAATCAGAACATTCTAGAATCCCCTTGTGCCCCCTTCCACATATGACCTCCCTAAGGGTAACCACTACCCTGATTGCTTCCTGTTTGTGAACTTTCTATAAATCTGGTCCCTGATTTTGAGCAGCTCATTGCATATTTGTTTCTCCCCCAAATCTACACTGTGATAGGTCTCCATCTGTTTTTGATTATTCATTCAAGTGTCAACAAACTTTTACTCAGTGGCAGCTACATGCGAGGCATTGTGTTGACTAATTAAAGCAATGGCACCAAATAAGTTCAGTGTCTTGAGTGGTTTTTGCAATCTTCCTCAAGTGAAGCCACCTCCTTGAGCTGTTTCTCTCCAAGTTTCTCATACTCTTCTCTCGTATCTGGTTTTCACTCTATCTTATCCATAAAAGTGAGTCTTCTGGGTAAAGATCCCATCAGAAACCCACCAGTGTATGTGATTTCTGATTCCAGAATTCCAGGAGAGAGTATTTGACTGGCTTGGTCCACTCTTGGTCGTGTCAACTGTGGCTGGAGGGTTAAGGACACATAATGCTAGAAAAGCTGTGCACACCCCCCCGGAAAAGGAGGAATGCCGTTGAGGAAGGGGGAGGGGCCTGGCTTGAGATTCTCAGCAAGGACCATGGTCCACACTGGCCCCTTCCAGCTCAATGATTTCTTTTTCTTCTCAGATTCAGATTCTTGACCCAAAGTCTAAATTGACCTATTCACCCTCTGCACCAAATTTGAACTGAAGTCATTAGATAACATGGCTCATGGAGGGCTAGGGCCAATGCTCCCCAAACTACCATTTGCGGGGCATTTCCGACTCTCATGCAGCTGAGTTGAATGGCGGCTCCTTCATCTGGCTCTGAGAATCAGCTGTGGTTTTATAGACACACATACTCTGCAGTTTCTCCCTCTGAGGGAGGGGTGTGTTCCACCACAGCACAGACCTGGCCCTTGAAAACTAATTTCCTGGAGGCAGAGACCACCAACTGTTTATGATGGTTATTATTATTGCAGAGCATTGGAATTCCTGCCCAGATTCCAAAAGTCACCCACGTGAAGGAGTGTTTGCAATGGCATCCTGAATCCTGCATAAAATTGTGGTCAGAGTGAAGAGTATAATACTGGGTCTACCGTCCTACATCTCCTTATACCCCGTGGGGCAGAGAGGGAGGCAGGGGACTGTGCTTACTTAGTTTGCTTTACATCTGAGAGCCCATTTCACCCTCACTGCGAATGCAAGAGGCAGACACGATTACTACTCCTCCTTTTAATGGAGGTGCAAACTGAGGCAGAAGGTGGTTAAGTATAACAAAAACAAAGCCCACAATAGTTTATAAAGTGCCTCCTTATCTAAGTTCCCCCCTTTTTACCTCATTTACCCCTTTTTACAGATGAGCTTCTAGAGCTCAGTTTCCCGATTTTGCATCCGTCATAAGTGGCAGAGGCTGGACATAGACTCAGAACTCGGACTCCAATCCACTAAGGCAAACCCACAAATAACTGTAATAAGCAGCAGTTGGTGAAGAAGGCCGTTAGATGATGTAGGTGAAATCCTGTGCTATTTCAGAGACTGGTGAGTTCATGTACAGATGGAAGAAATCAAGGAAGGACTGAAGGAGGAGGTGATAGTTCGACCTAGTTCTTGTAAGTGGGCAGTATTGGACAAGCGTAATTTGAGCAAAGGTAATTCCAGGAGGGCTCGACAGGAGCCAAACCCTGGGAAGGCAGAGCATTCAGGAAATACTGGGAAGTCTTTGATGTATTGGGGAGATTGGTGGGCACAATAGAAGATGAGACTGGAAAACCAGGGTGCCTGTCACCTGGGCCACGGTCATTGTCTCCTTGACAGGTTGGGGCAGATGGGACAAGTGGTTTGACAACCCACAGGTGGAGAGCCTGTGACCTCAGAATCCCCTGAGTTTCCTCAGCTTCACTGCGTGCTTGTAGTTAGGGCCAGGGTGGGGGCTGGAGTTAGAGTGCCTTATTATTTACAAGTTCTGGAGCGATCTAACAACCTTCTAAAAGAAGGAACAATAAAACTTTTATAGACTATTACAGAGTCAGTTGCCCCATGAGGTAGAGACAGACCGTAATCTGTGTGTTGGGAAGTTTGCAGGTCAGGGAGGGTAGGGAGCAAGCCAGCCAGGGAGTAACAGCTGCGCATGGCTTCCTCTGGCTCCATGTTTGTTTCTACCTCCAGAAGCATGGCTTATGGGAGGACAGCATCTCTTCACTGAACCTGTTTGCTCATTTACAGAATGGGAGATCATAATATCTACCACTCAGGATTGCAGCAGAAATCCAACGAGATATGCCAAAGTGTCTTGTGATATTACTTTCATTGTTATTTTATACTGTTATTAAACTTAAACCTTCTCATGGCTACATACCTTCCCAACTAGAAAACTGAAGTCTTTCGGAACAGAGACCATGTCACCAATTTCTTTAAATCTCTGATCGTGCCAAACCAACCCTATTGTTGTAACTAATTGTTTCAACAAACAAAATAGACAAATTCTTAGTAAGGTATATTTTCCCATGGCATGAGCCAGTCCCTGGGTGTAGTTTTTGGTGAGCCTCGCCTCAGTTCCTGAAATCGTAATGAGCCAGATCTCAGAGAGCTGAGAGCAGGAAGGTGGGTTTTATACCATCTTCAGTGCTAGTAAACAAAGCTTCCTTGAGCCCCGGTTGTATGCCTGGCCACGAGTGAGTTCTGGTGCATTGGCCCTTCTGCTCTAAAGAAGTAGATTATTTCAGAATCAAGAACATGATATGTGCTTAGGTGATCAGAAATGGATAATCTTAACAATCCAGTTATCAAAAAAATGAGGGTCTTCTTCCTCCTGCTGCTGCAGGTACACCAGCAGAATAGGTTTAATTCTCCCTTGAGTCTCACTGGAGAGGGCAGCTAGCCCTCCAGTTCTTGAGTCTCGCATGCCTTGCCCTGGAGGGTGAGGTGGGGTGGAGGGCTGGTAATGAACATCTATTTTGTGTCTGTGATTCCAATAGTAAGAGAAAAAGCATCTGGGTTTTTTTTTGGAAGGTCCAGGCCCAGCTAGAAGGAAAGCTTGATTGCCCTAGAGGAGAAGGGATCAGGAGCTTGGGACTTGGGAGGGGGACAGGACAGGAGACCTTCACACTTGAGGGTGGCCGGACCCAGGGTGGATGGCTGCCTATATGCTTAAGGACCATGCCACAAACACCATCGCTATGGAGCTTTGGCTTCTGTCCTGGCTGAGCCCGGCATGGTGGTCATGGATATGTTTGTGGAGCAGTTCGCCTTTGAACAAACTCTACAAGTTTGGACCAGGGACCCCAAGAGTGACTATGGAAGATTACAACTAGAGGACTCTCCTCTATTTTCTCATTGCTCATGAAAGCCCCAGGGAGAGGGCAAGAAAGCCACAAAAAAATGACCAACATGGGACTACATACTGAGCTTGTTCTGTGAGGAACTGGATCCCGATTTGATTGAATTTGGAAACATTTCCAATAGCAACAATTCTTACAGCTCAAGAGGGGTACAAAGATTCATGCCAATTTGGCTAACAATGGTGAATGATGTGTAGAGAAATTGCTGTAGAAAAACTCTCCCAGAACCTGAACATTGCGGGTTGAGGGCGGAGGGAGAGGGCAGAGGTTGATGTAGAAGAAGAGCTCAGGGCCAATTTCCACAATCTTTGGGTGATAAACTTGTTTTGGAGAGTTAATTTTTGGGACGAATGCCTGGAAAATTTGTGTCTTTGATATATTTGAAAAACTAGAAGATGCTACAAAACCATAGGTAGTCTCTGTGGTGTTAAGAGGGCATTTGGATTTGAGCTGGTCATTTCACATTGCATCATACTTTTATGGTTAGGGCATCAGCTTTAGGAGAAGGCAAGGATATTTTGGGAAGTGAGGGCCTTATTTTGGTCGTTCTGTATTTTGTTTCCATTTGCTTATCCCCAGAGTTCCTGTGCTAAGTTCTTTTTTCAACGAAGTTTCCTGCCTTGACTCCCTGTTGGAATTTCACAATTTGGTGTCATTGGTAGATTTTCATTGTCAACTGTTCTAGGGACGTTTATTTTCCCAGAAGCCCAGGGACCACAAAAGGGAAAACTGTGAAGGTATGGTTAAGGAGAGACAGCTTCCCCCAAGATTTTGATAAGAAGGATTGTGGGATAGCACTCCCATCCCAAATCAAGGGGAATTCAGACTTAGGAGTCAGAAATCTTTGAGATGAGTCTGGTCGGAGCTTATCGGTGGATGGGGTGCCTATCTAAGACAGTCCAAGTGCGGGGTGGGGGGGAAGGGTGTTCCTTAGGGCAGCAGTTCAAGGAGGCCTTGACAGGTTAAGGATGAAGATTCACAGTGGAGAGGAGATCAAAACTGAAGCCAAGGGCCCACAGCAGTCAAATGCAAAGGTGGCTAAGACAGAAGAGGTGAGGGGCAGAAAAGTGAAGGCGGAGTTGGGGAAAGAGGTTAGGCTGAGGAGTCGAGACCAGGTCTGGGAAGGGAATCAGGTGTGAGGGCATCCTTGACACCCCGTGGCTGGGTCACTCCGCAGAGAAGATGCTGATCTTAAGGGTCCAGCTGGGCTGAGCACTCACCCTTGAGAATCTGTGGGACTCACCTTCTTTCTTGTCTGTCTGCTGTCTAGACTCTTCTATGACTCTCAGGCTGACCTGCCTGACCCTCCACCCCAACGTGGCCAGGGAGAAAGATACAGAGAAACAACAAGAGTCCATTTGGCCACCAATCATGAATAATAACAGACCAGTTTTGATGGAATATCAGAGGTTGAAATCAGCAAGCACTTCAATTCATGGTTTGGTTTATGTCTCCTCGCCTATCTCTACTCTGGGGAAAGAGATCCAACAGTACACACCAGGCAGAGCCCTCTCCTAAGTTGCAGATGGATCTGATTTCTGCCCACTGCTCCCTCTACTTCACTGGAAAGTAGCCCCTTTAGCTGTCTCCTCTGCACCCTACAATGTGTTCTGGGCTCCAGAGTCTGGCTAGATCTTAGAATAAATGGCAGGACCTAGGTGCTGCAGTTCTGCAAACACCCACTGAATCACCCTGGCAGGTGGTCCTTCCATAGCCATGCTGCATTCCTCAGCTCCACCCAGGCCTGAGTTTGCTTACCATGGCTGCCTTGATTCCCTAAACCTCTGATACCAGGTTCCTCTATCCTACCCTCCCCTCCATGTCCCATGCTGCAGTCATCTCCTACTCTGAAGTCTTGCCCTTGACTCAGTACCTGTCCTTTGCCCTTCTCTCAAATTATTCTTGTCCAATGCTTCCTTCTCTTCAATCCAGACCCTCCAGTCTGGATCTGCCTGAATGTCATGCTTTCAGTAACCATTAGGCTGTCCACTGGTTACCTTCTAAATTCTCTTAGGTCTGTCACCTCTCTGCACTTCTAGGTTTACTTGTTGCTGAGAACATCCTCAACCACCTGCCCCGCCTTGGTGGGTCTCTGTGTCTTGGCCAACCTTGTGTAACCTATCCCCTGCCCTCTAAGCCATAGCTGTGTTCAGGGGTTCCAAAAGTGTTAATCCAACAACCAACAAGTAATTCTTTATGGAGCACTGACTCTGTGATTGCTGCTATGGGAGCAATTTTCCTCAAGTAAATGATGATTGAGAAGCAACGAACATAAGTTTGTAGGAACATGAGACCAAATGTGAAATTATCTTCATTTACCCGTTTGGAAGAGTTATTTGATCAAATGTATTAGTTATCTAGCACTGCGTGACAAATTACCTCAAAATGTAGTGGCTTAAAACAAAACTAAATATTTATTATCTCACATTTTCTATCGGTCAGATTTAGCTGGGAAACTGGGCCTTCTCATCAGATTGTAGTCAAGATGTCTATAGTTATCTAAAGGTTTGATTGAGCGAGGGATTTACTTACAAAGTAACGCATGTCTGGCAATTTCGTGCTGGGTGCTGAGAGAACACCACATTTCTCCCTACAAGCCTCTACATGGCTTCGTAAGTGTCCCCATGACATGGTGGCTGGCTTCCTCTGGAGCGAGTAATCCATGAGACCAAGAAAGAAGCAGCAATGTTTTATGACCTAACCTTGGAAATCACAGACTATCACTTCTACCATATCCTGTTGGTCATACAGGTCAAATTCAATGTGGTAGGAACAATTTAAGGGTACAGATAATAGGAGGTGAGGACTATTGGGTACTATATTGGAGACTGAGTACCACACCAAAGAACCATTCAGCTTAAAGGCCTGGAGGAAAATCAATTTTATATATTAGAAGATAATGTTGGAAGAGTGCCTAGCATGTAGTAGTTAAAAAACATCGAATGCTTGATGAAAGTAAATACATGATGGAGTGAACAATATGCATTACTCTCAGGAGGTACTTTGTAAAGTACTTTTTCAGACTTTACACAATTTCATCTTCACCTCTGTGAGGTAGATAGGGCTAGTATTATTAACACCAGTTTACAGAAGTATTAATAGTATTATTAACACGACTTGATTTCAGGTATTTAAAGCTTTGCACAAATTTACTCAGCCCCAAATCTGATGCTCCTTCCCCCATGGTCTAGTCATAACACGATCATGTTGTGACCCCAGTTCACCAGGCTTTGTCCATGCCCATTGGCTGTGAAGTGGGTATCTGGAAGTGGAGGTGAAATGATCCTTGGGAGGCTGGGCCAACTCCCTTTTATGGTTTACAGGGCAGATTTACTGTGAAGCTAGTGACACGTAAGGCCTCTCACTTGCATGGGCCCTTCTAAGGCAATTCCAAATATTTTGGCAAGTGTAAACCATTTATCTGTGACTTCATTCAACAAACTGAAACAAATTCTAGAAGATGGTAACCTGCTGTTCAACAACATTCCCATCACTCATGACAATGCAGCTGCAAGCATTCTGTAAAAACATCAGTTGGTTCTCAGAACAGGTGGCATATCCAGCTGATTTCCTGAATCTCACTTTCATATTACCTGAAGTTGTTGACATTTTCAGTGTTTTCCAACAGTTATATTTTTTTCTTTTAAGATTTGTCTCATGGGGGGATATTTTAAATATAGATACTAACTTGGATTTTTCCTTACAATAACCCATTTTTCTTTAATTAAACACTAAAATAATTCAGATAAAAAAATTAATAGATTATGAAATCAATGAGATGCACATAAATTATTCTGACATCAGGAAACAAATTGTACTGAGAAAATTTTCAGTGCCAAAAGCAGTAATTCATTAGAAAGAGGTACATTTTGATGATAAGTAATAATTATCAACATAAATATATATTGATAATCCCATCTCTACGGAAGGGCTCATCTGAATGGGGAAGGCTGCCCCCAGAAAATACGTCTCCTTCTCATTCCAGGGTCTATGGGGTGCAGTTCCTAGCTGCCTTGGCCAGGCAGGGGACCCCAGTAAGCTTGGCTCATGACCACCCAGCTCCTCCTATGACCCATGCGACCCAGCCTCTCTCTAATGAGCCAGTTGGGAATTCTTAGGTATGAACGAATACAAAGGAACCCACAAGAAAAATTCTGTATTTATTTAAAATAACATTTTCTCCCCCTGACTCCTCTTTTGTTTTTTCAGTTTCAGAAGAATCTTTGTCTCTGGATTAGCCTAGCTGAAGTTATTTTTCTTACCATCTGTAAGGGGGATTTTCCATTTTTCCAGCAAGAAAATAACCCTGGGGCCAAAGGAACTGTGAAACTGTGTAGTCTCCAGAAAGATGTGCAGACTGTCGGGGCAGCAGAATCCCTGCCACCCAAGTTTGGAGGATGCCATTGTGTCATTTAACCTCCCTTGCCTTTCCTTTTCATGCCAAGCATCATATTTCTGGCCTCCACAATTTACAATAACTGTTCTTTGGGCGGTCATGGAAAGAGTTATTGGGGTGGGGGCCCTGCTGGAACGCCACACAATTATCCAAATAGGTGGTGGGGTGGTGAGTGGATGCCAGACTCGGAGCCTGGAGAGTTGGCTCTAGTCTCAGTTTTCTCGCTAGGTGATCACGGGCAAGTCATTTCCTCTCCTTGTTCCTCAAATTCCTCAATTATAAAAACAGTGTGATGAGCTGGATGATCTCCTTTCTAGGTTTAGTGATTTATATGAGTTACCCTGAAAGGCGGCAAGGTGAGGCCAGGATCAGAGTGGTTTGTACAATAATTGGCATAAAACAAGTGATAAAGATGGCCATTCTCTGCATACTCCAGGCGGGTCATGGGGAAAAAGGCCTTCTTTTTAAAGCATGTTTTCGTATTAATGAATTGCATCATGGCGGGTCAAGGGATCCTTATTGGGGAAGAAGCTGGACTTGTGACCATCAAAGCTAAGTTGACAAGGACCAGGCTCAGGAGGACAGTGGCTGAAGTTATCAGTTGAGGCAGACGAGGAAGCCAGGTGAATAATGATGTACCAGGAGACAGTCAGAAAGCCAAGGTCAAAGTGAGACAGAGTGAGGCAATGCGCGGCATACATAACAGCAGCTGAAGGAGCTTGTCACGGAGGTCACTCCTGCCCCAGCCAGGGAGCCTTTTCCAGGCCTCCTGCTGAGCCAGGTGCTGCTGCCAGGCTCCAAACCGCGGCCTACCCACTGTTTGCCCAGGAAGGGTCATGGGAGATAAGTGAGTGTGGCTGGAGCAACGAGCTAACCCGTCTAATGTTTTTTGTATGACTGAATACTTAAGCAAATAAATAAGCAAAACAATCTATTGAAATGAAAAGCCAAAATAGAAATCACAAATTCCTATCAACTTTAAAAATCAACATGACTTAGATAAAAATTATTTAATCCTTTGAACATGTCACTAAGTCTTTACAAATATTTTTATAGAAACAAAACTATCTACAATTCCAGCTTTCAATGTCTGCCTGTGGTCAACCTAAAGAATTAGTATCATGCTTCCTATAGGTTATGGATTGGCCGGCAAATATATACATTACAAAGTACAGTGATTTGTGTACTATTGTAAAATATTCCCTAGCCATCATGTGTAACTGTTGTGAATACTGCATTAATTTTTGAGTGCCTCTAGAACCAGACATTGGAAGATAGAAGCAAAAAACAGACATTCAGCACTACCAGGAAAGGCTACTTCACTTTGCATGAATCTGTGGCATTTAAGTCCGAGAGGAAGAATACAGTAAGTTAATTGTTCTGCCTTTACTCTTATCTAAGTGCGTCTGCTGCTGAAATCCTGCCCACCCTCTGAAGGAAGGAGTCCATCTCCAATATTGGCATCAGCATAACCCACAAACCTTCATGGCATTCGGACAGTTTCCTTTTGATTTATAGACACAGGACAAGAGATGTGGAGAAGTGTTTCCTTGGGGCTTAAATGGTGTTATCATCCGAGGGGATGGTTAGGGTAATGGGCTGTGCTGTGACAACGCTGAGCTCTGGATCCTGAGCAACAGAAGCACTGTCGTGTTCTTTAATACCTTAACTTATTTTGTGTTAGTGATATGTGACACCTCGTAAAGCAAGGGCTCAGAGAAGGGGCCCCTTTCGCCTGGGTCTTGCCTAGATGATGGATGACTCAGTCAGGAGATGCCCGTCTGGATGAATGACGGCTACAGATTTCAAAGTAGAAAAGAAGTTGAACCATAGGTAAAGAAAGTTCTACATTTTGAGTGCCTTTGTGCATTTTTCCTAATGTCTCTTCCTTCCTATAGACAGAACTAATCACCATCCTTGGAACCACTCCTATACGTATTTTTTATTATTATAAATATCACATGGTAATCTATAATTTCAAAACGATGTTAATATTTATTTCCCTGGCTAGGTTGAAAACGCGAGAGTCAAGTCAGTATCTTCACTGTCCTGTTTCTAGGACAACGACTGATCCATGACAGGCATGTGGGCAGAAATAGATGGAGTGTTAAGAGCCTGGGCTTTGGAGTTTCTCCTGAATTTGTATCCTGGTCTCACCACTTCCCAGCTGGGTGAATTTGGAGGTTTCTTAAAACACCTAAGCCTCAGTTTACTTCTCTGAAAATAAGGATGATGACATCCCCCCCCCCAATGTGGTTGTTCTGAGACTTACTTATGATAGTATTTGTAAAATGTTTAGCACAATGTTAGCCGCTGTAGTTATTCTGTTATTAATGACTCATTGGCTATCCAACCCAAAGCCTCTCTTTGTCCTGCCTCACAGCGTTGACACGCAGATACACTAGGCAGTGTACACGAGGGCACTTGCAAGGATGTTGCAAGGAGCCATAATTGTTAGGCCAATTCCTAAACTTGAAAGGCACACTGAGTGTGCAGAAGGTCTGCACACCTTTGAGCCGACTGGGAGGGAGGAAGAAATAAGGAATCCATCTACACTAACCAAGTCCCGGAACAAATGAAATGTTGATCTTCAGTTGTCATTCCCTGGAGGGTGACACTCTCAGCAAACATTTCCTGTACTAATGGGGTGGTGGTGATGGCTGTCTTAGAAGCAGCTCTCTTCAAAAGCTGAGGAGCCGGAGATGGGATGTAACCTGAGCCGTCGCCCCAGCAGGCCTAAAATCTCAGCTGCATTGACAGCACCAGCTTTCTGAGGAGCAGACTTGCTGGGGCTTGGCTCTGCCTCTGGGATGGCTATGCCCTGCCTATCAGGTACAGGACATGTCCTGTTTCTGCAACCTGGAAAAATGCACAGGCTGCCATGGGCTCGTGTGTTCCTGTTTATCAGCAGACTTTCTTACTTATCCTGCCCCTGAGAGATTCCTCTGCTTTCCATTGTCCCATTGGCCACAATATTCGCTCCTTTGGGCCTTGGAAGGCAGGGTCTGCAGTCTGTGTCCTATACCATCAATGCAGCAGCCACCTGACAAACATATAAGCTCTGATTCCTCTCTCGGCACTGGGCCAGATGTGCGGGGACAGGAAGAGTGGAAGAAGGTTCTTCACTCTGCAGCTCACACTCTAGTTGGGAAAAAATATGGCGGCTACTCAGCTGTTAACGTAATAAATGTATGCACTAAGTGTCAAAGTAATGCTTTGGAGGGCAAAGGAAGGCCCCGTAGAGTTGACTGGGATGTTCAAAAAGGGCATCTTAGAACAAGTGAGGTTTGTTGCCTTGTTAGGGTGGTCCCCTGACCTTGTAGTTCCCGTTTATCTGCTGCGCACACAACCAGCATAGGTGCCACCACCCGACAGCCAGGAATTGGGGTGAGGGGGGAATAGGGGTGGAGGAGGAGTGTTAGACTCTTGCACAGACTGGGATGAGAGGGCAATTCTTAGAACGCCTGGAATGAGATCTGCAAATCACACCACCCTCGGCTCAGGGGTAAACCTTAGAAAAGGAACACCATGGAACAAATTCAAAGAAGGCATGAGAGAAAACAGAGCTCCTGCTGGGGTGGGCCTGAAGACACCTGTCCACAACCAGCACAGACTTGGCAGTCACGTGAGTGAGCCACACTGAAATCACATCGTCCAGCCCCAGTCAAGTCTTCGGGTAACTGTAGCCCCAGCCAACATCTTACCCTCATTAAAGACACCAAGCCAGAACCACCAACCTCAGTCACTCCTAGATTCCTGATCCACAGAAACTGTGAGAGATTGTTTATTGTTTTAAGGCACCAAAGTTTGGGGTAATTTGGTACACAGCAATAGATAACTAATGCTGGAAGGTAGACAGCTATTGGCTCATGGGTCAGGATTGATGAGCTTCCCATGGACATTTTTACTTTCTGCCCTGTTGGAAAGTCCTTCATCTTGAGAAAGAGCAAGTGAGAAGCCACCATGCCTCTCTGTACCTGTAGAGCTACAGGTATATTGTAGAGAAAACAGAATACTGAAGAGCTAGGAACAGAGAGTAGAAAACCGATGCTGCCTCTTTGGCTCTCAGCTGTGCTAGCCAACAATGCTTTCACTGTTTCTACCAGGAGTCAGCACCCTTTTCCTTAGGAGGCCACATAGTAAGTATGTTAGGCTTTGCAGGCCACATACAGTATCTGTTACAACTACTCCACTCTGCCCTTGTAGCACAAAAACATCATTAGTTAATGCAGAAATCAATGAGAATGGTTGAGTTCTAATAAAGCTTTATTTACAAAAGCAGGTGAATGATTCATGGTCCATAATGTGCTAATCCTTGGTTTACACAAAGGGAAAACAGAATACAGGAGGGTCTGTGGCCAGACGCTCAGAGGGCCAGAAGGACACTTTCTATAGAGGGGAGCTTATTCCTGAACTGCCTTGCCATGGGCCCCAACATTGCCTCACCCTGGCCCCAGGAGGCCAAGATATTCAGCATCTCCTGCAAACACAACTACATGTAAAGAATAGCTGAGGGAGCTCCAGGTTTGCTGACAGTCTGGGCACCTGTCGAAGATGTTACTGAAGCGGGGAAAGGGGTAGCGGATGAGGGTAAAGGGGATGAAATATATGGTGATAGAAGGAGAACTGACTCTGGGTGGTGAACACACAATGTGATTTATAGATGATGTAATACAGAATTGTTCACCTGAAATCTATGTAACTTGACTAACAATTGTCACCCCAATAAACTTTAATTAAAAAAAAAAAGAAGACATTACGGAGGAAATGGCCACATCTGCTAGATGATCCCTTTCAGCCCTGAGAAGGGTATGTACCAGGCACTGCTCCAGTGGTTATTGCTTTCACACATATTACCTCCTTTTTTTCTCATCTCCAATTATTGTTGTGTAGCAAATTACTCCAAAACTCAATGGCTCACTCACATGACTGGCAAGTTTGTTCCTCTCCACAGGAATCTCTCCATGAGGCTGCTTGGGTGTTCTCACAACATGGCGACTGGTATCTATCCAGGACACCAAGGGAGGAGCTGCAGTGCTTCTAGGACCTAGCTCATCACATTCACTGTATTCTATTGTTCACGCAGGTCAGTCCCCATTCAATGTGGGAGAGACTATACAAGAGCAAGAAAACCCAGAGACAGGATCACTGGGGGCCGTCTTGGAGGTTGCATAAATGAGTGGGTCCTGAGGTTATTGTCACACTGGGAATAGTCACTATGAAAGCCCACCACTTATGTTTGGCTGTTGTGTGAAGAGGGGCAAATGGAAGGGACTCTATCACTTGTTTGCTCAAATATGTATAGGTGATTTGTTTTTCCAGGCCCTCCGTCTTGAAGACACCGCGGCTTAGGGACCAATGGTTGTGTTTTTTAGCTACATTTGACCACAAATCCTCATTAATGGGGTTCCAATCCCACTGTCTTTGATGATCTGCTCTTCCTAGCAGTCTGCAGTAAACGTTTTGTTATTCTGCTTTAGCTTCCCAGAATCCGAATACCTTCCTAGGGAATTTCTCATTGTGTGAGGCTTGGTGGGGCCAAGTTCCTACCTGGTTCTTCCATCTTTCTGTCAATACAGTGGTACCTCGGTTTTCGACCGTAATCCACGAGTTCTGAAACGTTCGAAAAAAGCCAACAGCTCGGCCTCAGGATCTTGAACTCAGGAGAAGCTGTGTAACATGTTCGACTTCTGAGTTGTGTTTGAAAACCAAAGCATTTACTTCCGGGTTTACAGCGTTCATAAACCAAAACGTTAGTCAACGGAGACGTTCGAAAACCGAGGTACCACTATATTTGATTTGCTCTATGTCTCTTCAATAAACTCCTTTGTTGTTTAAATTAGCTATTTAGTTTCTGTTGCTTGCAACTAGGAATCCTGGATGGTCTTGCATCTCCAGCAGTTACACTGAGAGGAAGCTCACTTGGTACCAAAACCACTTACATTTCGGCTGCTGTTGTGGAAACAGTTGCCAAAGTAGAACACAGACTTCAGAGTCAGACAGACCTAGGTTTGAACCCCAGTTCTGCCACTTTAATGCAACAAGTTGCTTCAGCTGTAAAAGGAGGAAAGTAACATGTAGTTTGTGAGATTGCTGTGAGGATTAGCACATGGCACTATGCCTGACACACAGTAGGTGCTTAATGACTGCTCTCATATAATAAGCGATAATGGTGAGGATGACAATTATGGACATGTGCTGTGTTTCCCCTTCATGTGAATCCCTCTCAGGGTTTCTTAAAGAGACAAAATTACTCCCATTTGATAACAGGGCTTTTGGATTACCCTGAATGGCCTGGACTCTCCATAATTGCTCCTTAGAGTTCTCAAAGCTGGCCCTACTTGTGGAACAGAACAGACTCTTCCAATAAAGAACTTGCTACGAGTCCCCCAGGGACTGATCTGGAGCCTGCTTAAGAGACACCCCCATTCCTACCTGTAATGTTTGCAAATGGAACTCTTTGTCACCTGCCTTGAGGTCCTAGAGCATCCAAGGTGGACATACTACTTCAAGCCCCATTGTGGTTCTTGCAACCTGGTCCCAGGTCAGCCAGACCTTTGACCTTGGCCCTCTGCCTGATGGAGCCTTGAAGCTGCTGGAGACACATACTAGATGGAAAGCAACACTGTGAGATGCTCTGCTCCAGCAGGGGCTCTGCTTTCTCCTATCCCTTCTTTGAGCTGGGGGAAGTTGTGCTCCATTTTCATCGTATCTAACGTGGTCGCCAAGTCAGTCCTGGCTATTAACAGGTGGCTTCAGTCCCACCCCAAGTGGTTCTCTCCATGGGTTGCTTGAGTTGTTGCTACAACATGGCAGCTGGCTTCCCTGAGAAAAAGAACACCATCATCTCTGTAACAATCTATTGGCTACCCAGTGGGCGGGGCAGGGGCGGGATGGGTGGGTACTATACCCAGGGTGAATACCTAGAGGCAAGAATCATTGAGGGCTCCCTTCGAGGCTGGATACCATGCATCTCATGGCAAATAAGGGTTCTTGTGATTGCTAGAAAATGTCCTTTGTACGGTGAAAGAGAGGGATGCTCTTACTGGTCTCTCTGCATGGTGGGATGGACGAAATGAAAGAGAGGGATGCTCTTACTGGTCTCTCTGCATGGTGGGATGGACGAAACTGTGGGTTGGCAGTTAGTGTACCTGCATGTCCGTCCTGACTCTGCCCCTGAACCTCCTGAGTCCTTGAATGAGTCACATGCTCTGTTGGAGCTCGTTTCCCTAACTCTGTGTGAGGACAGAGCGAGGAGTGCTCTTTCCAGGCTCTCTTCCTCACATGGAAAGGTGCTCACTCGGGTAGTAAATAGCCATCAACTGTGATGGGATGGCCATCAGCTGTGGCTAGTTGGCTGTTTTCTGGAACCAGTGAGCCATTGGCCACTGATATAACTGCCGTGGCTACGCTAGCAGAAAATGGGGGCTAGCAAGACGATGGTAGCTGAGCTCGCAAGCGCGGATTGCAGAGAGGCGGATTGCAGTTAGCAAGTGAGGTTGGTTGGCAGAGAAGTGGACGGCAGGTTGTGGGTAGTATGGCTGCTGCTTCTTGTGTCTCCCACCCAGCCACCAGCAAGAATATAGAGGTATGGCTCCCCTACCTATCGCTCCGTGGGTGTTCCTTTCTGGTCTGACCATATCCTGCATTCTTATGTGGGGAGCGGGAGCTGAGACCCCGCATGAGTCGCTGCATGACACTGTGGATAAGAAAGTCTTCTGAACTCGGGTCAGTGTGGCATAAGGGTCCAGTCCCTACCATTCAGCCGGTTCCTTCAGCTCTGTGGTCTTCAATGCCCTCACCTGTGCAAGTGAGGATAAGAACACCAACCACCTCCCTCTTAAGGCTGATATGAGGAATCAATGAGTTAGGTCATGTACTATGCCTAACACACAGAAAGGGACACTAAATGTTAACTACCATTATTAACAGCAATCTCACCTCCAAATAGCAATCTCAGAAATAGCAATCACCTCAGAAATAGCAATCTCACCTCCAGCTTTAAGATCTCTGATTCCACAATCTTCCCTGAGCCCTGAGAACAAGGGGCTTTGCACCCTCCCCCCTCCTCCATCAGTTCAGACTCCTCCTGATTCCCTCTGAGGGTGGCTTTGGGTGGTTGTGCTCAGGCTCTGGGGTAGGCTGGGGGTGCCTGTATCCTTTCTCAGCATCTGATGGTCAAGGCACTTGCATACCTGTTATAGCTGGCTGACCTTAGAAACTAAGCAACCAGAATAGTCTCAAGCTTAGAGCTAGGGCCAGTGCTTGGGACCACTTTGAAGTATGTGACCACAGAATGGAAGGAATGGGATGAACTTCAGGCCTCATCTAGGTCCAGATCTGCCCTCCCGTCCAGCCTGTGGAGCCACCGTCTCTCCTCAAGAGCCCTGTCTGAGCAGTTGTCTGAAGACCCACCATGAACTAATTGAAGTCTATGGAAGCAGCCCTTCGGTGACTACCAGCTTGAGGTCTGCCTGCCCAAACCTACTCTGTGGCCAAGCCATTGCGTGAAGCCTTCAGCTGCAAGGCCTCACCCCACTGCTAGAGACCACAGGGTTGAAATCCATCATATCCACCCCCATTCTCCTCAGTCTTACCAGGAGCCTGGCCTCTGTATGTACTCATGGTTCCCACACCCCGCCCCACACTGCTCTGTTGCTCTCAGCCCCACCTCCCACATTCGCCTTCATCCCGTCACTGCTCCATGACAGCAAACTCCTCTGGACCCTCAACATTCCCTTTTCTCTGCTCCCTGTGTTCTCAGGTGGGGGCTGCTATTCTCATCGCCCCCCACCCCCGAGGAACAGGGGATGAGTCTGCAATCTTCCTGGCCCCCCAGGCCACTCCTACACTCCCCTTCATCTTGTGAAAGCCCCTGCTCCTGTAGACTCACCCTGTGCAGCGCACTCTGCACCCCTGACGCTCTGCCAGGCCTTCCGGTCAAGGCCCTCACTCCCTGACCGCCTTGGATGCTGGGCTCCCGGAAGGCCTTTCTACTGCAACTTCCTAATCATTTCTGGGCGCTTCATCGCCCATGAGGATAACTTTTCCAGGATCCCAATCTTGACCTCATTGCCAAGAACACTTTTGTACTTCAGCTACCCACTCCGTCCCCATCAACAAAAAGCATAAGCTCCCAAGTCCCACACGCAAACGTCTCCCTCCCTGGCCATCACCTCCCATCCTCCCAGCTCACTTCCTCAAGGTTCCCAACAACAATTCTTTGATCTCATCAGCAACCCAGACCACGGAGCCCAGTTCTTCCTCACTATCCACTGCTGTCCTCCTGGCATCATTCCCCTTTCTTTCTGTCTCAGGTTCCATGATCCTTCATTGGACTCTTTCCCTTTCACGTCCCTCCAGCTCCCTTGCTTCTCTGCTCCTCCTAGTGCTAAACCCTCCTTGCAGCAATGCTGAGGCCTAGCACAGAGCCCTTGTGTTTGTGGAGCTTCTGAAGAGACATGATTTCTTTTGAACACTTGGGTGGTCACAGAGAATGTAGGGCAGGTAGCAGGGAAGGGATTCGTGCTTCCGTCTTATGGATAAGGCAGAGGTTAAGTGCTTTTTCCAGGTTATCCAAAGGGGAGCCTCAAACCCATTCTCCTGACCCCAACTCTACCTCTCCTCTTGAAGGCAGCCCTTCTAGACTAGGTTAGGATGTGGATAATTGGTGATGGGGTGGTGGGGGCAGAGCACCCCAGCAGAGGGGAGAGTGTTCCCTACTGATGGTGGGGGTAGGAAAGGCGGCGGTTCAGACGGACTGGGACTGGGGTGTCCCTCACAGGCCCCACAGAGGCTGAGAAATCCTCTCAGGGGCCTTTTTGCAGAGGTGCGCTGGCCACAAAACGCAAAACCAGATGCCTTGGTAAAGCGCACTAAAACAGAATTCCTCCCGCTTCCCAGCCTTCTGCAAATTTCATTTCTTTCCTTGTTGGGGCTCAGGCAGTGGAGGGCCCTGTATCACTCTGCACATCAAAGACGCCACCAGGCTTCCCAGCACAGCTCTAGAGGCTTTTAACCAGCCCCTGACAATAAAATCGCTTTTAAATAAAAACCAAGACTCAATATTCGGCAGAAAAGGGATTAACAGGATCAGTCCGGGATGACATCATGCTATTTTTGTTGGCACTTTCCCAGCTCAAGTGTGAGGAGTCCCTGTGAGGGAGGACATACATATTCTTTTCCTTTCAACTGACTTCGCCTCTCTGAGTCTAGGTCTGAAAAACCCGGGAAGCTGGTGTGGCTGGGGGTGACCCTCCAGCAAGATCAGGGCATCGGCTAGCTGCAGGCAGAGAGCACAATGGGCCTGTAGGGGCAGAGCAGGGACTGAGATGGCCGATCGGCCGAGTCATTCTCCAGGGGACACAGGTATCAGGAAAGGAAAGGCCTTGTTTGGTGATTAGGGCCTGAACTTAGACAAAGGTGCCCTCCAAAGTGGGCACACATCCTGGTACAACCAGCAGAGCAGACAGACTGGCCCAGAGAACTAGGGCCTGGCTCACGCATGCACAGACCTCTGGGTGACGGCCACTAGGCAATGCCCAGAATGACAGATCAGTGAGGGTCTCAGAGGCTATGTGCTCCAGTGATTCCCAAACTTATTTATTTATTGTTTTAGTTAAGGAACCTTTGCTTCAAATGAGATACTAAAGCTACCCCACTGCACGCACAAGACTGGAGAAGAGGAGCTACAAGGTTTGGAGCCTCTGGGCTGGGCCTCCCTGGCTCCTGAAGCTGCCTTGAAATCTAACACCAAAAATACACCCTGAAAATCTCAGATACTTTGTTCAGTGAACACTTTTTAAGTGCCTGCTCCATGCCAGGCCCTTCCCCAGGTGAAGGGGGTACATTGGTGAGCAAAACCAGGCACAGTCACCCCCTCCCTCATGGAGCTTACATGTTGGTATAGGAGATAGGCATTAATTAAATAATGACACAAATAAATGTTAACTCCCTCCTTCCCCAACATAGGAGAAGAAATTGATTTGTGAAAGTGCCACTTTCTTAGCTGGACACTCAGGTTCTGGACTACCAAGCCTTTGCCTTTGTCCCACATGACTCTCCCATCTAACCTCCGGCACCATCCAGACCCTCGAAGCTTTTTCCCAGGTATAAATTGTCTTTTATCCTGGGCTGCCTCACATCCCCTTTCCCCATTTCTCCCCCCTGGTCATCTCCACCACCCCTGGGAAGCCCATGTGTCTGAAGTCTTCTCAGTTGGCAGTGATCCTGCCAATTTTCCTTTCCTCAGCACTTCTGCCTGGTCCAGAAAGGAGGGGAGCAGCTGGTATTGGCGAAGGAGCACGAAACCTGGACAGCATAGCTTCCTCATCTTGATACAGGGACCTTAGACAAATCACCCAACTTCACAGAACAGCCCAGGAACTTGCCTTGGACTTGTTTGATCTCAGGAATACATAGTTCCTGACCTCAGGAAACTCTTTGAAGGCCAGGGTTACTTCTCCCCTTCTGTATCTCCTCCCAGTACCAAAATCAGTGCCTTGAGCTCATTAGGAACTACACGTGACATTGGTTCATCAAGTAGTGAAATTTGTCGGATGCTCCTGGACCAGGGTGTCTCACCTGCTCATTGCTGCAACAAGGCCGATTCCGGTGAGCTGCTCTGGGCTTTCTTCTCATGGGAAGTCTGAAGGCACTCCTTCTGGGATCTCATTCGCAGCCCCAAACATTTATTGAGCATCTACTGCATACCAGGCCCTGTGCTAGGAATGACATCTCTCTTCAAAGAGTGTTGGATCTAAAGGAGGAAGCAGATAAGTGAAGCAACAATGACATCATTGAGTGCTAAGTAGAATCAGGAATCAGGGATGACACCTGATGTAGGGGACCCTCCCTCCTCCTTTCAGAGCAGGGTTCTCTAATCTATAGGGGTGAGCAGAAGGTTGGGTGATCCGCCTGTCCTCTCAGGGCCTCCCCTAGTATTGGGGGGTCTGCCTCCTGGAACCCAGACACATTGGACGCTTGAGAAGCTACTGGTCCCTCTTCTCAGAGAACAGTGAGTAGATGAATGCTCCTTTGCTACTCCATCTTGTTGAGCTTCCTAAAACAGCCACCCCAGGCTGAATAGGTACAAGCTGAGTTATCTACTGAAGAGGTCACAGCCACTTTAGAATTATAATACAGGAGAAGAAAAGTCAGATGTTCTTGTTAATTTGGACTTTGCCCTGAATCTTAAAGGAAAAGCACCTCAAATGAAATCTATCGGGAATAGAGGGATCATATCTTAACATAATAAAGGCCATATATGACAAACCCACAGCTAACATCATACTCAATGGGGAAAAGCTAAAACCATTCCCCCTAAGATCAGGAACAAGACAAGGTTGCCCACTTTCTCCACTTCTATTCAACATAGTGCTGGAAGTTCTAGCCACAGCAATCAGACAAGAGAAAGAAATAAAAGGCATCCAAATTGGTAAGGAGGAAGTAAAATTATCATTATATGCAGATGATATGATACTATATATAGAGAACCCTAAAGACTCCACCAAGAAACTATTAGAACTGATAGATGAATTTAGTAAAGTAGCAGGATATAAAATTAATATTCGGAAATCAGTTGCATTTGTATATACCAATGATAAAATAGCAGAAGGAGAAATTAAAAAAACAATTCCATTTACAATTGCTCCAAAGACTATAAAATATCTGGGAATAAATCTAACCAAAGATGTAAAGGATCTGTACTCAGAAAATTATACAACACTGAAGAAAGAAATGAAAGAAGACATAAATAGATGGAAACACATTCCATGTTCATGGATAGGAAGAATTAATATAATTAAAATGTCCATACTGCCTAAGGCAATATACATATTCAACGCAATTCCTATCAAACTACCAACGACGTTTTTCACAGAAATAGAACATATAATCCTAAAATTTATATGGGACCATAAAAGACCCCGGATAGCCTCAGCAATCTTGAGAAATAAGAACAAAGTGGGAGGTATAACGATACCTGATTTCAAACTATACTACAAGGCTACAGTAATCAAAACAACATGGTACTGGCATAAAAATAGATACATAGATCAATGGAACAGAATAGAGAGTCCAGACATAAATCCATGCCTATATGCCCATCTAATCTACGACAATGGAAGCAAGAATGTACGATGGGGTAAAGATAGTCTGTTCAATAAGTGGTGTTGGGAAACCTGGACGGACACATGCAAGAAAATGAAGCTGGACCACCTCCTTACACCATATACAAAAACAAATTCAAAATGGCTTAAAGACTTAAATGTAAGATCTGAAACCATAAAATATCTAGAAGAAAATATAGGAAGAAACTTCATGGACATTACCCGGAGTAAGATTTTCACTGATATATCCCCTCGCGCGAGCGAAGTAAGAGAAAAAATAAACATGTGGGATTACATCAAACTAAAAAGTTTTTTCACAGCAAAGGAAACCATCAATAAAACAAAAAGGGATCCTACTGTATGGGAAAAGATATTTGCCAATGATATATCTGATAAGGGATTAATATCACAAATCTATAAAAAACTTACTCAACTCAACTCCAAAAAAACAAACAACCCAATTAAAAAATGGGCAGAGGACTTGGGGAGACATTTCTCTAAGAAGGACATACAGAAGGCAAGAAGACATATGAAGAAATGCTCAACCTCACTAACCATCAGAGAAATGCAAATAAAAACCACAATGAGATACCACCTCACTCCAGTCAAAATGGCTATTATCAATAAATCAACAAACAACAAATGCTGGCGCGGATGTGGAGAAAAGGGAACGCTAGTGCACTGTTGGTGGGACTGCAGATTAGTGCAGCCACTATGGAAAACAGTATGGAGGTATCTCAGGAATCTGAAAATGGAACTACCCTATGATCCAGTAATTCCACTCCTAGGCATCTACCCGGAGAAATCCAAAACTCCAATTCAAAAATCTGTATGCACTCCTATGTTTATTGCAGCACTTTACACAATAGCCAAGATATGGAAACAACCAAAATGCCCATCGGTAGATGACTGGATTAAGAAGCTGTGGTACATTTATACAATGGAGTATTACGCAGCCATAAAGAAGAAAGAAATCTTATCATTTGCAGCAACATGGATGGATCTAGAGAACATTATGTTAAGTGAAATAAGTCAGAAAGAGAAAGACAAGTACCATATGATCTCACTTATATATGGAATCTAAAGAAAAGACTATGAATGAACTAATCAGAGTCAGTTTTGGGGACGCAGAGAAAAAACCGAGAGTGGTTAGATGGGTGTGTGGGAGGGGGTTGGGGATAAGGGGAAAGGTGAAGGGATTTGGAAGCAGCTGGTAACCACAAGATGGCCTCAGGGTTTTTCTTTTGAAAATTAATTTGGGGAAGGTATTCTATAATGTTGTAAAGATTTTGTTGGGTATCCGATGGACATGCGTCCTATTTGGGAGACCACCTCAGGGATACTGTGGATACCTGATCATGGCATTGTACATCAGAAGCTAAACATTAATGAATGCCAACTATAATTTTATATATATAATGTGATGGTTCAGTGTGAGGTCGGAGGGATAGTGGATGGGGGGAGGGGGGTTCACAGTATGAGGGATATAAATGATGAACGTCTAAGTATTACCTTGTTTTGTACACCTGAAACTAATAAATAAATTAATTAATAAAAAAAAAAAAAAAAAAGAAATCTATCACCAACAGGGGTCCCAATGACATTCTCTGAACCTGGTGCAACAAACTGAGCTTCTTCTACACTTTACCAAGGGTCTAGGTTTTCAAACCTCCACCACCCTCTCCTCTCCATTCTCTCTCATGGCCACTCAACTCCTAGGGACCAGCAGGGACCAAGGAGGGGTACGTTATAAGTCCTGCATTTCATGGTCAATGGCAAATGTGAATCTTTCTCTTTGGATTTCTTCACAACAGTCCCATCCGTGTGAGCTGCATGCATGCGCGTTCTGTGATCCAATAATGCCATTAAATTATATACTCTTCTTCCCCAAACAGTAATTAATTTGGGGAGATAGTACTATTTAAGCCACACAAGAGAAATTCGGCTGTTCAGTGGTGTGCTAGAGCTAGCCAATATTGGCTTGCAAGAGGTGAATGATAACATTTTCAGGAACTTTGCAAGCCAGTTTTTAAACATTACCATTATTAAATAGGAAATTATATAAATTTATAATTAAATTTATATACATTTATAATTAAATATATTACATTAAAACGAATTTAATAAATACTAAAAATTCATTACTTTCTAATCGTTTTACAGCACTACTGGTATCTGTGTTCTTGAAGTTATTCACATTTATTATATCTATACGGTGGAACAGCATATGTGTACTACCGCACACCACTATCCAACTCTGTGTTCAGAGACATCATGTTGATAGCCTGAAGTCAGCCATGATGAGAGTATTTACACCATGGAAATTGGCAAACACTATAAGGCAGGGCTCCACTCCCCCGACCCAGAGCTGGTTGATAAACTGTTACCAGCCCTACACTTGAGAAAAGGCCGTTTCTTCAGCTGGCTCTGCACTTGTCCAACATCCTCATGTCATTTTGCAGGGTTTCTTGCCTGCTCTGCCTGGAGCCTATTAGAACAAACAGCCCTTATTAGAGGCAGGTGCCTCAATTACTCAAGGAAAGACTGTGTCCCTATCTTAGAAGACGGGAGAGTTGACAGTTCTGGAAATAAGAGGTATATGCTGAATGCTTAGTGAACATAGGATCTAACTCAGCCTGGTGGGGTGGGGTTAGGGAAGGTTTTCCTGAGGAAGTAATGCTTGAACTAAGATGGACTTCAGATTTCTGGGGGATGTGGGGCTTGTGCGATGGGGTGGGTGAAGCCAGATGATAAACCTGGTGCTTCTCTCTAGAGCATCGGTTCACTCGATGGCAATTAGAAACATTGAAACATTGTTTTAAAAGAAAAACACACATGAAAATATTATGTAGAAGTTGTGTGATTTCAGGTAGGTTACTTAATTGCTCTGTGACTCTCTTTCCACAGCTATAAACTGAGGATAATAACAGGACCTATCTAACAGATTGTTTTAAAGATGAAATTAGATGTGTGTGCAGCGCTTGGAGCAATGTTAGCATGTGTTCTTTCCAGGTATTTCAAGCAGAGAGAATAGCATGAGTGAAGCCCAGAACTGAGACAGGCGTGTTCAAGAAAGGGCAGGCGGATCCACGTGGTGAAAGCATGGTGTGCACCTGGGGAGAGCCAGACGATGAGGCTGGGGGGCTTTCCTGGCTCATCTCCAAGGAGACCTACTCCACATCATACCCAACGGTCCCTGGGCAACTCACTTGCCCTCTCTGTTCTTTCCTGGGCAGTGAGGGGGATGGGCCTGCTGACCTTTCAGATCCCTTCTGGTGCCCACAGGCCACATTTTATTTCATCTTTTCTCCATTTCTCCGCTTTCTGAACACCCACACAGAACAGTCAGATCCTCATAATTCAAGGAGTAAGTACCTTTTTATATTACTCACCAGCTACCTTAGGAATTAGTCTTCCCATCCCCAAACAGCAAATTATGTATTTGATTTAAAAAACTAAGCTGAAGAGATAAGCCAGTTTTATGAAGTTACCTTTAAAAAAATAAATTTTTCTAATTTCATGGCAAATTATGGCACAACACATGAGAACCAAAGAACTCTGCGGTCTGTGGAGTCAGAGAGATTTGACTTCAAATTCCTGCCCACCAATGACCAAAATTTGTTTCTTCTTTTAACTTTCATTTCCCCTTCTCTGAAATGGACTGGTAATCGGAGTACCTGCCTCATAGGGTTATTGTGAGAATTAAATGACATAAACCAAGTGAAATCTGAGAGGATGGGATAACCTTCCTTTGCCCTCTGGATCCCGTACAGAATAAGGAGGCTGGGGCTGGCTCCCTCCCTTCTGGGTACCATCAGCCGGCGGTGTCTCTCAGCTGCATGTCACAGCTCCTGTCACACTGCCCTTTCCACACAGCTCCCTCTGTCCCCCACCTCTGATCCCTCACCCCAGGTGGTAATGGCTCCATGCTTGGCACCCTGAGGTTCTGCATCCTCCTGCGTGCATGCCCCACACTCTGCCCACATTTTTGTAAATAGCCCCTTTAGTCAACCCTCCTCAGACAACTTGTTGGCGTGATTTGAGTGTTCAACCTGCTTCCTGCAGGGCCTGACCAATAAATTTAGCATGGAACCTGGCCCATAGTAGGTGCTCAACAAATGGAAGCAGTATTTACATGCAGAATAGAAAGCTCTGTGCCCTGCTAAGGGAATACCTGGCGTATTTATCCAACAACTTTTATTGATTCAACAGCTATTTATCACATGTTATTTAAAGTTTATTTTTCGTTTATCATGAAGCACCTACCATGTATTCATTGGTCAGTAAGGTCTTGGGGGTTCACTTTTTGCCTATTGGTTTCAGCAGGGGGAGGGAGCTTGGTGGCATTTCCTCTCCTGCCAACTGACAAGCAAACTCACCAGTCTCAAGATGAGGAACCAGTCAGAGCTCTTACCAAGAACTGAGCAGAAAGTCATTATCAGGCAAAGGGGGTCCACTCACTGAGTGCTCTCTGGGGAGGATACAGCCACATTGGGGTAAGCGGCCCTGTCTAAACGGGCCTTGCTCTGGCCCTACCGTAGATGTGAAGGCGTTTACCAACGCCTTGGAGGATCCCCTAAAGGGAGGGAGGAGCCCTGGCTGGGGGTCTGAGACCTGGGTTCCGGCCGCTTAGAGCTGCTCCCTTTCTGTGGGTGGACAGTGATTGCCCTCTCAGGACTCGGTTTCTGCCTCTGTAAACTAAGATGGTTGGTGCTTTAGGTACCAACGTCTGATAACAGCAGAAAATGCTGCCCTCACTTCAGCCCTAACCCTCCAAAGGTCTCTGCATTTTTATTAGCCTGTGTCCTATGTGTGTGGAGAATGACTTTCTTCACTCAGTTTAAGTTTCTTTGCCCCCCATTCCTTCTAAGGGCACGGCTGAGCTCCACCTAATTGACCAGGCAGAGATTCCTGCTCCACTTTTACAGCTTTTATCGTAATACTGTATAGTCTGAAGTTACACAGTAGTTTTTTCTTTTGCTCAATACACTTAAAAAAAAAACAAACTTAAACAAATGCTTTAACCAGGTTCTAAACAATGATATTTACAAAAACCTGGGTTTTGTGTTCCATAGTTTTTCTAATATGTATGTAAAGTTTGTTCATTGATGCCCTGATGTCCTCCGCTGTCCTCAGTCGTATGGGAGCTGCATTTGATGAGCAGTGACTTAGTGTGCAGCCAACGTTCTGACACCCACCTGAGGCTTCCTCGAAGGATACTGGAAAATTTTGGGGATGGTCACATCAGTGAAGATCAGAGGCAAAACTTTGGGGGCTTATACATTGATATAATTCTTTTGGAAATCAGTTTGGCAATATGTATTAGGAGCCTTATAACATGTAACCTTATATCATGTTGGTGCAAAAGTAATTGTGGTTTAAAAGGTTTAAAAAAATTGCAAAAACCACAATTACATTTGCACCAGCCGAATATTTCTAGAAAATAAGTTCTGAGATAATAACCCCCAAAGCAGAAAATCCCTAATTTATTTTATAATTCCACATACAATAGCAAATGTTTTGGCATTAATCTAAGATTCTAGTGATTGAGATAAATAAATCATGGTGTATCCTTCTTTATAAAATGTTACACAGCCATTAAAATGATGCTTATTCTATAAAATTAAGTGAAAGTAGGACATTCACAATGGCTATTAAATATGAATGGGTGAACATTACTATTTAAAATATAACATGCATAAAACAAAGAGTTGCAAGAGATATCGCTAAATGTTAGCAAAGGTTTTCCGGGAGTGGGACGACAGATAGTATTCTTCCCTCTATTGTGTACCTCTGCATTATTTCCAAGTTTTAAGAAGTACGTTTAAGGGTGAGGGGATGAAACCATTGATAAGATTATTCATGTATCTTTCATATCCACTCTCTGGACAGGGATACTGCCTCAAGTCATTCAGTCCAAACCAGTCTTCCAAAAAGATGACGCATTAAGTTGTGTGTGTCTGTGTGTGAGCGTGCTCATGTGCACATGCATGTCAGAGCATGTTAAATGAGTGCCTACGGAGGAACACTACAGATCGACAGGGAGTCCCTAGGAAAGGGAGGCCCAATCACAGTCCCTGAGCCTTCCATGACTGCGTGCACCCCACTGCCCTGGCAGTGCTTGAAACACATTGTCCTTTAAGAGAAATGCCCAGTCTGACATCTCAAATTACTGCCCTGGGCCAGGGGGAGAGAGTGGAGAGAATCCCTAGGGGTGGGATGCCTCCTGCTGAATGTCTTCAGGACAGTCCCCTTGGCTATCAAGGTTCTGAAGGCCCTGGTCAGCAAGTACCATGGGAGCCCTGAGACAGGCACTGAGCGGGGCAATGGGGGAGCTAGAAAATAAGCATTGAGATGACATGAATTAATAAGAACCGAATAACTATAACAACAAAATACCTACTCTTTTCTGAGTGCCTACAATGCCTGTACATACAGTGATATGTTATATGAATTTTATCCCATTTAACGCTCATAACCACCCTAGGAGAGAGGGTGATGGCCCCCATTTTGTGGATGAGGAAGCAGATTCAGAGAAGTTAAGTAACTTGTGCAAGGTCACACAGCTAGGATTCACACTCTACCTCTTTCAGTGATGCTGCCCTGACTCTCCATGGAAGGAATCGAATGTTCTTCGCTCCCTCCCCTGCTTTACCAGGTCTGTTAAAGTGCTGGGTAATTGGGGATGTGCTAATAAATCAAGCAGTGGCTTCCGGGATACAAACAGCAAGTGCTGCTTCTGCTGGCTTCAGTCAAGTTCACCTTAGCCTTGCTCAGCCAATGCTCAGCCATGGAGAGAGCCAGCATCCATCCATGGGAGATGCGGAGATGCTGATGTGTACACATGTAAACTCCTGGGGACTCACGAGGCTACACTTTATTAAGCAGTCATGGTGATTACGTTCATAGTAATAAAAGAAAAACGTGTGATTAGGCGCCTCCTTGCTCTCTGGCTCCCTCTCACTAAGATTCAGCCCAGAGCACATATTTGTGGTTAAATTATTAACCCCTAAAACAGGAAAGAACTGATGACAGTTGTAATTCTGCCCCCCACCCCACATATGCTTCTTCATGCTATAACAATTTGCTGAAATGCTGATTTAATCATAGCAACCTAATTGCTAGGTTTGAAATAATAATGATGATCACAATAATAAAAGAATTGCTCTCCAATTACTCTGAGCGACGTGGCCACATCAGCTGCCATGCTCACGCCCCAAGAAAGAATTTACATTTTAAGATTCAGTTCCAGTCCGGCAAACGGCTCCCCAGGAAGATAAATGAGTCTTTATTTTTCCCTTGCCCAGAGTGAAATCATACGTCTTTCTGCAAAAGCAGGTGAACAGCAATTTCTAGGCAGTATTTGGGCTAACTGTTAAAATTTGCAGACATCCAGGGGGGCAGATTGGAAATGAAATCTGTGAAAAATCGTGGGCTTTCACTGAAAGTAGCCTTTTTCAGGGTGGCATTGCATTTAGCTGTGGTTTCAGGGAGGCCCCTCCCTGGTAGGAATGTGGCTCTCTGGCTCTCACGGGCACAGACATGGTGGCAGCTTTTGTGGAACACCTCTGCAAAGCAGGGTGGAGGTGTGCCAGCTAATCAAAGACATAGGGTAGAGATGAAGACTCGAAGGTTTTTCAACAAAGACTTACTGAGTGCCTCCTGTGTGTGGCTCTGTGTAGGTGAAAATGACAAGAAGGAGAACCGTGTACACTGATAATTAACTTGTAATCAAAAGGTGCTCTAGAAAAGAGATGCTTTGGGAGCCAAGGGTAAACTGAGTCAATCACAAATAAAAGCTATTTATTTTGTATTTATGAGATGCAAGGGTCCATAAATAACTATGATTCAAATCTGCTATATCCTTCACCGTTTTTTGTTCATCTGTTTGAACACTTTCTAAGAGAAGTGATTAAAATACACCACTATGATTGTGGATTGCCAGTATCTCCTTATACTATTGTCAGTTTTTGCTTTATATATAATATTTTGAAGCTATGTTGTAAGATAAATACAGATTCAGGATAGTTTTAGATCTATATGTTTTTTTATTTTATTTTTTTATGTTTTGGTAAACTGTTCCCTTTATCAAGATCTTCTTTAGTGCTAAGTTTCTGTCTTGCGTCCTATTTTGTTTCATATTCATATTGCTAAATCAGCTTTCTTTTAGTTAATACTTAACTAGTATATTTGCTGCTAATCTTTTGCATTCAGCCTTTTTCTGTCGTTGGTTTTAGAAATGTCTTTTGTGAAGAGCTTTTAGCTAAATTCCAACGCCTCGGCTAGTGCCTAGAACATAGTAGGTGCTCAGTAATTATTTCTTCAATGAGTGAATGAATGGGAAAAAATTATATCCAATCTGAAAACTGGATTAGCAGATGAGTTTAATCTCTATATTTGTTGTGATTGCGGATATAGTTCACTGACTTATACCACTTTTTGTTTTTTAACTATCACCTGTTTTGTTTTCTTTTTTTTCTGCTTTATTGCCTACTACTAGATGGATTTCAATATGCTTCATTACATTTCCCTTTCTACTAGCTTGAAAGCGATTTCTTTCCATATTACTTCTTATCTCTGAGTGACCAAGAAGAAAATAGAGGAAAAAAGAGTAAAAACGATTTATTGAGCACCCTGTGATGGGCATCATGCTAGTCATTCACGATGTCCTTTGATCAGCACGAAAGCTCTGTAAATTCAATATGAGTAGCCCCATTTTAAAGATAGGATTATTAAGACTCAGAGCGAGGTAACCTGTTCAAGTCCCCACAGCCAGTGACCAGCAGGTCTGGGATCAGAACCCACTCAGGGTGATCTTGAAAGCTATATCCTTCCCACTGCAGGCCACTCAGCTGACAAAGCCCAACCTCAAATTGCTGAAGGATGGTTATCACGGTGTTTCGTAGTCCCCACAGCCATATTCTGATCAGCAGACCTTGTTATCTCTGGGTCCCAGTGATAATTCAGAAATAGAAATGAAAGAACACAGGCCTGGGTACAAGTTCCGAGCAAGAGAAAGTCAAAAGCTTAAAACCCTCTAAAAATGAAACCCTCCACAAACTGGATGACTCTTGTCAACTTTTTAAAATGACTTTTCAGAGCTGACCACTTGCTGTCTTTGGGAGTGCTTTCTTTTTTCCCAGCAGCCAGAGGCCCTTCAAAACCAGACAGAAAGAACTGTAGGTCTCGCCACTATTGCTACACACTGCTCTCCAAATATTTGTTCTTTCTTCAAACAGGTTGCTCTGCTTTGATTTCCTTCCTCTGGAAGGGGACTGAGGACCCAGATTAGTGAGAGGCAGAGACCTAGGGCCACACAGTCACTGTTGGAGGAAAGGAAGGACAAAAGCTTCCGAGGCAGTATTAACATGCAGCGCAGGAGCCTTTGATGAGGTCAGCCATGGAGGAGTCAGGTGCAATGAATGAGATTACCCACAAGCCCTCTAGCTCCCAGAGTTCCTATTGCAGTAAACAATGCCCAGTGGAATGATAATCCTGGTGTTGAATATCCCACTCATTTTGCAAGGGTACAGGTGTATCTTTGTCTGAAAAGGTGGTGTTCCTTTTCAGGATGAGAGTATGAAAGAATGTGACCGGATTTCCGAAATACCACTCAGGGTCTGCAGCCATGCCCAGTCACCGCTCTGGCAGTTTCCGGAGTGTGCAGCCCAGGGCTGGCACAAGGGCCTTACTGAGCCCTGCTCAGGATTTCATCTCTAGTAGAGCCACATGAGGGACACTGGTTCTTGAGAGGCATTTTTCAAGGTGTGGACTACCTGACTCAGAATTACCTGGCTGTGGAAAGGGGAACAAGCGTGTTTGTTAGAAGAATAATTGGGGTTCCACTCTAGACCTACTGAATCAGAATCCAATAGGAGACCCCAGAAATCTGCGTTTTCAATAAGTGGCCCAAGTTATTTTGGTGCTGAGTCTAAATGTCTTCAACGGCTTTCTGCAGGTGCCCAAAGCTTCCTGCAAGGTACAGGGCTGGTGTGAGGAGGCATGTGGGAAGTGACCAGAAGTCCTGAGCCCCATCTTTCTCTTTGGCTTGCTGTGTGACCTGGAGCAAGTCACCTCACCACCCTGGCACTATTTCCTTGTCTGTTAAACAGAAGCCTCTAGAGCTTCTTAATGGAGGAAGTAGGCCAGAACTCGGTCTCCATTTTGGACATATGAGTTTGAAGTGAGAGCAGGACTTCTAAAAGGAGATAACTATAGCTAATTTTTATTGTGCGCTTGCTGCGTGCCAGGCACTGTTGTAGATTTATTTGTATGAGCTCATTTTCTTTTTACCACAGCCCTATGAGGTAAGCACTTTCCTATTCCCATTTTACAAATAAAAGAATCGAGGCAAAGAAAGTTTAGGGTCACATAGGTAGTAAGCGGTGGAAATTAGTTCCAAACTCAGACAGACTCCAGAGTTCTTAACAACAAAGATATTATCTCAGTCATAAATGTCCTGCTGGCAATCGGAAACACTGGAGCAGCTAAGAGGCTTGGTGGTCAGGCAACTGTTATGTAAACAGAGGTGACAGATGGAAAGCTAGAGACAGAGAACGTGAGCTCCAATAAATAGCTGCTGAATTACCAACCCAAGGTAACATAGCCCTGCCCACTTCTCTAGGGTTGTAAGTGTGACTCAGATTGTGTGTGTGTGTGTGTGTGTGTGTGGCGGGGTAATTTAAATCTTCATGACAGGTGGGTGGAAGAATCTTGGGGGGGGAGCAAAGGTCCATTTCAGAATGCCTGGCCTCTCTGCCTGCCTCCCCTAATTAAATTTTAGGATAATAGCTCTAATTTACTCTTTCCTTCATAGCAATCTGAAGGCAGATCGTCCCTGTTTGTTGTTCTAAAGCTTTGAACACACATCCGGAAGTTACAAAATGACCATGAAGCCACACTCCCTTCACCAGAGGTGACTAGATAACAGCAGGGCCTAATTTGGCATACGGCAGAGAGTGGGCCAGTATTTGATAGGGGCTCAGGCAAGCCCCCCAGATGGCTCAGTTACACTGTCTGTGTCTCCTGTTCCCGGGTGAGGGAGGGGCTGGAGCTTCCATGGAAGTGAAGGGCTTTGTCGGTGACAGAAGCTATGCTATGGCTTTCTCATCTCTGCTCTTCTTAGGAAGGAAGGGAGGCTCCCTTTTCTGCCCCAGCATCAGCTCTCACCTTCATGATAAGGATTCCCTGTCTCTACCCCCAGCCTGAGCCTCTCGCTGGAGCCCAGACTGTTACAGCCAACAGCCTCCTGGACGTCTGTCTTCATGTGGAAGCCCTCAGGTGACTCAATTTCAACTTGTCTCGAACCAAATTCAGACTGTTTACCCCAACCCGTCTTTTGCTCTTCTTTTGGTTAATGGGCACAGAACCCAGGGATCTTGGGGAGTCACATCCATCTACCTTCCCAGCCCCGTGCCCAGCCCTCTGCATTCCAGCCACACCTGTGCCCTTTTACCCCTTGGTGTCTTTCCTCCAACTAATTATTTTTTTCTTGCTCTGGCAGTCTGATTGCACTTTCTTATCCTTCAAGGGCAGACTCAATTCCTTTGGGTAGCTTTCAAAATTTGCAACACTTCCGCTCCCTAGGAGCGCTCCCATGGACCTTTGTGCATACCACGAGCACACACTTGTCACTTTGCATTGCTAATATCTGTTCACATGAATACCAGGTGTCTGAGCTTCTCCACAGAGATAGGCTCTGTATCACACCTGGAGAGCACCTCTGTCATAGACTCATACTCAATTTTGTGTTCCCAATGCCTGGTGAGTGCTCAGGAGATGCAGTTGAATCAATGAACACATGATTCAATAACTGGGTCAGAATTTGTGGGAAATGGGCCTGCAGTGTATGGCACCTCCGGATTTTATCCTGAGTATAGAAAATGTTAGATGCCTGGACAGACTGGACAGATGCCATGTAGCCCCAGGACTCTGAACATGTGTGATTCTCTGGAAATGCCAGTATTGGGCCACGTGTGACTTCTGGGCACCCTTGGCTCACCCTTCCATGGCCACTTCCCCTCCCACTGTCCCCAGTCCTGCAACAACTCCCCACCTTCTTGTGTGTGAGTCTGGGTCTCTGTCTTTGTTCCAGTCCTTATGGAAATCCCCCCACCACTTCTAGGAAGCCTCTCTTGACTAAATGGATGGGGGAAACAACGTGAGCTTTTCCAAAGCTCCACCATCAAACAGCCTTTCCCTCCCTGGCATTTCCAGTTAACTGCAGAGTCAGGGTTTGTGCCTCTTAGTCCCATGAGAGCAGCGTTTTCCTACGCTCCTCATTAGGACCACCAGAGCCATTTGTTAAACACAGCTCCTGGGCTCCACTGCGGACCTACAGGCAGACCTTATTTTAATGTGCTTTGCTTTACTGCATTTCACAAATGTTGCATGTTTTACAAATTGAAGGCAAAACTCTCTACCGGCAAAAAGATTACGACTTGCTTTATTGTGGGGGTCTGGATCTGAACCTGAAGTATCTCTGAGGTCTGCCTGTACTGAATCTGGATTTTCAGGGCCGGGGCCTGGAATCTGTGTTTTTAACAAGTGCCTTTGGCTGTTAAAAAAAAATCATCGGGCAAGTTAGAGAGACACTATGTTAGAGTTTAGGTGCCAAATCAACCAATCAAATAAGCTTCTGTGAGCTCCTTATGGGAGAGTGCTATGCAGTTATCATCATCGTATAGAGAAAATTTATTGAGCCCTTACTATGTGCTTGGCACAATTTTAAGCCATTTATACATTAACTCACTTGTTCTCTGTAACTGCTCTATGAGGCAGGTACTATTATTACCTTCACTTAACAGATGAGGAAACTGAGGCACAGAGACGTGAAGTTACCCAGCTGGGAAGTAGGCAGCTGGGATTAAAACCTAAGCAGTCTGGGTCCTGAGTTTATGCTCTTAACCTGTTGACACTCAGAAGATTAGCAGGACTGGAGCAGGCGCCTGCTGCTACATGCTGTGGGTGGTGAGTAAACATTCATTGAAAGGAGAAATCTGAAACAGACATTAGGGGACTATTTGACTCATTAGCCTCAACAGTCAGAGATTGCCAGTTCTCTGCGGGCAATAACTCATGCACTTTTTACAACGTCTCAGGGAAAGCAGCTCTGAGGTCAGCAGTTCTCCTTTTGTTCTGTAGTTCAAGAAATGAAGCCAAGAAGGATCAATAGTCAGACAGCATTGGGGGTGCCCACCTCCACGTGGCTGATGGCTGGGAAATCTGCAGTCTATTGCTGTGCACCCACAGGCAGGGTTTCATCTGGGGGTCCCTTTTCACATTACACCGTTGACTTAGGGCTACAGGGATCTAGTGCGAGAAAGCGCTTATGGAAATACGTAAATCGGATAACAGAAGTGATAACTAACCAATCGGGTGGCAGCCTAAAGCTGGCTTCCGTTGCCATGACACCTCACTCTCAATGGCTTGATCAGGCGGCATCAGGTTAGCTGGACTGCACTGCTCTGGGACCTCCAGTCCATGCCCCTGCCCACTTCCTCTCATGTTTCTTGGTGAATCTAGATGAATTCTAGAACATGTTTCAGTTGCTGCTGGCTGGGACGAATTGCCTCCTCTGTAGGAAAGCAGCAAGGACTTGGGGCTGACCTCCACAAAGGCCTATAACACCATGTGTCTGGGCAGAGTTTCAAAAGATTGCAGGCACTGCTGTTCTTTCTCTGAGTCACTGAGAAAATGCTTGCGTGGGGGTGGGGTGGGGTGAGAAGTGGGGATGCTGGTTATGGCTGAATGAGCTCCCCAGCTGGGTTGGCACTTGCTCTGAGCCAGGCCCTGGGCTCCCTTGGGCTGTGCACCTGGGACCCCTGTGGCCATAGGCAGGAAGCAAGATACGAAGCTCTCCTAACTCTCCTTCGAGCTCTGAGGCAGTGAGGGGAGAGGCGGGGTGGTCCCACCAGTGAGAGCTGGCCTACCTCCGTATACCACGCCCAGCCCTACAATTCAACCCAGCAGGCGGCTGCCGCTCTTCTGTGACTGAACAGAATCCCTACCGGCCCATTGCCCCTTGGCTCTCGCTATGCCTTATTTGTCATCATGAAGTCCTTCTTTGAAGGCCCTTTCTAAACGCAACTTTGGGATGTGACAGTAAGAAGTAAGCCCTTGGTGGTGATGAACCCAGGACAGATGTGGGCACTCAGAATGGCACCAGAAGAGGGGAGTTTCAGGGATAGAGGACGGGAGGCAGAGGCAGAAGAGGTAAAGCAGCAGAATTAGAACGTCACAGCCGTGTCCCAATCTTTCCATCAGAATACTGGTGTACAACTTCGGTTGCACATTAGAATCAGGTGGACACCTTAAAAAACAGGACCCTCCCTCCCACCAAAACCCATATTCTTACTTCAGTGGTCTGGTGCAGGCCTGGAACCAGAATTTTTATGGCTCCCCAGGTAGTTCAGATGTAAGTCAGGGTTGAGTCCTACCACCTTGAGAGCGCCCACATGTCTCCCATTCGGGCTGGCGCACCATTTACTCCTATGCCAAATGGGGGCCCTTCCTCAGTCTGGAAAACGATATTTCTTTAGCTCTCTCACTAATTGCTAAAGATCTCTACACAGGGAGCATTTGCAACCCTAAAGTTCTGTGATTCTAGCTGTAAGCTCCCTGAGGGCAGGACCACACCTGTCTTGTTTCTTGGGACTTCAGCACCTAGAAAGAATGACTGTTTGGTGTCAGAGTACTGAGAGCTACTCACTAAAATCTTTTGAGTCAAGAAAGCTCATTGCTGCAAGTGATCCTTAGCTTCCTCAATAGTAAAATGGGTTTAGCAACAATGAAGTCTGTCTTTCACTATTGTAGAGAAAAAGTATCTGAAAGAGTTTTGTAAAGTCTTATTCAGCTGTGAATTATTGCACTGCCCCTTTGCTCTGAGGCATGAGGTCCTATTCATCCTTTAAAACCCCGTTCAAATATCACTCCTCTAGAATTCTTCAGAAGATTAACCACACACTGTACACACAACCCTATTATAGCACTTATCATTCCATATTCAGTGTGATGTTAGTCAATGGCTACTGAGCTCTTCATCTGCCAATCACTGGGCCAAAAGATTTACTGCAACGATTTGATGCTTATTTGTCTAGTGCGTGAGAATCGTAGCTTCCTAGTAAGAGCGGAGGCTGGAAGGTAAATCAATATATGTCCTCCGCCCCCCGCCCCACCCCCCACACACAATGTTTAGATGGTTTTGCTTCTGGAAACTTTTTCAGCAACAAAGAGAATGTCACTTCTGTGTTTCTGAAGCTCGAGTGACCATGTATTGGGGATTTATTTATAGAAAAAGGGAGATTTTTGGAGTTGGGAGGAGACAAGTGAGCAAAGGGGCTGGGGAAGGGCAGCAGATGGTTTTAGAATGCAGGGCAAGAGATAGTGGAAAAGTCACCTGGGCCCCACAAGTGCATTCTGAGTTGAGTCAGTCTGCTTTGGAATGAAGACATCATAGCTGGAGGGCCAAGGTTATACAGCCCCATAAACTGGGGAAAAGATTGGGGAAGATACACTGAAGTATGGGGGACAAGTTACATGAAGACAACCCTACATTAGATCCACTTGAAAGTTCAGAGTTTTTCTGCATTCTTGAGATCCCAAAGGAACCCAGTGGATTCTGAGACAATATCTTAGAATCATAAAACTGAAAGGCATGAACTTTGATTGGCTACAGATGGCTACAGAAAACAATTAAGTATCTCACTGTGTCAGGCAGCAGAAACAGAATTTAACTGATTATAAACCTTTTTATCAAAACGTCAGGCTTTCTAGTGAAACCAGTGTAATTCTGATCCCCAAACTGACAAAGACAGTGGTCCCAAAGTGCATGCCTCAGACGTGAGCTCTGCAGGACGCTAACAGGAATTATGTACAATACGGCTCTATAGGCAATCATTGTGGGAAATGCTGGATTATACAAATTTAAGCACAAACGTCTCCATTTGTTCTTTCTTTCTTTTCTTTTTCTTTTTTAAAAATCTAGCTTGTCTCAAGATCTTTAAAATGGGAATGTACCTTATGAATCTCCAAGAGGGTTATGTAGTATTCCCCAAACCAGTTTTAACACAGAGCTTCCTTCCCATCCCCTCTCCCCCTCTGCTCCTTTCCCCTTTTTTTCCCTCCCCTTTTCTGGTAGCATAACTGAAGCAATAGTGTTCCATACATGTTGGGACATGCTGCTGTAAACTAATCTCACTTGTGTATATAGCAGTTGGGAAAATCCTAAACATAACATTAATGAGTCAAATTCAATAGTACATTTAAAAATTTCACCAGGGAAAAATAGATTTGACTCCATAAATGTAAAGACAATGTAGTATTAGGAAATGATGAAGATAATTTCTAACATTAACAGGTAAAATAAGAAAAAAATATGATAATCTCAACAGATAATGAAAATTTATCTGGTAAGTTTCAATATTGATTCCTGATTTTAAAGTCTAAAAACTAACATTAGAAAAATAGCTCTGTAATGGGATAAAAATAATCCATGGTAAATTAACACAAGATCATTGATTTTATTGATATTATTTAACATGGCTCTTGAAGTTGTATGGTGATTCATGAAGTAAAATTATACATATAAAGTAAAATATAAAATTATTATTTGCAGACGATATAATTATCCAGGAAAAGGAGAGAATCAATTGAAAAAGTACTGGAATTATTCCGAGAAAGTAAGATAATAGCTAGATGTAGGATATGTTTTCCAAATCAATAATTCAAATTAGAAGCATTTTGCGAAAAAAAGATTCCAATTCCCAATTTAAAAAAGTTAACTCAAGATTAAGTGCTCTCCTAGCCAGGAGAGGATAAAAGCCCATTGTTTGTTCTTTTCCTGGAGTTTGAGCCTACAGGAGGGTGAAACTATGAAGCAACTGGTTGAGACTCCCAAAGATTTCTAATGGCAGGACAAGTGCAGGATTCCTTTCCCTCCATCTGAGAGCCTGCGCTTTCTCAGACCGCATTCCTGGCAGGGGTCCAGGCTTCCACCTCTGCTGAGGCAGGCATCCCCCCATGACCTCATCAGAAAAATCCCCTCCTCAGGCCAGGACTTTCCACCACAAATTCTTCCTCAACAGAGGCCCCTCCGGCAAACTGAGAGTGGACCTGTTACAGACGGTGTTCTCTAACTCTGAGTCAAAATGGGGACCCGCTTTGGGGCGTGAACCATCCCCAGAATCAGTCTGGCTCAGAGCAGGTCTTCTAAATGTTTGGAGACTGCAAAAGAGCAATGATGTTTTTATCTTGCACACCTGTGAACATTTTCTTACAACAAATTAGCAGAACAAAAGAGCAAAATAATTCCTATTTCCACCCCTTCCCCTTCAAACTGACATATCCAACACAAACAAAAAGGAAATCGTAAAATCAGACCTTGCTAAAATGAAGAGATAGCATTTTATCTTGCTTTACTAAGAAGACATATGTAACTTTGAACTATTTCTGTTCTCATGTCATACCCGTGCATTGTTCAGGGAACAAGCATTCCGCTAAATGGTAATTTAGGAATGCTGCATCAGTGAGAAAACTCTGAACTGGGAGGGAGAGACATCTGGGATGTTGGTCTGGGTTGTCACAAATGGGTCCGATGACCTTTGGCAAAGGCCGTCTCTCTCTGGGTCAAGGTTCTGCTCCGTGATGGGGGATGAGGTGGGACGGGACAGGAGGTGACTGGGATGGGTGTGGGTGGGATTAGTGTAGAGCTCTGTTGTCCAATCTGGTAGCCACTAACCACATGTGCTTATTTAAATGTAAATCAATTAAAATTAATAAGAGTAAGTGAAATTTCAAATTTTCAGTTGCACTAGCCACATTTCAAGTGTTCAAAAACCACTTGGCTAGTGGTCACCAGATGGGACAGTGCAGATAGAACATTTCCACCATTGCAGCACTGCCCTAGACCAGAAAGGACATGATTCCCTTCTACCATTCCTCTCCGTATGGAACCCTGGACAGATACTGCTAATCGGTCCGTCACACATTCTTTCCCACTGCACTCTGAGGTGTCGTCACCACCCATCTCAGAGATCCTGGAATATGTGTGAAAGAAACCGCATTCTTCCAGGGACCAGATCTGAGTCCTTAACCTTTTTTGTGCTGTGACTCCTTTGGCAGTCTGGTGAAACCTATGGGTTCCCCTCAACAAAATACCAAGGATTAGAAAAGAAACCAATTATGTTGTATAACTTTCAACTTAATTGAAAAAAGAATAAATGTTTGACATAATAATAGATATGCTTCCTTATTAACACACCCAAAACAAGATCTGGTGGCAGGTAACTTTTTACTTATAATGTTATAATTTTACCATAATTTTGGAGTAGTGTTGAAAGTAAATGACATTTTGAAAACTTTGTAATCGCTATAATGATATAAAAACGAGTATGATTTCTTTGGTGAAAAAGCCACAGATCCTGCCAACACTACTGTGGTCTGTTGCCTTCATTCATAATAGAAGGAAATGCTAGTTTTCAGTTAGTAGTGAAAATAAAGACATAATCTTTTTCCATCCCAATTCATGGACTCCTTGAATTCTATCGACAGATCCCTTGGAGTTCCATGGACCCTGTGAGGAACCTCTGAACTAGGTGATCTGTGAAGTCTCTTCCAAATTTGCCATATTATGACCACATAAAATAAATTTCTCGAATTTCCTCATGTACTTATGAAGTATCAGGGTGCCAAGAGTGAAGCTCCTAACGGTGATCCCCCTTTTCTAGAATACCCCATGTCGTTGAGGAGACATGTTGTGGGGTGATGACAAGGTCTCTTAGGAATGGGAAGAGGAGAGAGGAGTGGAGAATGAAGAAGGGGATCAGAGGAATACTGGGGAAATCTCTGTCACCACTGTCACTTCCTGTAGTGAAGACAGGAGGAGGGGGGCTCATTGTGACTGATGACCGCAGCTGACCCCAAAGTCATTCCCTCCACAAAGAATGCAAAGTGAATACCACAAACGCAATGTATACACTAGAAAACTAAATCGTCTGCATCTGGAAATGACACTCCCTCCTGTTCGTCTTCTCCTCCCCAAAGGCCTTTTATGTCATGACCTTCAGTGCTTTTTGGACAGTTTTATGTCTTTTTCTAAACAAATGGAATGAATGCTCATTAGTGCAAAGGGAATTTCTATAAATACCAGTGACAGTGTGGGAATAAATATTTATAACCTGGGCTCTGAGACCAACATATTCTCATTTCTTACAGAGCCCCAAGCCAGACCTATGCCAATGCAAATTAATTTACATAAGAATTTCTTTTCAGTTTATAAGAAACAGGAGCCTGCTACCTTCTTGGAATCTTGACAGATCACAAACTCAGTCAAACTTACAAACTACTGGCTGCAGCAGAAATACCCAAATGAGACTTGATTTGTCATTAATTAATGTTTCATGAACTTGGAGCAGAGCAGAAAATATCCTCTCCACAGTCTTCTCTCTGGCAGAATGCTCTCCCCAGGCCAGTCAAGGAAAGGCCCTTTGTTTCTTTGACAAGGGCGCTCTGGAGTGTTCAGAATGCATTGTTCCTGTCTTTCAGTCTTTTGTTATTCATTTACTCATTCATTCATTCATTTTGCAAAGAATTACTTTGCAGTTACTGTGTTTTCAGTTTAGGATTAGACACTGGGGAGATAAGAGCTAACATTTAACGGGCACCTTCGATATGCCAAGCATACTATGATGAATTTTTCATCTGTTATCATATTTAATTCTCACAACCACCCTATAGTGTTGGAATTATTATCCAGTCCTAGATATGAAGAGTTTGAGGCTTACAGAAGTAAAATAATTAATTAGTTAATAAATCAGCTATTAACAAGTAATGATATACTTAAGTAATTCCTCAGAAAGGGGAAAATGTAGAATATGATTCTAATTCTCCAGGGGTTCAAGTCTACATGGGGAGACAATACGGATACAACTGAGGATAGCTAAGTTAGAACTATAGATGGGAGAAATAAATAGCAAGACAAGGTAGGGTGATTACATTTTGAAATGAGAGAGGAGATAAGAAAGGTGTACGGGTCATTATGAACTGAGATAGTGAAGGTGCGCTTACATCAAACGGTAGAGAAGACTTGGTGTTTGAAGGGGATGAAAGAGGACGTTCCAGAGGGGCAGGGTGGTGGTAAGCAAGATCCAGAATCAGAAATCCAATGCAGTTGAGAGGGGAGGTGGAGCACGCCATAAGGTACAGACCTGTTAAAGTGAGGTTATTCCTTAGCATAATGCCTTATATGTAGTCAGTACTGAATAAATACTCGATGGAGGAATAACCAGAGGCATCAGAGAATGAAAGAGTGAGTGTGGATAAGCACTGGTGTGTGCGTGGGAATGAGGCTGGCTGGATGTGGTAGGACTCGGTTATGGAGGGCTTTAGCAGACGAGGGATGGTGTGTGCACTCACAGGAACACATTGGAATCCATTCCCCTGGAATCTAGACTACACAGATCTCTGGAGATAGATTTGGTCTGTATAGAAGGGGATCAGATGATTATTCCTGAATCTTTATTTGTAGAACACACCTTCAAGTCAAATATATTAAAGTCATGAAATAAAAATCTAATCTAACAAAGAACTGAAGTAAACAAACAAAAACAATCTTTTTTAAAAGTACAATCATGTACAAAAATCTAATCATCCCATGATAAGAGTGATTAAATAAATTATGGGCAAGACTAGGGTCAGGGAGAGCAGTTGAGAGCTGCTGAGGTTACGATAGGGAATGGTATTAGAAGGCTGACAGTAGAATGGAGAAAAATGGATGGATTCTAGAGATGTATTGGAGGGAGAATTCCTAGGACATTGTGACTGATGGCTATGCGAAATGAAGGAGAGGGTGATGTCAAGGATGATTAATGCCTGGGTTTCTGCCTTGGGCAACTGAGTGGACAAAGTTGCCATTTACTAAGATGGGAGAACACTAGAGGAGCCAGTGTGTGTGGAGATATGATAAATCTGGTTTTCAATAAGTAGAGTTAGAGACCTGACTCAAGATATTCATCACACAGTTGGTTACATGGGTCTGAAGCTCAGGACAGACATCTGAGCCAGAGACATGGATCTTTTATTTTTTTTTTTTTTGAAGATTTTATTGGGGAAGGGGAACAGTGTGTACTTCTAGGACTTTTTTTTTTTCCAAGTCAAGTTGTTGTCCTTTCAATCCTAGTTGTGGAGGGTGCTGTTCAGCTTCAAGTTGTTGTCCTTTCAGTCTTAGTTGTGGAGGGCACAGCTCAGCTCCAGGTCCACTTGCCGTTTTCTAGTTGCAGGGGGCGCAGCCCACCATCCCTTGCGGGAGTCAAACCGGCAACCTCGTGGTTGAGAGGACGCGCTCCAACCAATTGAACCATCTGGGAGCTCAGCGGCAGCTCAGCTCAAGGTGCCGTGTTCAATCTTAGTTGCAGGGGGTGCTGCCCACGATCCCTTGTGGAACTCGAGGAATTGAACTGGCAACCTTGTGGTTGAGAGCCCACTGGCCCATGTGGGAATCGAACCGGCAGCCTTCGGAGTTAGAAGCATGGAGCTCTAACTTCCTGAGCCACCGGGCTGGCCCTAGAGACATGGATTTTAAAAGCACTAGCTGATACCTGGTGCGAAGACATGGAAATGGACAAAGTGCCTTGGCAAGATGTGTAGAGTGGATCTAACACAGAGGCTTGAGGAACCCCAACATTTAAGGGGAGATAGAAGACTAGTATCCCAGAAAGGAGACTGATAAGGCGTGGTTAGACAAGTAAGAGAAAAACCAGGGAAGGGAGATTTGTGGTCAATAGCATTAGATGGGTCGAAGAGGTCAGGTACGAAAAGGACTTAAATCCAATGGCTTTAGCAACAAGGTGGTCATTGATGACTTTGGCAGGGACAGTGTCCATGGAATAGTAGGGACTGAAGCCAGATCAAGTGGTTTGAGGAACAACTGGGAGGTGAGGAGTCTAGCCAAGTTGTTTAAGAAGCTTGGCTGTGAAGAGGTTAAGAGAGATGACAGCTGAAGGAAAACAGAAGATAAGGGAAGGTTTTGTTAAGACAGGGCAGACAGAAACATCTTTAAACGCTGTTAGGACGGTAACCAGTGGAAAAGACATAGAAAAGATCTGGAAGGACATATGCTAAAATGTTAACAGTGGTTATCTGTGGGTAGTGGAATCAAAAGGCCTCTGAATGTTCAAAAATAGCCCACAAGATGTTTGATGGAGTTTTGGTATTGTCTATTTGATTGCTACACAATTCTCTAAAATGTGTCCATTTACATATAGCTTCACTCAAATATGCAAAAATTTCATGAATGGAGATATCTTATTGCCTGACTATCATGTTTCCCCAAAAACAAGACCTAGCTGGACCCTCAGCACCGGGTCTTATATTAATGTTTGCTCCAAAAGATGCATTGGAGCTGAGGGTCCGGCTAGGTCTTATTAATGGGGAAACACAGTACGTTGCAGAGCAGAGGGCTTGGCCTGAAGTGATGAAGAATACGAGTGGTAGACAGCATCCAACATGGCCCCCAATAATCTACATCTCTTGCTATAAGCCCTTCCCACATTGCATCAGGGCTGCCTGTGTGACCATTAAAATATTGTAAAAATGACAACTGAGACCAAGGCTAGGTCTTAAATGGCATGGCCACTTCAGTACTGGTGTCATGTATTGCTCACCCTGGAGGAAGCGAGTTGCTCTATCTTCCAGACACTCAGGAGGCCTGATAGAAAGGCCCACCTGGAGAGAAACAGGCCCCTGGCCAATCACCAGCACCAACTTGCCAGTCATGTGAGTGAGCCACTTTGGATATGGGTCCTCTTAGCCCCAGTCAAGCCTTCAGGTGCAGCCCCAGCTGACACTGGATTGAAACTTCATGAGACTGAGCCAGAACCTTCAACTGAGCTGTTCCCAAATTCCCAACCCACAGAAATTGTAAGAAATATTAAATGATTATTGTTGTTTTCAGCTGCCATGTTTCATGCAACAATAGACAACTAGTGCGAGCACCTTGTATACTTTATGGGGCTCATAGGAGGCTTTATCCACTAGACAACAGTCTGGAAGCAACAGCACCTCAAGATGGATGGACCAATAGTGTGTTTGATATGAATGATGGAACACATGCTTAGACATACAGTGTGTGGAGCACAGCCTCTCCTAGCCCATATCTCACACACACACACACACACACACACACGCACACACACACACTGATAACACTGGTTGTGTTGTAGATAATGTTTAGTATGTAAGTGTTATGTATGACTCAGATATGAGTCAAGTATGTATGGAGGCTTTCTTATGCCACAGTTTCAGGATGTGATTTTGGTGGACGTGGACTTGAATGGTTTCAAATAGTATAATTAATGACACTCTATTTCCATAATAACTACTAATTAATCATGCCTCTTAGTGTGGACTTCAAGCCTGTGGGAGTTTAGGTCCTCATAGCTCACATGGGACAGCAAATTATGTTAGGCTTTCATTTTTTAATAAAATGACTAGTGGTGGGAGGAGCTGCTCCATGGGAACCAGCCGAACACGAATTCAGCACCTGGGCTTATAAAACCCCCAAAAGTCACGGGTTAGCTCTTTCACACCTGTTTCCCCATTGCCATCACAGTACCTGGCACATAATACTGGTTCATTAAATATTTGTTGAATAAACAGTAGTTCCATTCCTCCTCCCCTCCCTCGCTGAACTCTTAGAGTTTAATAAAAACCCTTTAGGTTTCTACCAGTTTCATCTCTGCAGAGGAAACTGAGAAGTGTTTCCAGTGGGAGTTGAACTATTTCCCTGAAGCCAATGACAGTAGCCTTTCCCTCTCCCACCTCCTCATGCCAAGGGGAACTGAAACTGGAGGATATGGGTTCCTCCCACAGACCCCCTTCCCCACTCCGGGAACACAGCGCCTGGCACACAGTGGGCCAGGCGCACACGCAGCACCTGATTGAATGAAAGGAGCACCAGTGGGAAAGTAGGTCAACAACAACATGGCGGCAGAGACAGCAACAACGGGGGCTGCCTGGGACATTCGAGGACAGGTCGCGTGAAGGGCCTAATGTAAGACCCATTCTCATCCAATAGGCCCCTCTGGTTTCATTTTTGGCTCAGGGTCGAATGTGGCTGCTTGGAGACACTTGGTTTTCTCCAACAAGGTTGACCAAGTCTCTGTCTATCCCCTGAAAGGAGGCAAATTTCCCTCAGGGCTGTCAAAGGATTTGTGCCATGGTCATTTCCAGAAGGAAACAAAAATAATTTTCCACCTCCACATCCTGGCCACTGTAGGGCAGGGAGGCCACTTGCCAAGCCAGACAAAGACATTCCTGGCTCACGCGGGGGCATTCTTTGAGCTCATCACCTGGACCTGATGACACGAGGTGGGAATTGTTGTTGTGGGACTCCTGGGCCAGCGAGATCTGACAGGCCCAGAGGGTGCAGATCACACCGCTGTGACCACCAGCAGCTTCTTGAACTTTCACCATGATTTGTAGAGCAGCCTGGAGAGGTAGACGGCTGGAGATTGGCAGGAGCACTCGCCTGGGTTTGGGTAGACTGGGGGCCCCAGGCAGCCTGTTGCTGGCCTATCTGTAGCAATAACACTTGTTTCTGAAATGAGATACCTTAGAATAACCAGCTCTTGTCTCCCCACTTATAAATGATGGAGGCAGCTGGTCCTGAGAGAGGACAACACAGCACAGGGGTTAGAACAACTGTGTGTCCAGACCAGGCAGTGGATGAGTCGGGCAAAGTGTGTTTCTGGTGTTCTCAGGTGCCCGTCTGTGGAGCACATTTTGAGCCCACAGATGCCCCTGTGGTCTCTCCCTTCTCTGCTCTAATCAAATCTTCTGTCAGTACAGGATCTGATTCAGTCATGTATGTGTAGTGAGCATTAAAGCTATGGAAGTAAGCCTTGGCTCTAATGAGTTAATCTCATGGTCTACTTTGATTAATCAAAGGCCACCGTGCAAATCTTGCTTAATTCAAAGAAATTCTGGTCTTGGTACTTCAGGAAAAAAATGTTAAACACTTTTTACTTTTTCAAAGAACTTTCAAAGTACCTGAATTAACTTTTTAACCTTCTTGTAAATTTGGGAAGTAAGCTAATAATTATTTTTATCCTTATGTTGCAGAGAAGAAATGGAGGTAGAGAGCTTAAACGATGTGCACAGATGCCAAGATGAATTCGTGAGTTAGCACGAAGGGACCCCCGACTCGGGACAAAGGTCTGGTCTCCAGAGACCCTCCCTGTGTAAGCCAAAGGCAGCACCACGTATTGGCCCTTTCCACCATGTACTAAGGGCTTAATGTGTGACTATCAACCACATCACAGTCCTAGGAGGTGAAGGTGTTTCCCTTATTTCACAGATGTAGGCATGGGGGGCTCAGAGAATTTAAGCAACTTGCCCAATTTCTCAGTCAGAAAGTGGCAGCATGAGATTTCAATCCAGGTCTCTTCTAACTCTTAACTGGTGCTTTCCACTCTTAGTGGGTCATTTAGAAGCTCCTCTACCCCTCTCAGCATCTGAGCAGCAGGGGTGGTAATTACACACAAGACTGTACTTTCCAGGCCTCTAGCTCCGATGGGGACAGTTGATGGGGGACTCATGGGGACCTTTCCAAGTCTCCATGGAACTGTCAGTTCCCATGGATATGAAGATCTGCTGAGTCAGCTGGAAAAAGGGCACATTTGGCATTTTGAAGCCATATCACATCTTAATGATTTATCATCCTATAAAGGCACAGGAGGGGAAAAAAAAATGTGGGAACAAGTGGTTTCCTAGAGAGAGAAGGGTCTTGTCCCTGCTGTGTTGTTTATTTATATAGCAGGGCCGATGGAATTCCTCTCCTCAATGCCTTGGGCAAGGGTCTCTGATCCTCTGAATTCCTCCTCTGTGCTCTTACAAGACAGTGGGTCTTGAAAAATCAAGGAAGAGCTTCAGTGTCCTCTGCCACACAACCCTCTCCCCACCTCCATAAGCCTGTTTTAGAATGGAAAGGTCACAGTCTCTCTTGCCAGCAATTCAATGAAATAGTCAAGAGCGTCCCCCAGCCCATCTACTTTCATTCATTCATTCATTCATTCATTCATTCATAAAACACCCAGTGTCCATGTATATGAAGTTTCGTGTTATATACATATATGTACATATTATATACAAATTATCAAAAGCTAACAGTCTGCAGGCACTGTTCCAAGAAATTTACATATAATAACTCATCCGTCTACTATCCCTAGGAGGTAGGTATTTTATTATCCCCCATTTATAGATTAGGAAAATGAGGCACAGAGAGGTTAAATATCTCGGCCAAGGCTATATATGGGTTTGAACCCAGTCTGCACGAATACAAAGGAGTACTCTCACCCATGATAGAAAAGCATCTCCAAAAAGACAGAAAAGCTTGACTACCAGAGGTATGGACAAAAGCCTGGGAGTGCAGAGGGCAGGGCCTTCTGTCTGGGCGAGGCCAGTAGTGAGAGAAGTTTTCACTGAGGAGGTGGGCTGTGAAATGAGAGCTCATCTCAGCCTTGCTTTCCTGCCATCGTGGTCAATGCGAGTTTCCTTGATAACTGAAACCTAATCTTCTAAGCGTAACATCTGTGCTGGTTGCCGTCTATGTTATGCTGTGAAGCCACTCAGCAGTTCTCTGAGGCAGCTCTCACTACTCCGCTGTGCATGTAAGGAAACAGAGGCTCAGAGGGGTTACTTGCGCACTTCAATGGCCTGATTCGGATGGAGTTGGATTTGAATTCAGGTCTGCATACACTTCCTCTTCATCTTGCTTCCGTTTCTAATTAAAGTCTTTCTAAAATATGCTTCATCTACCCCTTGCTTAGCAAACACAGCACAATGCAAATTAGCCTTTTCCTGTTGACTCAGGGTTGTCACTGGGATCACGAGGCATTGTCTGTGGTTTGTGCTTGCACACTAGGGAATGCACTAGTCTCGTTGGCTCGCATTGTCTGTGGTTTGTGCTCGCACACTAGGGAATGCACTAGTCTCGTTGGCTCGAGCCGTCACAGAGCTGGCCTGAACGGCTCAGCTGCTTTGTGCGTCCCCAGAGATATTTTAGGGATTACTAAGTTTTATTAGGTGATGGAGCTTTATAGTCCCATGACTAGTTCAGCCTGTTCTATCCTCAGAGCTGTTGTGTCTTCAGATTCCCCCCTTACGACCTTCTTTGTTCTCCGTCATGACTTCTCGAACTCAGTTGTCTGTGCTTCTATTTCTATAACCGCCATGTAGCCAAACCAGCATTTTCCAACTCCGTTTGGAATCTAGGCTGGAACCAAATAAAGGCTGCCCAAGGAGACCAAGGAGTGTGTTTCAAATCAAGTAAAATACAATCTGTGCCCAAGGCAGAATACAGTGCATCAACTGTGAGACAACCCTTTGGTGTCCCGGAGACGCCAGAGAGGCACAGCTCCCGACAACACTGTGTTGTATGTGAACACAGCGGCATTTCCACAGTCGGACGGATCGTCAGACAGAAACTTGGGATGTCAAGTGACTTACTTAGGCTCACACAAACTCAGAAATTGGGGTTTGAAATCCGGTCATTTTAACGCCTAGATTCCTGCCATTCTCCCTGGGTCAGTTTTGTAGCACGTGAGCATTGTCACTTTGTCAGATACTTCCAGCCACTCACCTTTGGGTTCACTGGGACAGTGATCTATCTGGTGAGATAAGGCTGAAAAGGTCCTTGGAATCAGGGCTCATAAATTTAAAGAGCCCCCATATAACTGCCCCAGCTCAAAAGCATGTCTCACAGACCATGAGGCTATTCTGTGAGATACTGCTGGTCACTGAAAATGTTTCTTTTGGGGGCAGGGGTTACTAAGCTACTAAGCCACTATAGTCCATTAACATTTTAGCAATAATTAATTTATCATTCATTCATTCATTCAATCATATGTCAGATATCAAGTATCCTGGTCTTTAAGATTAAAATGAAATAGACCCAACCTCATTTCATGTGTGATGGGAACTTCCTTCTCCCTTTCCTCTCATTCCTAATTTTCCCATGGAATCTGGTGGGGAGGGGAGCTTGCGTTATTCCTCATTAGTCTGGGCTCTGAGTGCCAGCTTTTGTTGAATTCATTCTGTAGATGGACCAGTTCCCCACACTTATTCTCTCTGGCTTCACTCCAAATAGCTCCATTTCTTTGATTTCCCACAGAAAACATGACTCACAGAAGGTATAAAGTGCAGCATATTTCCCTGAGGATTGAGGATACAGTGAGAGATGGGTCCATCACACCCTATAAACTACAGATTCACATATCAAACCCTCCTGCGCTTAAAGAGTCCCTTGGCCATTTCTATTTACTCAGGTTCCCACCATATTTATTGGCTCTCTTCCTTCCTTTTTTCTCTCCTCCATTGACCCAACATTCTAGTTTATTTCTTATACTGAGCAAATAATTCCGTTCTCTCTAACCCCTTCCTCACCAGATAACATTTTATCCTCTACTGTTCATTCATTCATTCAACAAGGATTAAGTGATACCCACTATGAGGCACTGTGAGAGGCACTGCTGAGGATACAAAGGTGAATTCGACACGGCTCCTAAACCCATGAAGCTGATACTTTAATAGAGGAGGTAAGATACATGCTGGATACCCAGAACATTAGGTAGAATGGGCTAAGGAATTGAAGCCTGTGGAAAGAAAGGCCCTGCTGTGGGTGGCCAGACGAACAGGGTACAGGAGGGCTTAGATTCTTCCTGGAAAGGAGAGGAAAAGGTCTGAGTCTGAGGCAGGGTGACCTGGGTGAAGTCCAACAGCTAGGAACCTAGGGAAGCCGAGGCGGTGGCAGGAAGGAGTGGGCTATAGCAACTAAAAAAGGGATCAGGGCACAGGAAGTCCTTGGATGGATATTTCTCCCTCCTACCCGCCCCCCTCCCCCCCCAAATCATGACTCTCATATCAGGCTGGGCTAGAGCAGGGAAAGGAGGTAAGCAGGCTCCCTTCCCTGGGCAGCATGGCTTAGCCCACTTGAATTCTGATAATAGCAATGGTTAAGGTCATTGCCCTACCTCTGTGTGTGAAACTATTGGGGGGAAGCTCCTAGCACACAGTAGGTGTTCAATGTCTATTTGTTAATGAATGAAAAGGACTGACACTGGCTGTTTGAGTTTTGTTACAAGATACAATGTTTTCCTGGTGAAATTATAAAAAGATATAAGAACTGGGCTGGGGGTCATGAGATAGATTTTAGTTCTGGGTTTAGCTCTCTTTTACCTTGTAGCTTTGTTAGGAGGTCACTTACCCATTCATTCATTCATTCATTCATTCATTTAGTTGTTTAACAAACACTGAAAGTATCCACTGCCTGTCTAACTTTAGGCAATGAAAGCTGAATAAGGAGCTCAAATCTTGTGGAACAGAAATGTACCCAAATGATGAAATAATTGTGTAAATTTTCGATAATATAATTTTGCAAATATTAGAGAAATGCTGTGAGATCCCTCATACACCGTTGCAGGATTAGACTAGATTAAAATGACTATCTCAACTTCTCTTTGTCCAGCCTGTCTGGGCAGTCTAATTTAAAACAATACCCTTGGAGTGCATTGAGATTATTTATACCGTATGACACTGGAAATAGTGAAATCTGCTCCATTCATTCACTGCACTAAAGAGCAAGAATTAGGACACACGGGTCACAATTAAGGGGAAAAAAACATAAGCTAGGCTTTCTTTGGTTTTGTCCACTTAATGGTACCCAGGGGAGTTAGGAAGAGCTCACACCTTGAAGTGGGAGGAAGGCTCCAGTCTTACAGTCAAGGAGAGGCATGTGGGTGCTGTGTGGGGGATTGAGGGTGCAGAAAACAAGCCGAGCTCTATTTCGATGTTCTGGGTTGAAATAATAGCATTTATTATTTATTCTGGATGTGTACTGGGACTCAGCTTTCATTTTTACTCCTTGTGTGTATTTGTATAATATAAATTTGCATAGAGGAAAATATTGAAAGAACACTTACCAAAATATTATTAATAATAGCTGTTCACTATGTTTAAGTGTTTTGTAAATACTATTTCAGTTAATCCCCATTACCAACCTATGTGGTTAAGTATTCTCCCTGTTTTATGAGGAAAATTAGGCATCAAAAGGTGGAGTTTCCAACAACAACAAAAAATAAGCAATCCTATTAAAAAATGGGCAGAGGACCTAAACAGACATGTCTCCCAAGAAGAAATACAAATGCCAACACATATAAAAAGATGCTCAACTTCACCAGCTATAAGGGAAATGCAAATCAAAACCATGAGATACCATCTCATATCTGTTAGAATGGCTATTATCAATAAGACAAGAAATAACAAGTGTTGGAGAAAATAAGGAACACTCATATGAGTACACTGGTGGTGGAAATGTAAATTGACACAACCACTATGGAAAACAGTATAGAGGATCCTCAAAAATTCAGAATAGAGCTACCATAAGACCCACCAATCCCTCTTCTAGGTATCTACCCGAAAAATTTGAAAACATTTATCCATAATGATACACGAGTATGTGTCCCCCTGTGCTCACTGCAGCATTATACTCATGCCCGGTGGACAAGACATGGAAGCAGCCTAAGTGTCCTTCGAGGGATAACTGGATAAAGACGATACAGTACATATAGACAATGGAATATTACTCAGCCGTAGGAAAAGATGAAATACTGCCATTTGTGACAACATGGATGGATCTTGAGAGTATCACGACATAAGTCAGATGGAAAAGGACAAGAGCCATATGATTTTACTTCTATGTGAGATATAAAACAGAATACAACAAACAAACAAACATACTCAGAGACACAGACAATAGTATGGTGGTTACCAGAGGGAAAGGGGAGTGGGGAGAGGATGAAGAGGGTAAAGGGGTCAAATATACAATGAGAGAAGGAGACTAGACTTTGGGTGGTGAGCACACAATGCAATATATGGATGATGTATAATAGAATCGTACATTTGAAACTTATATAACGTTATTAACAAATGTCATCCCAATAAATTTAATAATAATAATAAAACAGAGAGGTGGAGTTTGTCTGAGATCACTTCAGAGTAGGTAATGGAACTTGGCTGTACTCTAAGCCTGGGCTGCTATAGAACTCCACAGTGGTGGGTTATTGGGTGTCTTTTGATGTCTGGGTGGTAGGATGTGGGGTGGTTTTTAATTTTTACTTCTCATTTAGCCATATTTTCTAAATTTTGTTAAATAAATAAATATTACCTTTGTAACGAGAGGGAAAGAGAGCAATTGAAACCTCTCTTTCCTTTTCCCATTCCTTCAGAACTATTCTAGGGGACTAGCTCAACTTTTCCTGCATCGTTCCTCTCGATGTTTCTGGAGTGCCCGCAGTTCCCAGCCCTCTGCCAAGAATCAGGGATCAGAATCCTCATCTGGAAGTAGCTCATAGTCTCGTGAACTCTTCTGTCACAGTGGTGCTGTCACCTCTTCAGATGTAAGACTCAGGACCACTAATGAATGTGTTGACCAAGGCAGGTCAAGATGGGAGTGTGGCCACATTACTTCAGTTATAAAAATGTATATTTAGATTTAAAATAGCCAGATTTTAGTGTTAAATATCATTCCTATTTTTGAGAAAGCCCAATGAAACTTGGTGAAAAATGTTACTCAGGAGAAAAGAAAATGAGAGCAAAAGTACAGAAGACCAGTCTTGAGGAAAGGAGATGTAATTATAGATGTAGGAAGAACTAGAGTAATTGTAGGCAAGTGTAGGTGTAACTTTATAGCAACAATTTGAAAAACTAGAAGAAATGATGAAGCATAAATAGATACAATATAGAGACTAAATAGATCAATACCACAAACATATATAGAACCTGATAAATTTAATACAAAAAATATAACTAAATCATCTAACTTGTGAATAGAGACATGACATCCTTACATATTTGGGATAAACCCTTTGGGTCAAAGTATTCTTTTGATATAATGCTAATATTTTATTTAGGTTCTACTTCTATATTCATTATATAATTATATAATAAAAGATTAAAGGAGGAAAATATGATCAAATTGGTAGAGGTTAACAAGGCATTTAGTAGAATTCAGCAATCTTTCCTAATAAAAATCCTAAGAAGAATAGAAGAGAACAGCTAAATGTGATAACTACTATTTATCAAAAACTAACTGTGAACATTACAAATGGTGATATATTAAAAATATTTCCATTTAAATGAGGAACAAGGCAGGTGTGTCCACCATCTCCACCATTATTCACCGTTATTTTGGAGTTTCTAATGGGTACAATAAAATAAGGAAGTAAAATAATTTGTAGAAAATTTTGGAAAAGAAGAGATACAATTAACCCTTCTGCTGATGCAATAACTGCACCCAGAAAACCCAAGAATTCTAGACTTAGTGAAAAAACCAACCCCAGAATTAATAAGGAAATTTGGCACTTGATGCGGAGATAAATATTTTTAAGTATAGCTTTTATTTTTCTATACTAACAGTAGACTAGCCATAGGAAGAAATGGAAAACGGCTTACTCATAACAGTATCAAAGCTATGATAAATTTAGGAACACATTTTAAAAGAAAGGTACAAGAATTATATGAAGAAAACATAAGATCTATTTAAAGTCTTAAACAACAGCTAACCAAATGGATAGATATCCCATATTCTTGGATAGAAAACTTAATAAGAATGTAATACAGTTCTAATTAGAATCTCAATGGCTCATATGTCTTCTGAAAAACAAGACTAGAGAGCTTTACTAGGTATTAAAACATACCACAAAGTTTTCTGCAATCAAAGCCAGCATAATATGGGCATAGGAAGAGATGGATAGAACACTGAAACAAAAAGGAAGCACCAGAACAGTCCCACTGTTTATATGACTGTAACACATGACAATGGTGATATTTTCTATCAGTTGAAAATGAATGGTTCTTTAATAAATGATGATGGCATCACTGGCCATCCTTCTGAAAGAAAGTCAAGTTGAATCTCCACCTCATACTGTATTTACAAATAAATTTTAGATCGATCAAATGCAAAACATAAAACAAAAAATTTATTGAAATCGAGGAAAAACACGTGTATACTCTAGGGAATAGCAATACCTTTAAAACTAAGAAAATGAACCCAAAAACTGTAAATGAAAAGATAGACATGAATGGCTACATTAAATTTGAAAATAAATGTACGATACCAGGAACAAGATGAAAAAGCCCATGTTAAAGTTGGTGGGAAAGAGGATGTGCAACACATATGACAGATAAAGAATTAAAATCTAGAATAGAAAATTCTTATTAACTGAATAAAAAAGACGCACATCTCGATGGACAAAGAGAACAAAATCCAAATAGAAAAAGAGAAGAGCAAATCCAAATTGATTGATAAACATATAAAAAGATGCTTAGCTTCACGGCTAGTCTAGAAAACGCAAAATAAAGTAACAATGAGACATTGCTGATGAATGGAATTGGGAGATGGTGGGAGTTTTTGTTCATATATTGCAAGTGGAAGTGGACGTGATCAACCTTTTTATTTTTATGTTTATGTTTGGAGGAGAGGGATGTGATCTGGCAACACTTATTACAAGTAAAAACACACATATCTTCTGCTGGGTGTGCATTTCATAGAAATAAAAATATCAGAAGGTAAGGCTGGTCATAGGATAATATTCATTGCATCCTGGGCTGCAGGGTAGCTCAGTTCTGTAAATGCTATCCTTGGAGGTATATGCAATATGCTGGCATTGACTGAAATGTGTGTAGTGGCCAAACACAGGAAACCAAGCCACAGCTTCTTAGTAGACAAATGGCAGAGTGAACAGGGTGCATGCAGATCATGGAATATTGGGCAGTCATTACACAGTGAGTCAGACCTATACTAACTGACTCAGAAGGACTTCCAGGAGGTATTGTGAAAAAGAAAGCATGGTGCAGAGAAATGTGTATAGCAAAGGCCCAGTTTTTATGAAATGAACTATGTCCCCACCCCTTCCTGTCTGAATGAGCGTGAGGGCAGGTACTGGACGATACACATCTAGGAAGGAGAATGGTGAGGTAAGCCCTACCTAACCAAATCCGATCTGACCAGGTCAGACCAGGCCACACCAATCCAAACTATAGTAAACCCAACTAAACCCAGTCAAATCAGACCAGCACAAGCTAAACCACACCAAACTAAACCAGACCAATCTAAACCAGTCCAGTCCAGACCAGACCAAACCAGACTAATCTAACCAAACCAGCTGAGTCCAGACCAGACTAAACCAGGTTGGAACAAACCAGACAAAACCAAACTAAACCTAAAAAAATCAGACTGTCAAAGTGTCTGTGATTAATCGATGTGTGACATCCCATTTATGCTAATTATATATACACATAGATGTGTATATATGTAGCTGCATATAATGATGAATGAAACAATGGTCACTAAAATTATTAGTGGTTGACAGCTCAGCATGGTGGGACCTCATGGTGGTTTTTATTTTCCTTGTACTTTTTTTGGGTTGTTTGATTTTTTTTTAAAAGAATACAGTGTTTATTATTTACATAATTAGAAAAAAAATAGAAAGCTTTTGCACTGTGGAAGAATAGTTTTCGAGAAAGGGGGAAATAAGAAACTCGTTTATTCTGCAAGTTAGCCGTGCTCTCCTCTGTGCTCCTCCTGAGTAGGAGGGCACATCCATTCCAGAGTCCCCTCCGGAAGATGAAAGCAGGACCACCGACTGCTAAGACCCAAGGAGCTTTGTGCCCACAGTGTGTTTCCGGGCTGCAAGAACATCATGGTGCACTTTCTGCATCAGTTTGGCTTCTGAGAGAGAGAGAGAGAAAGAGAGCGAGGAGGCTCCAGGAAGCAGAGTGAGCTCCCGAGTCCCCTTCCAGGGCAGGAAACCAAGCCCTGCTGTGGCTCACACAGAAACAAAAAGGAAAGTTTATGGTGGCACAGGGCTGAGTCATATGATAGATAAGAAGGACCTCTCCTTATACCGGTCTGATTACTCAAGCTTTTCTCTCCCCAGGTCCCAAATGGCTCTGGCTTTCCAGGGGAGGCCATGGGACTGAGAAGAGACTGGATTCATCACCCTGTTTGTAGTTGCCTAATATCAAAAAGATAACCCAGGCTCTCATCTGAATCTCTGTGGGCCTTTCTATAAACTCCCCCACCACGCCAGCTCTGTAACTAGGGGTCAAGCACATTCTTAATCCTCATTCTCCCAACACTGGTTGATGCTGGAAGGGAAAGAGCCCCAAAGCCACACCTCAATGTTGCGTCTTTCGTTTTTTTTTCCCAGACAAAGCTTGGGTTTCTGAGGGCTTTTTTTACTCTCGCCACTGCCATCCTTTCTCTTATATCTTCATGACTCTGTCCCTGATGCCAGGAAAGGGTTGGGTCTAATGGATGATACATGAAAACAATTGCAAAGCCAGACATAAGAACTAGGGCCAGGGAATGCCTTTTCCAATCTCTTTCTCAAGGAGCCTTCTCAGCTTTGGGGTACAGTGCCTTGCACTAAATAATTGCTCAACAAACATGTGTTAAAGTACGGCATAAAGTAAAGTATGAACCTACCTGCCTCACTCACATATCAGCATGAGCTTATTTAGCAGATTAACCCACAGAACTACCCATCTGTTAAAAAAGGTCCCTATTGATTCCTGGGGACTCCTCAGGCTCTGATGGTATGAGACAAGGGAAGGTATATTTTGAGGCTTGGGGCAGTGGGCAGAGGGGGAAGCCAGGCAGGTGAGATAGATCTAAAGAGGTCGTGTTACAGAGAAAGGTGTAATGGAATGCAGTTGAGAAAAGGGGAAGAAAGCCATTCCAGAAAGTTTGGGAGACCTCAAAGATGGCCAGTGATAACGGCAACAATAATATGACAATTAACATTGGCAAAGTGCTTCCAAAGGTCTTGGGAGGTAATTCACGTTCCTCTTGCTCTGCAGGGGATGTTTGTGTGGTTATTTTTACTTCACTTTTCAGTCCCTAGGCCAAGGAAGGAATCACTGCACCAAGGCGACACGCCCTTAGCCCTGGTTCTGGGCTGTCACACTTGGAGTGCTGTGTCTTCCAGTAGGAGATTAGTGCCCTAGATAAAGCAAAAGGAAGGGCACTTCATACCTAGCAAGGCAGGTGGCTTTTTCCAGCCAGCTGGGCAGAGGGAAAGGAGGGAAGGCTTTAGGAAGGGCTGGGGTGACAGAAGCGTCAGTTGTTGCAAAACGAGAGAAGTGTGTTGAGCCTGAGCCCCACGCCCTGGGCCAAGTCCTCTCAACACAGCACTAAGCTGGCCTGGGGAAATGAGTTCGCAGGCTCCAGCCCAGGTCTGATCAGCCTAGGACTGGGGTGGTTCAGGATATACTACTGTCTGCTTTCCTGCTCTGGACGTTCCCGGCCCCCTTCCCTGCCTCCTGCAAAGGGGTGGGTTCATCTCCTCCAAGAGGCCTTCTGGGCTCCCTAGGGACAGGGCTTCCCCATACGTGTGGGTCTCTGCATCTTGTCTTCAGAACCCAGGATAGGCTGTTTCTGGGTAGGACCTAACACTCATCCCTTTCCCAGTCTCCCCAGCACTTGGCAAGGTGCCTCCTACATAATGGGGGTCGTCAGGGAATGTTTGAGAACCAACTTTAAGGTCAGATTGACTTAGCGCAAATCCTGCCTGTCTCCAATCAGTTATATGACTATAAGCCAGAGGCATTCTTTGTACTTCCAGGCCTTTTTTCCAAGTCAAGTTGTTGTCCTTTCAATCTTAGTTGTGGAGGGTGCCATTCAGCTTCAAGTTGTTGTCTTTTCAGTCTTAGTCGTGGATGGCACAGCTCAGCTCCAGGTCCAGTTGCCATTGCTAGTTGCAGGGGGCACTGCCCTGTAGAACTGGCAACCTTGTGGTTGAAAGGACACACTCCAACCAACTGAGCCATCCGGGAGGCAGCTCAGCTCAAGATGCCGTGTTCAATCTTAGTTGCAGGGGGCGCTGCCCACCATCCCCCTTGTGGGACTCGAGGAACTGAACTGGCAACCTTGTGGTTGAGAGCCCACTGGCCCATGTGAGAATCGAACTGGCAGCCTTCGGAGTTAGGAGCATGGAGCTCTAACCGCCTGAGCCACCGGGCCAGCCCAGAGGCATTTTCTGAGCCTAATTTTCCTCACATGTAAATAGGTGGTAAATATGTTGTAGGATAGTTGTGAGGATTAAATAAAATAATACATGCGAAGTGCTGATAGCTCAGTGGCAGACATATACAGGCTGGTCACCATGGCTGCAAACAGGTTATATTACTTTGTTATGCATTGTAATGCAATATCAATGCATATGGTTTAATATTTAATATGGTTTGCCTCTGTTTGCAGACTTGATGCCCACCCCACTGGAAGCTCTCAATCCATGGTCTTCCATCCGCAATGGTAACTAGGGATGGTGGGTTCCCAAATGTTTGCTGCCTCCTGGAACCCAGATTTCCCTTCACAGCCACACCAGCCTGATCCCCACTTCTAGGATGGATGGAAACCAGGTCTGGTTTTGGTGATTAAGGAGAGTGTTCAGAGGCAGGCTGGGCTATGGGGATGCCCCAGGGAAAAGCCAGTTCAGGGTATCAGCTGTCTTGTAGGGGTTGGGCCCAGTGTTCATTGGAGACCAATGAAGTACCTGCTACTGTGTTGCTGCCTTGACCCCAGGAATCAACATTTGGACCTAATTGCTGTTTGCCTACCACACACAGAGATCTTTGAATGTTTAGGAGAATCAGGAAATGGGCAGACTATTAATGTGTGCTAAATCATCAATTTGACCATCCTGCAAACATTTACTGAGCACCTACAATGCTCAGGATAATATGATAGAAGGGGTTACACAGGCAGAGAGGTCCAAGAGATGGTTCCTGTCTCCAGGTAGCTGAGTGCCTGTGTGGGGGGCCAGGAGAAGGTGCCCAGAATAGTAAAAGCTAGAAAAGTTCACAGGAGGAAGGGACTACCCAGACCTGGGGATTTTAGGGAGAACCCCTCCCCCCCAGGGGAGGCACCTGACTTGAGGTCTGACTTGATTCTTCATTCTTAGATGGAAATATTACATTTGGGATTGTTAGAGAAGACATTGGTGGTGGTGTGGGGGGGTACCAATAATCTGAAAACAAGCTCCTCATTTTGGACTTCTAGGGCAGGGGTTGGCAAACTTCTATCAAGTACTAGTTAGTAAATATGGTCTTTTCTCCTCTTTGTCTTCTTCCTTCTTTTTACCACACTTTTAAAATATAAAAACCATTGTTAGCTCGCAGGCCATATATAACAGGCCCAGGGCCAGATCTGGCCTGTAGCAGTAGTTTGCCAACCACTGTTGTAGAGAATTATCCGAAGCTTTATATAATTATGAGCAACAACAACTTCTTCCCTGGTTAATGTGCAGGCACTATGCTATGCACTTTACCTACAGCATCATAAACACGTTTCACAATAACCCGGTGAGCTAGGTCCTATTCTTAGATCTTTTATAGGTGAGGAATTGAGGCTCAGAGAGGTTAAGAAACTTTCTCAAGGGCACACAGCTAGGAAGTGGCAGAGGCTGGATTTGAATGTAGGTCTACTTGATTCAAGCACCCACTCTCTTGGCCACAGAATCACATCAACCTCAGCACAAGGAGGCTGGGAGGCTGCTTCTCTTTCTGATGGCTCCAGGGAACATCCATGTGAGTAAAGGAAGAAAAAAAAACCACACACGCAGGAATAGAAAAATTCAGGAAAAGTAGATCAGAACTGAGGCGAAGAGAAGGTTGATAAGAAACCCAATCCTGGCTTTCCAGTGGCTTCCCTGGACTCCTAGGTCCTTTTGTATCTGGAAATCTTCATTTGACTATCTTTGAAGTGGATGTACAATGGCAATACCTGTTTCTCTGCCTCCCCACCCTCTCTCCTCAACTATGAAAAAGGCTCTTCTTCAAGCACTTTTAATAGCTTGTGCGGCATTAATTAAATGACAATCTGGATTTATTCATTCAGTGTACACATGGCTTCATTCCAACAAGGATCTGATAGGTGTAGCAGCATATGTGCTTTCTTGCCTCAAAAAGAGTGGGAAAATAGCAACCAGCTCTGAGGACACACTTTGCACAGTTTTTATTTTGTTATTTTCTTTGCTATGGGACAAATTCAGAGAGGAAATTAAAATGTGGGGAAGAAAATAAATACGTTTGTTTTACTGCCTAAAATGAACTACTTTGTAATTTAGAAAACACAATAAACTAGAGCACACACACTCACACATCTCTCAGGCACAGCATGAATGAAAAGGGTAATTTCTGGATTGTTTTCTCAGGGACAGGCTCTGCCTTAGCAGAGACTCTGATGGGCTCAGGCTGCCATTGCTCAAAATAATACAGCGTGTGAGGTGATGTTTGCAATGTCTTAGCACAGAATAAGGAATCGACGTGTTGGCTGTTATTATTCCCTCCGTAAATCCTCTCAGTTGCAATGAGCTGAAATTGTGAACCATTGCTGGGTCTTCTTCCTCAGGGATGGTAAAAGCAGCTGACTTGGGATCTCAAGACCTAGCTCCAGAGGTGGAAACAGAGCAGGGATAGGAGACATGCCCCCAAACTCACACTGTGGGAAGCGGAGTGTTGGGAAAACTCATTGTTACACATGAGAAACCGATCAGGAAAGCTGTAACACGTCAAGGCTGTTTCTCTGGTGTGTGTGTGTGGGTCTCCAACCTGATAAGCCAGTGCTGTGGGGGTTACTGGGGGTATACTAACTCAGCAGATCTCACAGAATGTTCCATGGACCCTTGGGCGGTCCCTGAAACTCTTTCAGGGGTCTGAGAGGTCAAGACTAGTTTTATAATGCTACCGTGGCTGTGTACCTTTGCACTGTTGGTGAAAAAGCAAAGGTGGGTATCAAACAGCTGGCAGCTTGGCAGGAATGGAACCTGCAGCCCCAAATGGCACCACCAGCTACCACCACTGCATCACTATGCACTCATAGGAATAAAAGGAAGAGCCACTTACAGTTAGCAATGTCTTTGATGAAGCAGTAAAATCACTCATTTTATTAAATCTCAGCCCTTGAGAAGATGTCATTTTAATATTCTGTGTGATGCAATGGGGCGTATGCATAAGCACTCGTGCTGCAGACTGTTGAGTCCCAAGTTGAACAAGCTGCTGTTTTACAGAATACCGTTTTTATTGTATGGAATGACATTTGAACTCGGGTTCCTGTATTGGGCAGACAATTCTGAAAATGGATGAAGCGGATTTCCACTATTGGCCAAACGGAGCAACAGGAACGGAATTTATCTTTTTACCTCAAACAACTGAAAAAAAAAAAGCCAGACAAAGTATAGCAAACAACGGTCTTCAGACACTGGACAATAGGTAGTTCAGGACAGTGATCCCTGAGAAATGAGTCATGAACGAGGTGTCCCAGCTCACCGTCTGGAGAGTTTCTAGGCCACAGTGTGGGGAGAGGAACCCAAACAGAGCCAGGTCTCCCTGAGTGGAGAGAAAAAGAGCTGAAAATTCAGAGAGGCCATGGTGGCTGGAATCTGAAGCACAGAGCACCAGAGGGCCGAGAACTGCACACGGCACGGCAGAGGGTTTTTCTCTAGCGAGTCTTTAGCTAAGCACCAAGCTAGGCCTGTGCAGAACATCTCTGCCCGCATTGAAAGGATTAAGGCAGCAATGACTACAGGTAGTTTCCAGGGGTACTTAGGTTCCCTGAAATGACTCTCTGTGTGTTTCTGTCCTTCACCCTTGTACTTCTAACCTCTCAGGGCCCAATGTAAGCGACAGGGTTGAGGCTCAGGAAAGGGAGGGGTGAGGGGAGAAGTTTCACTGGGGAAAAAGGCTTCTTCGCCTGCACCTTACACCCCAAAGTGGTACATCAGCAGAAGTGTCCTATAGTCACTCTGGGTTGTCCTACTTAGAGACAGAGGGGGATGGATTGACCAGGAAGCTAAGGAAGCTTAAGTCGGAGGGTCCCTCACTTGCAAGTCCTGAAAGGGGCCTGGATAGATGCTCTCCTATTATGTTTCTGTAAACTGTATAGTACAATTACTTGACATTATTTTTCATTAAAGGGAACCCCAAATTATATAAGCTCCAAGGTTCACAAAATCTGAGTCCTCTCCTAAGGAGGTTTGCTCCGCCAATCCCGGTCTGGGGACTATGTGACCACACCCTGTATAAACCAGCTCGCTTTCATTCATTCACCTGTGCAATGCACTGAGTGTTTGCCGTGTGCTGGCCCTGAGGCGGCTCTCCAATGCCGTGGTGAGCACGACAGGCGTGCTCCTTGTGTCTGTGGCACATTCAGTCCAACAGGGGAGAAGTCAGCGATGTAACTCAACAGGTGGTAAGTGCAGTGAAGGAGCAGGGTGGGTGCTGTGAGCAAGGACAGAAGGGCAGGGTCCCCAAACTCTTCTGCAGGGGGGTGGTCAGGACGGCTTCCCTAGAAAAGGGACGTTTAGGTGAAACTTGGACAAAGGCACAAGCTGGCCACTGTAAGGGTGGGTGCTAGGAAGGGTGACTCCCAGGCAGAACAGACACCGTGTGGCAAAGGCTGGGAGGGGCCCAGGAGCCCAGCCGGTGTAAGTTGCTGAGGAAGGCTAAGGTGGGCCGCAGTGTGGGGGGACGATGAACTGGGGAGCCCAGCAGAGTTCAGGCCCACAGACCATTGCTAGCTGGTGGTAAGGATTTTGATTTCTCAAGGATTTCTTTTTAGAAAGACCCAGGGCTGGGAACAGACTGCTTTGGCAGGATTTCAGCCCAAATAACAGTCTCTTTTTACGATTCTTTGTAATTCTGCTCACATCAAAGTCAAAATTGCCTGCATCTGGACAGCTACTCTCTCCAGACCAAATTATAGACACTGTTCTTGGAGTGTCCAATGGAAGCTCACTGCTTCCTCCCACCACACAGACCCTGCAGCCTTGGCCAGAGTCTGGCCTGAGTGAACCAGGGACAGGGTCAGGGGTGTGGGCTGATGGACAGTGGCCACATCCGTCAGCCCTATCAGCTTGTGCCCTATCACCTCAGTGACCACACCTCAGAGGAAGCCATCAGGGGTCTGATCTTGCCAGGGAACGTCAGTGTCCAGAGTAAACTGCTCGTAGGCCTGACGCTATAATATTGGCTGTATATGAGTGTATCACCCCCCACACACCTCACCAGGTTCAAATTGTCTTTGGGCCATTTCTTAGGAGCTCAAAAACCTCAGCAGTGTCCAGGGCGTAAATGGCTCATTATCAGAGTCACCCCTTAAGCGAGACATCCTTTGTCTCGCTTTTAGGCTAAAACAGATTCTCTGGGATTTGCTTAGGGCAGGACAGATGTGGGAGGGTGCAGTGAGATCCGGCACTTAGCGAACGCCTGCCTGTTTTGGGCCAGGCACCGTGCAGATATGGTGTTAATTCAATCCTCACCCACACTTGGTAAATAATTGTGTTGCAGAATAAACTAGGGACTCTTGGTTGGAGCTTTAGCTTTCATGCACAAGGTGTTGTACTCAGTAACACTGGTTCTACATCCAACTATAATTGAAAAGCAATTTAAATTGTTTCTGTTGTCTCCTGA